>NC_140197.1:26578526-27118935 GCF_965226575.1 Pagrus pagrus | reverse complement strand
CGTTCTGATAGATATGCATCCAAACTCCTGGGAAAAGACAAAGGCATGTTCAGCCAGGCTGCTGTGAGCTCAAATGAGATGAAGCCCAATGCAGATTGCATACCTCAACCCTGGCTGAGAGAGATTGGCCACAGAGCCGCGGCACCGGGCCAGCTCTTTGTGCCGAGCAAAGGAATGGAAAACAGATGCCACATAAAATGCCCTGGCATGGGGGCTGTATATTGATTCATTTGCTGTATTTTCTCTCTTTAAACAATGCTGCTTTATTACTTAGCTAAATATGCTGTATGGTTGCATGAGCATGCACACACTGTGGAGTGTGGACTGTGTGCGTACGTGTGTGTGTTTATGCTCTGATGAGTATCTAAGCTCCTTTGTGTACGTACCCATTCCAAAATTTTCTCTCTGGTGCAGCAATTGAAAAAGTTGAAAGGCCAGCATAGTAGCAAGTTCTAAGTGTCTATAATTAAACTGCACACAGCTTCTGTTTAAGATCGGCAGGTAAATATATCCTAGTGTAATCTTCGACAGTGATAATGCTTCTCTGCTACTTCTCTTGTTATCTGAAGTGCAAGAAACAGGTGAGGTGCCCCCCAGAGAAAGAAGATCAACATCCTCCTGAGCTCCAGGTCAGACCGGGAGTGACTCATAAACACAATCTGTCTGTATGTTTTACTTTTCTCACATAATACAGAAGCATCTTCTCCTCAGGTTACATTTGATCACCCTTTTCCTTTGTAAGGAGAATCTATATTCCCTCTTATGGTGCCTTTTTTCTCTCATTCTGTGTAAATGCCTTCCACTTGGCTCTCAGATGATGTCCCTCTGTCTCTTATCGTCTGCATCCACTCTCACACTCCACTCCATTCACATCGTTCCCTTCACATCACAGAGGTTCATAGCTGTCTCATAAATGTCAAGCTCTCAGTTTTCTAAGATATTGCTTGATGCCCGCTACCTCATGTTGTTTGCAACTCTCTGTGAGGGGAGGAGGTGGCGGAGGGCTTTTTTTTTTTTTTTCCTCGTTTTTTTGGCAGGATTGGAAGGGGCGGAAGGGGTAATGAAAAGGTATGTGTGACGAATTGAGGCAAAGGGCGAGGAGGCAAGCTGTGTGGCAATGAAGAGAGGAGAGGAGATGAGGGCACAGCAGAGGGGGGAAAGTCTGTGGAAAAATGCAGAGTTGAAGGGTTTGGAAGAGCAGAATCAGCACTTATGCAAACACTCTGAGCAGCTAGCCGAACACACACACGCACACACTGACACACACACACCTGTACACAGCCATCCAGCGAGGTTTGCTGTAGCACCGTTACGAATATCTTCCATATCAGGATGTCATACTGGGTAGAGTCGGTTCTTGGAACAGCGACTCCCTGTTGCGCTGTGAGGCTATTACATGGTCTAACAGAGCTCGACTAATAACATGGACCGGATCAGCCACTTCCCACTTCCTCCTCAGATCATCACGTATCACAGGAGTTTGGGCATTTTTACCACCCACTCATGCCAGAGACCTCTCTCAACCCTAATCCTACACAGAGCAACACACACACAGTCGGCGTTGTCTTCCATTTTTCTTATAAACCTCGTAACCTCCTCCATACACTGCATATATCCCATAAAGCATAAATCAATTGTTGCCATCGGTCAGTTGGCGACCCTCCACTGTCAGTGTTTTATTGTGCTTTGTTTGGATGTTTGTTGCCGTTAATCTGTTTGAATAGCTGTGGGGGGCTTTCCAAAAGCACTTCCCCCTGAATTTACTGTCTTGGTGGCTGAGCACACATCTGTCTTTTCCTCAAACAGAATTTGCACCCAAATTCACAGTCCAAATCCTACGCACATAAACACCTCCAAACTCCCAATCCCCAAATCCCTGTTTGGTAATTGTGTGAGCATGCATGTGTGTTAGTGTATTGTGGGGCTGAGATGTCTGCTATTGCGCTCGCCTCTGAATGGGCGATTTCTTTTTTTTTTTTCAGTTTGTGTTTTGTACTGTGCTGCTGATTGAATCAATTCTATTGACTGACCTGAGCGATAAAGAGAGATGACACGTGAAAATCATTGTATTAAACAGTACGGTCTTATCGACTCTCATAATGTTGCAATTGCACCAAGCTGAAGTGTCTCCCTGATTAGGTTTTAGATCGCATGCGCTGCTGCCATGGCTTTTAAAAGGGATCCTTAAGCTTCGCTTCAGTGCTTTCTGTGGCGCAAAATGAAGCTACAACAACAGAGCAGAGAATAAAGGCGTCGTTGCTCTCTTTCTTTCTTCAAAGACCGCTCTGCTCTTCTTCTACAGCCAGATAGAGGCGGTGATTTGGCGGGCGTTTGCAAGGTAAACATGAGTAGCAGTATTACAAACAGTTTAATCAGTCTGCTACGGTTTTTCCATGTGTATATGTTAGTGCCAGACAACGCGTTTGGCTTCAGGTGGCACAAGATTGCAACAGAGGTTGGAAACTGACTACAGCCTATGCATATGTACAGAAAGACGTCCTTTGGGAGGCTTTAATGGAACACAAGCACCAGGCTGTATGGATTTATTGCAAGTGGTGACACATTAACTGCCAAGTGTGTTTTCACCAGGATGGAGCATTTTACACAAGACACACCCGCAGGCATAATGTCTGTCGCTTTGCCTCTGTCTGTCTCTCTCCCCGTCTCTCATTCCAACATGTCCACACACACACACACACACACACACACACACACACACACACACACACACACACACACACACACACACACACACACACACACACACACACACACACTCCTGTCAAGCCCCTCCCTTCCCTCAGTCCTCCATTTTTTCCCTCCATCAACTCAGTGACACCCAGCAGTGGGCCGTGACATTACAGAAAAACAGAGCAAGGGAAGGAGGGAGAAGAGGGGGAATGGGTTGGCTGAGGGAAAGAGATGGAGGAACATTGCAGGAAAAGAGGTATAGAAATTGTGGAGGCGAAGAGGGAGATATTTAAAGAAGGGGTTAGGAGGGTGTGAGCTTGAAAAAAGATTGAGAGGGAGCAAGTGGTGGAGTGAGAAGTAAGTGGGGGACATGTAAGTGATTTCCTCAATGTCATGAGGCAACATGGGGGCGGCTGCAGCCACGGGTGAAGGAGCGGTGAAGCAAGCTTGATGGCCTACACATCTGATGAGAGGAACTGGTCCCCTTGAAAGAAAGAGCTCAATAATTCAAAGGGAGGTGGAAAAAGAGAGAGTGGAGCAGAAGGAGGCGACAGAATGGGAGCTGCTGGCTGTTTAGAATATGCTGTATTTAGAGGGTTGGAGGGCGAGTGTTGATCGCTCACAGGTCAGAAATTATCAATCACCACCAGCACCACTCGTGCTGCATGTGCATGACAGGCATGCCAGAAAATACCTTGCAGGTGTGCCAGCGTTTGTGGTCCAGCGGCAGAATTCCTGGCGCAGTTTGCAGTGCATCGAAATCTGTCGCGCTTTGTTCCCAGGTAAGCTCTTTGTGCAGGACATCACTTTGGAACAATTCATTCACACTGGCAGCCGCGCACTATGGCCACAATCAGAGCTGCCACCAGCCTACAGTGCAGACGCAAGCAGGGGAATTATACTCTTATGAAAACCACAGGAATCCATTCAGGGCACCAATGCTCAATACACAAGTCCTTTCTGTATAGGAAACACTGTCATTTGTCCCAGCCAGCACAGCGTTGAGAAGGAAAGCGAAGACAATTTGCTGAAGGTATAGCATAGTGAACTTTAATTTTCCTTGTGAGAGGTAAAACACCCAGCACTTACATAGCATGTAATGAGGGTGACACGGTAGGAAAAAGGAATGAAGGGACATTAATTCAGAGATTTTGCTCTTAGCTAAATTAATGTTGAGCAGGGAGAGAATTAAAAAGAGGTCACAGTGGGTGAAGCTGTGACAAGAGGACACAGATTACAATTCTTCATAATGCAGTAGCTTTAAATTTATTTCTAGGGGCCAAATTCTATTCTCACCGTGTTGAAAAGTTTTAGAAATCTGGAATTGTTCCTAAGTTGGATGATAATAGCCAAGCTAATTAGAAGCTGGCTTCAATTAAGCATTAAGCAACAAGATAATCTCAGCCATTTCTCCAACCTCTAATTTGAGCGCAGATATTCATTTATGTGAAAAATGGTATTCATTTTCCCACATACATAAATATTCATCTCAAACTCGCTGAAATGGTGCTTTTCAGCTTGATAGTTGTTCCTGACATTAAAGCTGGTGCGTGATGGGGCTGCAGTGCATCCTGCTGGTTGAGCACAAGCACAACAAGCCTCACACCCTCCCCGACTATGAGGCCACTTGACCAACTTTATCTACAGTTTGTCATTTACAGCAGGAGCTCTCTGCAAACTCAGCCCTGATTGAAGCTAAACTGGAATGTGCAGCCTGATTTTGAGCAGGACTGATAAACTCTAAAGCTCTATTACTTTTTCCTCGCTCTGAGGCTGAATTGGATCTTTGACTTGTGGAGTTTAAAGCCTTTGGAACTGGCAAACACATTAGTTGTTATCACGACTAACCTACCGCTGCAGCGAACTATTTGTTCTTGAGGCATCTCCCAAAGCAATTCCTCTGACAAGTGTTGATGTCCAAATGAATTATTCTCTATTAATCCCACACAGACAAATGCTTGTTTATGCAGGGGCTTGAGAAGCAGTTGGATGAATACAGACAAATGTGTAAAGTCTACAAACATCAACAAATCTTCACATCTAAGATGTGAGTTCAAAGGAATTTTTAAATACTTACGAGAACAGAGTGCACATGCAGATACCAAACTGAGGTCTGGGTTTTGGGAGTGCAACTAATATACCTGACAATATACCTGACAATTAGTGTGACTCACAGCAGTGAGTCACACTAATTGTCATACATTTTGATAATAAGTTAAGTTTTGTGTGAGGACAGCCACAAACATAAAAAGAAAAAGATAAAGATTCATACACAAGCTTAAAAATGGGGTCATACGTCTTACGCATTAAGTTCTGCGTGATTCAACCCTCTAGCAGACTCTGACTTTGGCTTTCCCCCTCAACTGCATTTTCAAAGTACTTCCATTTTTATAGTGTAAGCAGAAAATGTTAGCCTCTGCACTCCAGTGGATCTAAACACCTTTCGCACTCAGGACTCCTTAAAGACCTATGGGTGCAACTCTGGGTGATATTCTCTTTCCACATGCATGCATGGACACAACTAATGGTATGAACTTATGAACACTACTGAGGATAGTGCAATGCAATTATCCTAATGTTATTATGTATAAGGATTTGATCATTTATCCCTTGAGCAGCCCCGCAGCATTTTGTTTATTCATGCTCTTCAAAAGGCGAAAACACATTTACATTCAAACTGTAAACGCGTGCAATCAAATGATGGCATAATCAAGTTCAAATATGTTTCATACAATATGAAGTACATCAGTCTATGATTATTAACTTAGTGATGTTGAATGGGTCTAGAGGGGCTCACTTTAAGACAAATGGGCTATCCTGGGCTTGCTGCTGACAGTACTGAATGCTTAAATCCACATTAGCCACAGACATCAGCGCTAGTGTGCAACCGCTGAGGCGTTAGTGGTTCAGACTGGCTTCGGATACAGTGCTTATTCACAAATATCCCCAATAATACAAGCATAATTAACTAATAATCATATTAATGTAATTATTTGGGGGGTAACCTTTTTCAAACTTAACAGATAATCTTGCGAGTTCTCACAGTAATTTTTTGAAATGCTTCGTTCTCTACTGAGGAGCACTTCTCCACTCACACACAGTGTTTACGTATTCTGTTGGCTTAGTAAGAACATAAATATCCTCATTATTAACGATTAAGCTACCATCCCTCAACCACTGTGCATCAAATGGACTTCATAAAGCATAGATTTCTCTAAGTTAATCAGGCTAATAGCCTCAAAGACTTTAGTAAACAGTATTTTTTATGAAATATTTTACAAATATAACGCAATGCAATAAACTACATTACCCGTAACTTCGGGTGCAGCAGTAGGATGTGACAGCTTTAATGGGGGTGTTATAATGTCTGAGAATGTGGCCATTAACATGATTACTGATCTATTCAAATATAATGCAATAGTCCAAACTGGTGTACTCTGGAATAAAAAGTGCAAAGTGCATTGAGACTGACTGACATTCATAGACGTTTTATGAACAGCATACATCAACAGAGTCTGTTAGGAGAGGTAGAGAATTTGTTTGGGAAAGTCCTGGTCAAGAATGCTGATTACAACTGTTGTGTTTCATGCTGGGATAAAAGAGAACAATGAAATGATGAAATTATAAAGACCTACTTTCGTGATTCATCAACAAACTTAACAGGACTGACACTTAGTTCTACCTGCATGTCTGTTTTTGCTACAACATTAAGATATATTGTATAGGTTATGGTACCATGATAAATGTCTAAAATACCAGCAGCTATAGCATCGATCCTTAGGAGAATCATACTGTGGTGCTGCTAGCTTTCTGGTTTCTACATGTTTTCATTCCTGTCCAAGTATAGGAGTAGTTTGGCTAGAGCCTGAGGCGAGGAGAAGTAGTCCATGTGGATAAAAGCTTTACCAGGGATGAACTTTCCACAGTTTTCTCCTGGAGGAGTGTAACCTCAGTGGCCCAGTGCAGTCTCTCTGCATGATATGCAATAGTCCTTGTGGATGGAGTTCACCAAGGCCAGGTAGATTTTCTACCCCTGGCACTTTCACTCTGTATTCATATTCACAGACCGGGGGAGGTCTGTAGGTGTGAATATGTATCCAGAGTCTTACATTCCAGTAGTTTATTTGGCAGTATACACTCCATCTGCAAATGATGCAGCAGACCTGACTGTTTTTGTGCGTGACAAAAGAAAACCTCTCCTTGGCTGCCCTGATAATGACAGCACAGAGCAGGATAATATCTGCGTCATGTCTCTAATTCATGGCCTAACTGATCTTATTATTCAGACCAGATTGCATTGAAATATGATTCAAAATTCATCCACATCCATTTCTGAGAGGGTGGCAGTGAGCCTTGGAGCAAATTAGAGGAGTCCAGTTCAATCTCTCTGTGGGGAATTAAAAGGGCATCTGCCAGTCTGCACAGCTCTCCATTAGCCCAAAAATGACACTCTTTAATGTTGAATTAGGAGTCCAAGTCAAAAAGGCCGAGGACCTTTTCTTCAGACATTGGTAGGTTGTTGAGGACTCTTAATGATGTAGTAAAGAAAAAATAAAGTAAAAAGTACACTTAAAGGTTAAAAGTGGGTAAATTAATATATATTCTGAGTAACCATTACATTTTTCTAAAGAGGCAGGTAAAGTTCTGGGTACTTGTCTGTGCCAGAGTCTGTGCATCCAACTGATTATCAATCATCAGAACTTGAGTCAGCCAGTAAAGAGAACAAAACTTAAACAGAAGTGCCCAACAATAAAGAAAATGGGCTATGCACTGGATGGCGGAGCAACAACCTTTAGCCAATTAAGCCGCATAACCTTATAGAATTGATTGCAGAATAAAGCATCATCAATGCAGACAGTAGATGTTCGGGCCTAAACAATGTAAGCTCCTCAACAGCTGCAGCTCACAAACATACATTAAAGCAAAAAGAGAGCTTGCACAGTCATTACACACCACGCTATGTTGCAATACAAGGCAGTGGTTGTTGAAGAGTGACTAATTGGGGTACTCGCTAGTATGAACTGCTGTGTGAGTTTTGTGCACAGCGAACTCCACCTCTCCACAATCTGCTCCACATTTAGGGCTGGCCCTTGGAAATTTTCAAACGAGATTTTGTTTAGCGATCAGTCCCAGTCCCAGCACAACCACCAAATCACACACTAAATGAACACTCACATTAACAACAAATCTCTTACTTTATTTCAATTAGCAGCAGTCAAGTCAGCTGGTAGATGGTCCTGGTGCAGCATAGGTTGCTTCAAAATATTTCAAGGACACCCCTGAAAAGATTATACGTTGGGCAGGAAGACATTACATGGATATGTTATCTGTATCTTCCAGGCCTATTTATATCCACACAACAAATACAAGTTTCATCCAAATATGTAAAACACTCAATTATCCAAAGATATGATCCACAAAAATACAAGAATCTTTTCTTTATTTTTTTTATACAAATACAAATTAATACAAAAAATGTAACTGATGTGCTGCACAGATAGTTTATAGCTATTGCTAATTTTCAACTCCCTAGTTGGGCTTTTACATGTAAGACATAAAATGTACAGCTTTCAGTATTATAAAATCACAATACATCAACAAACATATAACCTACATCAAACTACAGTAAGCTAAACATGGACACAGCTCTGGTTTTATTTTAGCCAGGGCTTGCAGTTGCCATTCACCATGCTCCTCTGTTTCTGTCTTGTAATTTTAACATAGCAAGAAAGCAAATGGTTGACCTGAAACAACTTGGTAGCAGCTAGTTGACATACAAAGCTAGCGTTTATAAGTTAGCCTATAGATGATGCCTGAAATCCTAATAACTTACTGATGCTAACTAGTAAAGTGAGTAAAATCAGAGCATTGGAAAGCAGCTAACATGTCAGCTAGCCTTACTATGGAGGAAGTTATTTGACGCTTCCTACTGACGTTAGCTAGCCAGGTTACAGTAAAATGAACTGTGGCTGTATTCTGTTTAGCGTTAATTCATTCAAAACACGACTTTAATCAGATTCAACAGTCACATACCTTTATCCTGTATTCTTTTTTCCATCTCCATATTTCTCTTCGTTTGCTCTTGGGGTGACCGGTCCTAAACTTCCTGCTAGGCCTTAACGTTATTTTCTGTGTAACGTGACATAATGAGGCAATAACAATAACATCGCTCGGTCCATCAGAAGAAGTTTCTCATGGAGATTTATTGCTGCAGTAACAGGCAGAGTCAACAAGATGGCGCTGCTCCATGACTGCTACTACCTTGTTACCATGGCTACAAAGATCCCGACGTGAACAAGTCGGCACCTGAAGGGAGCGACACACAGGTGTAAGTAATAACATTAATGAAGGCTCTGTCTGTTTAGAGACATTATATAATGTTATGCAATGAAAACACTTGTGCTGATTAAAGACGCGCAACGATGTGTTTTCAAGTTTCTAAAGATTGGTCCCCCCCCTCCATATGCCTCACAGTGGTTTGGTCCACTGCCAATCAACCGCCACCTCACACACCTGTCTCTGTGGAGCGTCTCTCTTTAGGGTGGAGCTGGCGGACCATGGTAAGTAGATATTTTGCAAAAGAAAAAAGAAAATGTTATTTTTTTAATTACTAAAATTATCAACACAATGTAAAGATGATGTATTGTGCTCCAGAGATATCTACTGAAGTTAGCATGCTAACCAGCTAGCCTGTCCTGTCTGACTGACTGTACCACTTTGTTCCTCAAGAGGCGATAGTGAGTTTCTGTAGAGTTCATTCTGCTCTCAGTCCAACAGCAGCAGGTGGTTACTTCACTGTATGCTTCCCCCAACTTGTTTGGAGTATGAATTTGACAGGTGGTCAGTTCTTATATATAGCAACATGATGAAGAAATTGGCATTTTGTGCAATTTGCCCCCCACAGTTTCTGAGTGCGACACCGCAGTTGTAAATACAAATCCCAGGTCTGTAACAATTTGTGAGACATAATGTAGGTCCTAAAGTCAAACATAACTGATTACATCATAACAGTATTATGTCTTGAAAAGTTGTATGTTGAAGTAAACATTGTGTTACATAGTGCAGAGACAAGTGATGGGGGGACGGAGTTGCTGAGACAGAGACAACATCCATCATATGACAAGCCACTGTACCTTTTTTACGTTTTATTACGTCTTATTTTAAGGTAAAAAAAAATAAAAACAGCAAAATGTTGCTTTAAGTAAAATTACAGATTTCTCGATACATGCTGGGATTAGTTAAAATGCTCATACAAGTACACATCAATGACCTTGTTAGAGTAATTAAACTAAATGTACTTCCTTACTTCCGCCTGTGTTTGTTTGCATGTTGATTAACAGAGGGTTAAGAAAGACAGCAAGGACTAGTTGACTAAAGCAGAAATTGATGCAAAATCCTCAGATTGCACATAGCTGCTGCATAGTTCAACCAACTACTCTTACTGTTGTTATGTTAAATCTGCCACAAATTGTACCTGTGCTACACAGAAGGAAAAATTAAGGAACATTTCCAATAATAAGATAATTAAATGCATTAACATGTGACTATGAAATATATGTCTTGCTGCAGGGGATTCTGGATGTTTTAAGTTTACAGTATACAAGGTACAAAATGTACCATGTGCTGTGTTAGAGTTTCGTCACATACCAAATAATAATCTAGCCCAATTTGACTAAAACTAACACAGTCTTAAATATTTAGTTTTGGACCTGGGAGAGTTAACATGAAACATAGTTTGATCATTTGCCCTGGGGCGGCCCTCTGGCTTTGGTACTGCACATTGAACCAGCAAAGTGTTAAATGCTTAAATCAGCATCTTCAAGAGTTTTCCCTCAACTTGCTGAATTTGCTGAGATAGTGAATCCGCCATATTTCCAACCCAATAACAGGAAGTAAATTGTTGTCCCACATTGCGCCTGATAAGAATAATTCTCAACACTGAAAATTATCTTACTTCTATTATGGTCTGCACTGAGAGCCCGCCTGCCCCCATCTCCACCACCAAGAAGAATTACTTTTTTTCTTTTCTTGTAATCAAACATGAAAGTTGTGCAATCGATGCATCGTCAGCTATAGATTGCGAGAATTAAAAAGCAGGGTGGTGCTGCAGGGACATACAGTAGAGACTAAAATGCAGCAATTGAGATAGTTACATCCACTCGACATGCAATGTTTCCAGCCTTTTCAGTTCAATTATAGGAGTGTCTTATAATGATGTAATGTAATACACATATTTATCCACTAGAGGGTACTATTTCACTATAACACAACCTTCGCAATGAGCAGCAACAATCCATTTTGTTTGGCACTCTGAGCAGGTTTGAGGTATGTTCTCACCAAGACAAAGTGCATTAAAAACCCATTTTCTTTTCTTTATTTTTTTTGGAAGCACAAAAAAGCAGAGCCACAAAAAATAGAAAGCACAAGAGTAGCTCTTGATACCTCTCCCAAATGGATTGCAAATCTTTTAATATATGGCTACCACATCCAAGCAGCTGAACTTGAGAGTTAAATTAAAACATTTTTTATAGTTGTAAAAATGTCTTTTAATTTCTTTTAAGGCTTTTTTTCCAAGCAAGCCATTCATCTATACGCCAAAGTCATCAGTTATACAGATACATGTAATTCATGTGGTCAGATTCAAATTCAAATTTTTATTTGTAAGGCACTTGGTGTGTTACAGCTGAAGAAGTGTCAGAGAAATACTAAATTTAGTAAATTACAAAGCCACCATCACCCTCCACCCATGAAGTTGTTAAAAGTTGTCAGTACAATTCAAGCAGCAAGAAAAAAAAGTCCTCAGTAGGTGTGACAAGTTGGTCACCGCTTCCTCCACTGTACTAAGAACTCTGCTTAAAGGTGTATGGGAGGGAAAGCATCGGCTTAGTTCCTCTATATGCATGAGAATATTTTTCACAGCTACATAAGGGAAATGTCTTTTTGCACACATTGTTGCATTTAGCAAAGCATAGGGTGCTGTGCACTGCATTCAATAGCATGTGTTTGGTTATAATTAGATATCGTTCTCACACATTCAACAATCATTCACATGGAAACTTTCCACATAATATTTGAAAAATATACAAAACAGTAAACTGAACTTGGTCAACCTTGAACTGTGAATGCTGTCATGAACAAATATAATGAACCAACAGTAACCTGAAATAACCCTGGATGAATTTCTCAGTAGGAATGTTTCATTAACACTGAAAGAAACTGCAGGACTGAACAGATCAGTCTGCCCTCATGTTTTACGTACACAGTAAAACATGAGGGCACAGTTATGCAGTAAGCTTTATTTAACTTTCAGAAACAGGCAAGTGTTTTATAAAAATGTTTGCAAAAAACATCAATTAAAAAACACAGACTAAAGTAAAAGGATAATATACATTTACAAATAAGCACTTCAATAAAAAACAAAACAGAATATAGCCTTACTGTAGCAAAAATAATTATAAAAGCATGTGTTTTAAACACATGTAAAGCAGTTTGGCTATTTTCAAAGAAAGAAAGCAGAAGGGGAAAAAAGGGGAAATGGAATTTTGACAGTAAAACTATTCTCAAGGTTTTACTGACTTTATATTTTCCAACGACGAGCACAAAGGTCACATAAGGAACAAGTAGGAGAGAGAAAGGAAAGTGTGACAACTGACTTTATTTTATAGGCCCATAGCTCTCTCTGCTACCGTAACCAAACGAGAACGGTTGGCTGACAGAATCTCACAGTTCTGCCAGCAACACCCTTATGTGGTTCATAAACTAAAAGGCCGGCATATTGCTTAACCACTATCCATCACTGTCCATCCAGCAGTTTCCCGAAAAAATATATTATTACAGTATATACAAAACATATTTTCCAAGGCGGGTAGTGAATGAGTGCTGCTGGTGCAAGAGGAAGTAATTGTACAATGCTGTATAATCCCCCTTTTTTAAAGTCGCTCTAACTGGTCAGATAAACTTGCATGTGGAAGGACTTAAACATTATTCCACACCGCGGTACCCATCGTGATTACATCATAAGTGTCGCAGCTGTCTATGAAAATAGAACATTTTAACATGACTAAGTCTCATTCATCACTGTTACACGGAGTGGTTCGACCAGACTACTCCAGTCTCCAATCTGACCTTTTTGTTCAGGGTTGTCAGGAAGTTGTTGAGACAGCTGGGCCACATTGAGGTCCCTCCTCATTGTTTGAGAATCCAGCAAGAAGTAGAAAGAAAGAAAACAAACACAGCCAACACAAACCATCCAAAACTCTATATGTGCACTATCTTGGTTCGGGCAGGAAGAAGGTCGTGAGATAACAGGATAAGCACTGGATGCTTGCCATGATCATATTGGCTGGAAATCACTCTTTGAGAAAGAAGCCAGAATTAAACTGTAGTGACACAGTTAGCCAAGTCGAGTGGAACGGATTCATTATTTGAATACAGAGTAGCCATTGTACAGAAGTGATATCCAGGCTTTGACCTCAATAGCCCATGCAAGGACTCGTCAAGCTCAGCACAGTTCAGATTGGGGAGTGATTGTAATACCATCCCCCTAAAAATTCATTACACACAGAGCCTGACATTGACTATATTGCGAATATTATGTGTGGGTCAGTGGCAGCAGTTGGTGTTCAGTGACTCTAGTAATAGGCCTGTTGTAAATAAGTTGCATTTTGTTGCATTTATACGAAACTTGATTGCCAAGTGTGTTGATTATGATCAGTTGTGAGAAAGAGTGCAGTAACGTGTATTGTATCTGTGGTACTCAAGTCATTTTGTCAAGTCAGACAAGTCCATAGTCATTTTTTCTTGAGTCAAGTGAAGTAAAGTCATAGGCTAAGTCAAGTCAAGTTGAGTTGTTGGTTAAGGCAAGCCAAGTCTTAAGTCAAGTCTCCCCCCAGATTCTGCAGTCTCACCTGCACTATCTGGTCTTTACGAAGACAAAACCAATATTTCTTTATTTCTTCTCTATCCCCTCCCTTTCACTTTGAATAGTTAAATACTGTAAAGTCATCAAAACGGTGACTCAAGTCGACACCGCACTGCAAAGGTCATTGAGATTCGCCCACTTCATAGAGTACACGATGTACTCTGAGTGAGTTTTTCATTAAAAAAGTCCCCACAAAGTCCCTTGTGCATCACCTCGAGTTCCACTTTTTGTTCTTTGTGCAGTACATAACTATTGTCTTTACAAAAAAAGGCACTTAGTGTCTTTGTGTTTCAGAGATACAGAGTGTTTCATGTTGTTGCTCATGGTCACCTTTTAAGACAGCTCTGATTTCCTGTCTCCTCGTCTTCCTGTGTGCTTTTACATTCAGTCTTGGTTTCATTTCTTTTTTTTGTTTTGTTTTGACACTAAGCAAAGACTCATCCACCAGCATCTACCCAACCCAGCAGCTACAATACAAATACGATGACCATCATGGTCAGCTCATGTTTGATGTTTGTATGATGTTAACTTTTTGTGAAAGAACTTGAAGAGGTTTAGTTTCTTCAAGTAGCAGAAGAAACAAGATATGAATCTTACATTCATATTTAAGAACTTGTATCACGCCGGATGTGTTGCACACAAGACACCTTTTGATGTCTGCAAACTGCAAGTAATTTCTTATACATATAGATGCACACTATAGGCCTATTTTACAGATGGGGATTTTTTTTAACAGGTCATGCTAATGTCAGTATATTTCAAGGTTCCTCTGTGAGCATGCTCTCTAACACTACCAGTCCCTAAAGGCCCGCTGTCTTTCAACCAAATGCTCCATGTCACACAAATCCCAGAGCCCACCTCATTGTTTAGAAGTGTGAAATAATGTAATAACCACCCTGCCTGTCAGTGAGCCTTTGTACTGTGTGTTCAGACCTGAAAATGACCTTTCCACTGTGAGCTGGAAACAAGAAAAGATGGTGAAAATTTAACGTTTTGTTTTGTTCTCTTCCATTTGGTTGCTCTTATAAATTCCTACAGCACTTCCTCAGATTCTTATAGCTCAAATCAGTACAAGTCCCAGAAGCATGCGTAAATAAAGTCATATAAAGGGTGGTGACACCTCGTGACATAGGCTGACTGAACATAAAAAATGTGTGATGAGGAAAGAACATTATGTCTCTTCTTGCCCAGGCTTTCTCAGAAGTGCATGTGTTCATACTGACATTCATTTGACAGACACTTTCAAAGACTTGTGATAGACGCTCTGAAGTAGCAGTTTGCACCGTTTTTGTTGTTCTTCAGCGAACATTAACCCATGACCTTACTGATTTACTTCATCTGCACTTTTATTTAAAGAAGTACAGTAGGTCTTCCCTCTGGGAATGGAGCATTGTAAAAATACACTCCAAATGAAGCTCAACACTGTTACTATTGTTACATTGTTTTAGACATGGAGGCAAAAGCTATACATATGTCATCGCCATAGTTAGCCAGCTGAGTGCAGAAACTTTGCTTTTGGGAGGGTATACCCACCAGTAGAACAATGGCCAGTCTGACGGTCAAAACTCCACTTGACCCCCCCGTCTGTCCTCCAACAAGCAACAGTCCAACAGAGAGGGAAGATACAGAGAGATGAGCAAAGACAGAGAGCAGAAACAGAAATTACTTGTGCTAAAGCACTCTTTAGTAACGCCTGGTTGTCATGGAAACAGAGTCCAGTGTGCGGGCACAGCTGTTTCCTCTCCTCTATCGCCGAGCCCCAACAAAACCAGAAGTTGAAAACTCCTGGCTGTCCTCCCCAGCAAACCTCAGAGGCGTGATTCAGAGAGAGAGAGAGAAACCCCTCCCAGAAAAAAACTTGCGTCATCTCAGCATGTCACCTCCAGTAGTGAGAGCAGACGAAGATTCAAAGGGGAGAAACAGACACAGGCTGTGAGGGAAAGGAGAGGTCGTCATATGATATGAGAGTCTACTGATTCCAGCATTTTTATATATATTTTATTTGCTAGCATCAGCACATACTGTCGCTACTTTTTCCATAGCCATTAGCCTTACTGGTGTATACAGTACTTTACGTTTAAGTTACAGACACAACTCGGGAAACTTCGGAAGCTGCACTGTCTAAATGTAGACAGTTCCCAGGTTTTTATTTTGGTTGTTTAAACTTTCCTCACACAAATCTGGACAGAGTTTCCCTCTTCACCATGCCGGGCCGGTGGAACCTCCTGATACTGGGTGAGTCACATCTGTCATCCATCTGCACAGCAGTAAGGATGGAAATTCATCTGCTGAGAAAGTTTGAAAATGCTCTGTGCTTCAGGGAGGGAAACTGTCTGGCTGCAGTAGCCTGAAAACTTTTAAGAATAGATATTTATATCTCGTTCAAGTTGAAATCTGCCATTTTGTATCACACTTTTGATATTTAACATACTGTATACTGCCAGTATACATACACATTTTAAAGGGAATAACTGTCGAATAATGATGACCAAAGTGGTATACAGAGAAATTTTAAATACAATTAAAGGGTAAAGGTAAATTTATTTGTCATTTTACAACACCAGGGTTGTAAAATGAATGAGAAGCTGCTCCATATACTGGCGGTACTGTATGGTAACGGATACTTCTGTATCTTCTGCCAGGCATTACATAATTCCATTTTACATTACATACTGTAACCGCTGCGATAGAAAAAAATTAAAACAATTGTATATAATCATGCTTATTTTGATTCATGTTTTATTACTTAAACAACTTTCCACTGAGATCAAATCTGACAGGAATCTTAAGTCTTGACAACGAATAATTATAATAGTGAGAATCTCACAATCTCCCAGCTTTTAATGAGAGTCACTCTGCAGCAGTTGGGTCTGAAGTCTATGGGTGTGGGAAAAGAGCCCCAATAAATTAGGAGTAAAGGAAAGAGAGATGCTAAACACAGCAGCTTTTCTTCAAACAACCCGCTATCAGGGCCCCACTGCTCAAAGGACCTCTGTTCTACTGCTTTTAAAGTGATATTTATACACTATGAGCTCATCGTACAACACCCACTTGTCACCTGACAGTGACCACAAGCATACACTTCTGCCCTCAGAGAAGGAAACTGCGTGTGTTGCTATGAGTAACAACACTTGTATCACTCAATCTGATACCAGTGGAACATTTCATAACGCAATGATCACAATCTTGGTTAACCACTTTTTTTACTTAATATTATCTAAGCCCAATCACAGGAATAAATGTCAGCCAAGTACATATCCGCAAAAACCAAAGATGAAAAGTTAAAACTGGATGTTTCAAAACCATAGATGAGTTAACACTGAACGTTATGTTGCAACTTTCCATTTAGGTTGAGTTATCTTTTTCTCTTTTGTCACAACACTGTGTGTATGCTCTGTTTAGGTTTAGGGACAAAAACTAGCCACTCGGTCAGGGTTGGGAAAACATCATGGTTTCGGCTTTAGATACCAGTTTTGGTCGCCACAAACACTGCTGGAAATGTCTCCATGCATCCTTGAAAATATCCAATGGTGTGACTTGTGAATGTGATATGCCACGTTTGGCGCACATGTCAGCCATGGACGTTACTGTAGTTTGCAGAAATGTTAACTGCTAACATAATATCCTCATGACTTGGCTAGTTATCCTGTTAATGTAAGTCAGTCCTATTTGGATGAGTTCCCTCCTTAAGTTAGATTTTAAGTCATCAGTTCTTCCAAACCACCAAAAACATGCTGAATGTTGCTTAAAACCTAATATCTACTTTTATCTGGCCGACACATTTTACTGGGAACTTTTTTCTTCCAAAGATTAAAAAAAAATTGTTGACAGCGAAGTTTGTTTTCAAAAGTACAAAAGTTCGTTCACCTCCATTTTACGAGTGTTGCAGCAGATTCTTGAGCAGCAAATGTTATCTGCCAGGCCAGATAACTGGGAACATACCTCTTTGTGATTTGGATGAAATTACACTTTACTTTAACAATGACCGAGCTACATTTACCATTTTAAGGGTATACTGTATTCATTTTACAAACTGACCGTGGAAAAAAATAACTGGACACTTTCTTCCTGTTTCCTTTTACTTTACATTACACCCATCTGGTGTCGTTTAGGCGACCGCAGAGGACTGACTCTGCACTCTCATAGCCTGAGGATGTAATGCTATTTTATGACTGTGCCATGCCAGCTGATGTTTCCTTACACATACACATAGGAAGCAGAGTTCTCCTGACATCCATGTGTTCATTTTAAATTATGGTGCAAATGCTGTTGGAACAATCTGAGGAAATGAGGGTGGAGAATGAGGAAATTCACCTTTTCTCAGGACAGTTCTGGTCTGATTTGTGTGGTCAAACTGATCCTTTAATGTCCCCTGTAGCTCAGTGGTTCTCAAACGTATTTCACTAAAATCCTCCCCTGATGTTTTTGATTAGCTTTCCCATTTCTTTCTCAATGATTGATAGAAATTGTGGGTTTGGGGGCATGGACTTTTTTCAGCTTCTGAAAGGCGGCATTTTGGAAAAAGTTTGAGAACCACTTCTCTAGCTACACAAATTATCTTTGATTTATTTTTTTAAAAAGTGTGTCAGTGTAGATTAAGCATAGGTCTGGTCAGATGTTGCATTAATGTTCACAATAAAACTGTAGATTAACAGTTGCCTGCTTTCTTTTCAGCTCTGTACCTCTCCTGCGTTGTGGTCCTGTCCAAGTCATCCTGTCCTAATGGATTTAAGCGTTCCAAGAAAGAATGCATCGGTATGAAAAACAATCTCACCTTAACACATAACCCACTGTGTAAAGACCAGCAGGTTGTGGCATGTGTGCTTTGTTTGTACATTACTCATCCTTGCTTTTGGAAAAAAGAAACCAAAAGAAAAGAATATTAACCGTGATGGAATGTAATGAAGTACATTTACTTGAGTACTGTACATAAGTACAGTTTTGAGAACTTATACCTGACTCAAGTATTTCCATTTTATTCTATTTGATATTTCTGCTCCACTACATTTTGGAAACCAAAAACCAGCTACTTTTACTTTGTTAAAGACTTGAGTTGTTCTTCATCTGTTGCTAAATGATTCATGTTAAATCAGATGGTATTAATTGCGTTTGATGTATTACTAGCACACATTTTCGTTATTTAAAGAGTCTACTGTAAAATTAAAACTTGAAGGAGTTTGGTTAGCCATACTCGCAGGTATACATTCATCCAGGCAGTTATTTATATGATAATCATCTTTGTTACATTCCTGTGTCCTTTTATTAAGATTTCGATGAATGTGCTGAGGATGAAGACTATCCTGAGCTACCTGGGCCCTGTGGAGAGAATGCAGTCTGTCGCAACACAATTGGCAGCTTTTACTGTCAATGTAATAATGGTTTTATATCATCAACAAACACAAAGAATTTTTCAGCTAGTACGTCTGCAACATGTAAAGGTAAGTTATCTTGTGTGTTTATTTAACTATGGCAGGGACTTTTAATGACCGTATCATTGAGGTTTTACTGCTGCCATGTAAGTAAAAACGTTCTTTCTTTGTCTTTTTCTTTAAGATATCAATGAGTGTTTGGACAACACGGACTTATGTGGACCCAATGCCAAATGTTTCAACGCAATTCCACATTATTCCTGCATCTGTGATGATGGATTCGTTTCCACTACTGGAGAGGAACGGTTCGGCAATGGTGACAATGTGACATGTAGAGGTAAGATACTCGTCAGTACCCCCTCACTATAAAATAACACGGTGGTAGGTTATTTATATGGTATGTATGTATGTATACTTGTTCCTCTTCTCTGTGCTGCAGTGACATTATGCAAATATGATTTATATATAGTTTATGGTGAGAACATTGATGGCTGAGTGATTGTTTCTTTCCTCCACTATTGTTAAATATTGTCTTCCTGCTCACATAGATGTAAACGAATGTGAAGAGGAGAAGTTTTGTGGGCAGAATGCGAGATGCATCAACACACTGGGCAGCCATCTCTGTGTCTGTAATCCTGGCTTTGGACTGAAATCTGGCGGATCTAACTTCTCTGCTGGTCAGGAGCAATGTGAAGGTGAGGGCTATAACACGATGCTGCAAAATACTTTAAATATTAGATTTTCCGAAGTTCTGAATATTAGGACAGGCAAGAATATTCTGTGCAGTACATTGAGATGATTACAATCCATAACATGCTGGTCTGAGGTCTGCTTTATGTTTTTATGCATTACCAGGATATTTGATTTTCCATTAGTTATAACTGAAACACACAGTGTAACCATTTTCTCTTTTCTCTCCCTGGTTTGTTTCTCTTTTAGACAAATGTATGGTTGACGAGACAATATGCGGAAACGGAACGTGCCACCATGGAGCCAGCGGCCATTACTGTGCATGCCACGCAGGGTTCACTAACTATGGCAACAACCAGTCGAAGTGCACTGGTAAGAACACAGTAACACTCAACTTTTTCCAACATCCATTACTGAACCGGTGTTTGTTCAGTTAATATATAAACAGAACAGAAACAGATTATCAGCAAGCACATGTAATGAAACCAAACATCCTGTTTCCTCAGCGTTAGACTGTGATGTTTTCAAAGACATGAACAATCTGACAGAGGTAAAGTTCCAGAAACACTTTTATAACCGTCCATTACATATGTTTAAAATGTCCATCACCTCATACTTATGTGTCATTTTTCCTTATATCTAGGAATCTCACGTTGCACGTGATCTTTTGATGCTGTTGAAAAAAGGCTGCCTGGAGCTTACAGAAAGTGAGGATCCAAGAGAACTGGATGGAGATGACATACTGAAGGTATTTCTTCACAGAAATGAATTGAAAATCCATTAGATTATGTAAAAAAATCAGTTCCTCACAGGCAGCACAGAAACAGGAAGTCCCGCCCCCTTCAAGCTCTGTCACATGTTCAGATATCTCTGCTCAACTCAGACGGTTTATGTTGACCTGAGGTGGTATGCAGCCTGAAAGTCTGCCTCGGTCTGACTCTGTCTCCTGTTTCTCCGTGCAAATGCTCATGTTTCTCTCTCTACCCCTCCTCTCCTGTGGCTGTAGAGACTGTTGTCTGCGATCGACGAGCTCTTGTCCGGCAAACCCTTCAAAGATAACAGGAAAGTCTCCACCTTTCTGAACCTGGTGGAGAACACTCTGAGGCTCATAGGACCTTTCATTACGCCACCTGGGACGCAGAGATCCACCAATCACACAGGTTAAATATAAATTGACACAAAGTGAAGCACTTGAGTTTGTCTTGCTTTCTTTGCTTTTGTTTCTCATTCACAAAGACACGTACAAGCGTTCAGTCAGAGCTCTTCATTCAATGACTGAAGCCAAGTTTCCACCCAAAGTAGCCAGACCTTTTTGTCCCAGGAACTACTTTTCCTTGAGCCTTTCCTTTCTGCTTTTCCACTGCTTTATAAAGACCAGTGAAACAAATGATTCCACTGACGTATGAAAAAGCAACGGCTGTTTTTACGCAGCATTTTTGCGAGCTGCTATACAACAACGATGGCGGCAATTAAAGCAACAGGCAACTGTCATTTTTTTTTTGACTCTGTAACAACAACAAGCATGTGGGAGATTCAAGTCGTGCTGCTGTCGATCACAAACTCGACGCTGATGTGTCGAAGCACAATGTACTGAAAACAACCTGATTTGTGGTTGTAGATTTTTTTTAAATGTGGATGAAAGGCAAAGCTTCAAGTTTCTACTCGGTTCTCAGTCATCCAGGTCATGGTAAATCACCTAGAACTACTCAGAAATGTTCAGTGGGTTATAATGATGTCCCCAGAACTTAATTTAGACCCTGGCACCTGTGGTGGTTCATAGTCTCTGGGTTGTTACCATGGAAACATTGCTAAACACCTATCACCTTCTTATTTGCTGAAGCAGACAGACGATGTATGTTGATCAAAAACTGATCTTTGTATTGTATGGGTTCAGAGCTGGATCTGCTGGTGCAAACGGGGGCTAACATACCTCAGGGACCTGTAACTTTATCATCTAAGCAAGCCCATCTGGACATCCAGTTGGAGACAGCTGCTGGAGATCTCTCCAATTACCCTGGTAATGATAATGCCTGCAATTAACACATTTGTAACCACTTTCATTTAGACATGACCTACGAATGTAATGAATGTCCAATTAATCCAGTGTTATCCTTCTGTGATTGTGAAAGGCTTTACTGCAGTGTCCTTGCTGAGCTATGGAAACCTGAACGACTCTGCGGACGGCTTTTTTAGTGGGATGAAACCAAAAGCGAACCAAAGCTTTAAGATCAACTCTAAAGTTGTGACAGTCACCGTCAGTAACAGAAACACCAGTCACCTCGAAGAGCCAGTCCAATTAACTTTCTATCACCTGAACCAGGTATGATATAGTTTTTATTTATCATGGATCACAATCTTTCACTGCATGAAAATATTGTTTGTATAATGGTCATTATCTCTATTTTGTTTCACAGACCAATGAATCCAGCCACACCTGTGTGTTCTGGGATTCCTCTGAGGGAAATGGGACGTGGTCTGATCGTGGATGCAGCGTGGTGAAGTCCAACTCTGAACACACTGTGTGCTCCTGCAACCACCTGAGCAGCTTCGCAGTGCTCATGGCGCTCTATGAGATGGAGGTTAAAACTCTACGTGATGATACATAGTTCAGACATAAAAGTCGAAGCTTCAGTCTGTTTCTGTTTTCTGTAATGTCACCCTCCTCTCTCTCCCCCAACAGGACAGGTTTGAGTTGCAGCTGATCACCTGGGTGGGTCTGTCCCTTTCATTAATTTGCCTGTTCATCTGCATCCTGACGTTCTCATTGATCCGCTCCATCCAAAGCCCAAGGACCAGCATCCACCTGCACCTCTGCATCAGCCTCTTCATCGCCATCCTTATCTTCCTTGCAGGCATCTCTCGTACAGAGAGTAAGGTAAATACGATTGTGAAATAAAAGCTTGCGCAGTCAAAATGCCTGCATTGTCCAGATGAGCGCAGTAATATTTCTGACACCCTTGAATAGAGCAGAGGAATAGATACTGAGTAACAGCACAGCTACTGAATGATTTATTATGTGGGTGCTGTAGATTTATAAACTAAAATTCAGCAAGAAGTTTCTCCCTATTTCTTTCTCCCCATTTCTCTGCATCCTTTGTCCTTTTCTCACTGCTGTCACCCTGATCCTCATCTCTCTCCTCGCTGCATTAGGTTGGCTGTGCAGTGGTAGCAGGGCTGCTGCATTTCTTCTACCTGGCAGCATTTTGCTGGATGTGTCTGGAGGGCATTCAACTCTTCAGGATGGTAGTCCTGGTCTTTAACACCAACTTCAAAACCCTTTACATGATGGCAGGAGGCTATGGAGTCCCAGCTGTGATTGTCGGTATCTCTGCCCTAGTTAATTCCAAGGGATACGGCACTAAGAGATAGTAAGTTCTCTCTTCTGATGCTGATCTTGTTGAATTTTGAAGTGAATTCAGGGTTATGTTGACATATAATCGGCTCCATAAACTCTCAATATTCATTTCAGCTGCTGGTTGAACTTAGAATCCATTTGGAGTTTCTTTGGTCCTGCCTGTGTCATCATCTTTGTGAGTAAAAAAATTATTATCGAAATGAAAAATATCTAAAACTGCCTTCAGTGCTTTAAAAAAATAATTATTTTTTTAATCTTGACTTCTATCTCCTTTCAGGTCAACATTTTCTTCTTTCTCATCACGGTGTGGAAGTTGGCGCAGAAGTTCTCAAGTTTAAACCCTGACCTGGACAATCTGCAGAAAATAAAGTGAGTTTGTTTCATACGTGTGTATGGACAAGGTCTGCATGTGTGTGTAAACATGTCAGCATATATTTCCTATATTACTGCTTAGTAAGCTGTTTCCTGTTGAGGAGCCTCACATGTGACAAGTGTGTGTCTTTGTTGCCTCCTGCAGGGCGTTCACCATCACTGCAGTGGCTCAGCTGTGTGTGTTGGGCACCATGTGGATCTTTGGTTGTTTCCAGTTTGAGGAGGGCACAATTGCCATGTCCTACCTGTTCACCATCTTTGGCAGCCTTCAAGGGGTTATGCTCTTCGTCATGCACTGCCTTTTTTCCAAACAGGTCGGTCACGATCCTCTCAGAAACAAAGAAGAAAGTCTGCTGCTTTTTTCTGATGTCAAAACTCAATTTGTATTTATTCTGATTTTAGGTGAGGGAAGAGTATGGAAACATCCTGTCCAGGTTCTGTGCGCCGAGGAAGAAGAGCTACTCAGAGTTCAGTACTTCGTACTCCAGCAAAGCTCAGGTAAGCAGATATTTATATGGGTTAAACTGTAAGATCCAATCAATCATTCATTTTATCACAATGCAACATAGTTCCTACTTTATTTGGCTACCATACAGTATCTACTTTCATAGAAGTACAAAAAAATAATAAAATAAGATACTTTAAAGGTGGCGTGAGCGATTCTGAAGAAAAACAGTCGGTGTTGAGTCTCATTCCAAGGTTGTGAAATACTGAATCAACAACAATTGCAATACACTGTAAAATTATATGACACATTTCTTATGCGTGCGGACAGTTTATCACTTTATCTGTAATGAGATTGCCTGAGAAACCGGGGTTAAGTCACGAAAGTTGAATTCTGAAAACCTTCCAAAAGCAAATACATAAGTCTTTTTCAGGGTTTGAAGATGATGAGGTATTCAGGGTTCAGCAGTCACAGATTATTAGTGTGAATGGGATTATTTAATCGGATTACAAAAACAACAAACCATAGTCAGACCAAACTACATTTGAAAACTTTTTTAATGAATATGAATATGCCAAATATGTCCTACTGTATATAAAAGTAACTAACTCTTCAAAAATTGGAGTTTTTGTTATCCAATCAATCACATTACTGATTACAAAAATAGTCGTGTCATTTGTTCTCAGTAACTTCAAAGTAATCTGACCCAACCCAGGCGGTAATACAGGTTTGAGGTGAAGTGTGTTGTATGTTGTAACAGCGCAGAGCCTGCCCTGATATTAAAAGTGTCTGTCGTGACTTAATAGCTTGTCTCTCTCCTTTGTGGTTCTTCAGGCATCCAGGAGCACCCGGGACACTGGAGAGTCTCACATCTGAGGAGCTAAACGGTGACGTGGGAGAAAAATCCGATTTATTCTTGAAGACTGCCATCTCAGATATTTGGTAAACTGCTGTCCTGCCATTTGTAGCCAATGCACCCGTTTGTTTTACTGCAAAACGTTGTAAATAGTATCTTTCCACAGTTTTATTTACTTTGTTGTTAATGAGCTGGTCTTTGTATTTTAAGATATTGAAATGGAACTGTTGGTTGTTATATTTTTTTTTTTTACAAATTAGGGATTTCATTCAAAATGAGAAAATAAGAAATGACATTTCACATGAGTATCACCATAATAAGACTATTCTGCCTTCAAAAACTGAATGTTTTGATATTGAAGCAAAGCTATTATGATCCCATGATCCCACTAACTGGAGTATTTAATACTTTGTAAATAATGTCCCTTATTTTGAAATATAAATCTCCAAATGTTAAGTTTTTTGTTATTAAGGGAAAAAAAGATGATATTTATGAAGACCTGTTTAATCAGGTGTATGTAAAATGGCTCGTTGTGTCCTCCAGGTACTTTATTCAACAAGCAATGACAATCTGAAAGATATTTCTGAGTCAAACACGGTTTTTCTTTATAACTTGTCCACAACATTTAAATTGATATATGACCAACAAAGAAGAGGACTATAATGAGAAAATAATGTTTCAAATGTATGTTTGTGTATATATTGATGGGAAATATCTAATGTATTACAGAAAGTGATGCAATCCTGCTGTTTCACCTTGCTGTAACATGTTTTTGTTTTATATCTAAATATATTTGAAAGAGTTTTTATTTACCAAGTACAAATTACAAGTGTTTTAAAACTTGAATGTTCAAAAAATGCCTATCCTGCAAGCTTTAAATGAAATAAATATTCTGTTGTACTTCATGCTTGAAGTCTCTCTTGAATTATTTTACTCAAAACATGAATTTGATTTGAACTGCTGAAGGACAAATACATGTTTTTCTTTAAAGTTATTTATGTCAGAGGCCAGATTTAGCAGAAATAATAACAAACTAATGGTGTCAGTAAACCAATGCAATGATCATTTCTCTTCCACCTTCCTGTCTAACACTGTTGCATAACTCTTTATGTATCTGGCTGATTTACTGAAAAGATAGAAACCGTTACATGTACAGCGGAAATAACCTCAAACATAATCTCTTCTTCCGTCCTGTTTATGTGAGATACAGACATGATGGGCTCACAAAACAGCTCTGAAGTCTCAAAATTGGTAATTACATTATGAGTAAACAAACCTTGAGTTGTCCTGAAAACATTTTTGTTGGTTGTAGTTTTGCCTCTTTAAACATTTACAAACCTTGGTTTGTAAAGTCACTACTCATATATCTTTTTGCATACCACACGCTGAGGATTATTTTTGAATCCGAGTCTATTTTTTTATCTAATATTTTCTGAAATATCTGTCAGGGAGATGTTCAGTGTAGGATCAGAGTACCTCATTCTTCCAAGGTCCCACAAGTATACCAGAAACCCACGAGGCACCTCATCATCATCATCATGTCTCTGTGCTTATGTTTATGTGACCAACAGTGGATGATAATCATCATAGCACGAGTTGAATAACAAACTTAAATTATTTTCATTTCACTGATAATTTGAGAAAGAAAATGACAGAATGTTCATGACAAATGACTTTTTTCACTGTTCAACTACTTGCCGAGCACTGGATAAATGCTACAAAATGAAAGTGATGGCTGAGGTCCCCTCTGGTTCAAAAGATCAGCAGGGGAGATGAAAAGATGGAAGAAACACATCCAGTGGGGGAAGTCGGATGGAAAATGCCTGTCCAGCATGTGCAGATAAATAGCTGCCAAGCCTCCGGAGAGAGAGAGACAGCCGGACCGGGAGAAAGAAACTGCCAGAGAGGAAGAGGGGGCAAAGAAAGGGAGGAGAAGAAGAGCAAATGATTGTGAACCATAGTGATAACTGAATGTTGTAAATCAGGCAGCTCTGCAGTCGAGAGACGCGTTTGTTCTCTCTCATCTATTCTGAGCCATCCAATACAATCCAGCGTTCATCGGGAGTCATTTGAAGGTAAGTTTCATTTATTATTTATTCATAACCATTTAATGGTCATTTACGTCACAGATAACATACTTAGTACATTCTTCTCTGTAGAAAATTATACAAAGTGAAGCTGAAATATATGCAAAATATAAGGCATAAAGACCGAGGCATGACTAAAGAGTTGGAGCCGGATTTTTCATTGATGTCATCTATTTAATCCACTTGAATTATGAATGAGAGACGTGAGGAGTTAAAGAGAGATTCACACAGCTTGACTAAGGTATTCAAGACATGGATAATGCAGAGGGGGCACTGCTCTGAAATTAGCCGGATGTCTTTTTTAATACCTGAGTTTCTGAGAAATGTTTTGTTTAAAGAGTGTTCAGTGAAAGAAGAATTAAACAAGAGAGTTAGAGACATCTTGATGTTTGAGAAAAGATACAGTGAGGAGTTTCCATGGTAAATTATGTCAAAGATGACTTTCTCTGGCCACTGATCACATCCTCCCAATCTTGCATGTGACCCTGGTTTCTGTTTAATCATGGATTTCCTCTGTAATTTCCTCACACCCTCAAGGGAGGTCCTTTCTCTCTGTGTAGGTTCACCGCTTATTGAAGAACTAAGAGGGAGGAAACAGAAAGAAAAGCTACATCAAAACAATTTGTGGAATAAAATACATGAAACAAGATGATACAACAGTTGGATTGTTTGATCAGCTGTGAGTTAATGGTGTGAACACAAGGAGAAGCAGCGTAGTTTATTCAATTCCTCCAAAGCTGCAAGTGGTCTTCTTTAACATTAAGAGGTCTGTAACCTCAACAGTTTCTGTGGAGGAGGCTCACAAAGCACACAGGTATCGAGATTCAAAGGATTCTATCGATCCTACCAGACTAAATTTAGATGTAGTTCTGACTTTCTTGATGTCTTCTAATAAAAAGACATGTCAGCTCTTTTTGCGATTGAAGCGCTCTTCTAAGATTTCCATCCACGTACCTAAGAAGGCGCCTGCACATTACTGCTGGGATTCTGGAGAGTATGAATCCATTAACCTGTTACAAATATCAAACTATTGTTGCCAAAATAATTATTATGAATTACTAAAGTACTGCAAATAACTTTTTGTTTCTCTTTAGGTTTGGTTCAAAACATTTTAAAATATATATGTAGAAATTGTGTACTTACATTATCCAAAATGTTTCCAACAATGTCGAAGCCCAGAGAAATCCACAAGTGTACTCAAAGTAACGATGCGGTTCATTGGGTTACCATCGCTACTTCCGGGTTAGGGAAGCCTGAGAACAAACCTAAACATGAATAAAACTTCAAAACTACCTAAGTGTGAACATTTGTGTCTTCAGATAGATTTTCATCAATAATGTTAGATGTTAAATGGTGTATTAACCACCAGCAAAGCACGTTTGACTGCAATATCATTTGTGTTTATTTGGCTTACTCATGCAGTGTTTATCCTCCACAAACAGCCTGATTACTTTACTCGAGCAAGAAGCTTTTACAGAGTGGAAAATAAATGAGCAAGGTAGGTTTGTGGCAGGTGGGAGATTTCAAGATGGGAGCCTGTTGTGCAACCCAACCACACTAAAGCAGCAGAAATGACACAAGTTCCCTACATTTCCACATGACAGTAACGTTTGTTAAAAGTTTGTTAATCCTCTACTCAGTGCATCCACTTGATGAGGTATATTTTCTGAATTTAAACCTAGCTCAGGACCTTTGTCATGTGTCTCACTATAAAATATGTCCTCCTCCTGTGACTGTATGTTGCTTTCTGCACAATCCTTATAATATCCTTCTAAAAAGACCTGCTACAATCCCATCGCTGGACACAGACTTTTTTTTATGTGTTTTCGATGAACAGTTTTTTGAAAGCATTGATAAGAATTCATCTTGTCATGTATTGCAAGCAAGTACTCGTTTGATAGTTGGAGACTAAACAACCTGTGGAAAAGGCTCTGGCAAGGTTTCATCAGCTCTTCATTATTACGTGGGCAGTAGTTCTGTTAATTAAGGACTAAATGCCAAATGTCCTTGGCAGACCATTTGACCCAGTAAGGCATGTATCATAGCGTTTATTAGTACACGTTTAGCATTTAGGACTTCCCTGTTGTCTTGGTATTGATGAATTACTTGAGAGACCTTTTAGAAAGCACAACAAGATGACATAAAAGCACTAGCTCAAAAGGATTTCTTTGTGGCCCAGTATTAAGTATTTTAACTTTGCTTGTAATTCTCTGTAGATGACACTGAAGATGAGGACTCCGCCTACACTCATGACTTCATTGTCTACCTCTTCTACACCGCCCATCCTCCACCAGATCCTAAAGATCAATTCATCTGAGCAGCCGAGGGCCTGGCAGAACGGCAGCACCTGGCCACCTGTGAAATCTTCAGGTTTGGGGATGTCCTGCTTCACAATGACATTTGGTGCCATCTCCAGCCTCACGGCTCTGGGCATCTTGGCCCGTGTCCGACTCCGCCGCCAATCCAAAGCACCATTTCTGCTACTAACAGTGGCTTTGATGCTGGCTGACCTGGGAGGTCATGTGATCCCGGGAGCCTTTGCTCTGTATCTTTACGGGTATGAAATACAGCCCACCAAGGTGTTCTGTCAGATCTTTGGGGCGAGTATGGTGTTTTTTGGCTTATGCCCTTTGCTGTTAGGCTGTGCCATGGCAGTGGAGCGCTGTGTGGCCATCACTCAGCCATTTTTCCACAGTGCTATGATCACATTGACTCATGCACGGCAAGTGGTGTTATTTGTGTCCTGTCTTGCACTTGTGCTGGCAGTTCTACCTTTATTTGATGTAGGGACATACACTACTCAGTATCCCGGGACATGGTGTTTCTTGCCTATCCATGATCCACAGTCTACAGGTGACTACAGTCTGGTTCTGGCCTTCTCATGTCTGGGCCTCACTGCACTCACTTTTTCCCAGCTCTGCAACATCGTGAGTGGTCTGGCATTGCTGCAGGCCAGAAGGAAATGCCACGACGCAAATACAAAATCAGCATCTTGCCGTAATCGTCACCTTTCTTCAGCTTCGTCTTCCTCCTTGTTTTGCTCGTTGGATGTGGAGATGATGGTGCAACTGGTAGTAATCACTGTGGTTTCCTGCGTATGCTGGAGCCCATTTCTTGTGAGTACTGCTCTTTTAGATTGAAGAATGTGTTCCCATTTTGTCCTTAGAGAGGCAACATGTAAGATATGGCCCGATTTTTAGTATAAAACAGTCAAAAATAGATGAGACGCCTCCTACAATCTGACTTTCTACCCCAAGTGGCAAAAATCAGATAGCACCCTGGTAGTTTCAGCTGGGAGAGGTATGTGAGCGACATTGCTACTTAATCTAACAGGTTTAAGTAAACAAAATGTCAACACATTTTTACACCTATTTTTCTCTCTTTTACCAAACCAAGAAGAGCTTTACTGTTTTGTAAAACTCATTATAAAGGAGTCCATTCAAACATAATAAAACGCTCTCTTTCTTTCTACAATGACCTCCGGTTTGTCTAAATTAATCATCAATTCACTGAGTTAGAGGTTGTTGTTTTGTTCCTGCTGCAGATACCGAAACTCCCACAGTCATCTCCTGCTTCATGCCTCTCCTGCCTTAACTGAAAACCCATTCAGAAAACCCATTGACTTTGAGACGATGCTAACTTTTTGCCAGGTTTTAGGACTCATTCCTGCAGCACTCAGCTGGTCAGCCAAAGATAGCGATAGCAAAGAGCATAATGAGCAGCAGTTAGCGGTTATACTGCCCCCTGTATTTTTGAGCAACCCTCCACAAGTGGCCATATTTTACAAGTTGCACCTTTAAGCGGTCAGGTATTTTTAAGAGTAAATGTTAAAGTAAAAACACTGCATGAGTGATTCTTTGTCTCTCCTTATAGATCAACATTCTTGTGATGCGGTTCAAACAACGCTCTGGATCATCAACACAATCACAGGACGGGTTCACTCTGCTGGGCTTGCGTATGGCCTCCTGGAATCAGATCTTGGACCCGTGGGTTTACATCTTACTGAGGAAAACTGTGCTTTTAAGGGTCTACTCTGCTTTCTACACACAGCGACCCACAGTGACCTTACACAGCTCCTCTGCAGACTCACGCAGGCCTACTCTCAGTCTGCACTGACCATGTTGTTGTTGTTTGAACTTTTACTGTTGTGGACTGAAATAAATTATTACTTTCATGTGTGTTGTGAAAAACGTCAGAATGCAAACTTGGCTGTGTTATTGTCCTCATTCAGAAAGCTAAGGGTCCAGTGGGCAGCAGGGCGACTGTGGGACGGAAACAGACCTCCACAACATTTCACAGAGTGTAGTTAGTAGTCTGAGCCGGTGCTACTATCAATAGCGGCCACCTGCAAATCTGATGGTTGAGCAATTGGGCGGCGTCAGTATTGTCCAATCAAAATCGAGGAAAGCTTGACGAGCGTCGAGTTTAGCCAATGGCAGAGCCGCTGGAGAAAGCTCTTCACCCGGGGTGGGCGGTGCTTCTTTAGCAAGGACTCTATTCAACATGGAGTACAGAAAATAGCCTGATTCACTCCTCATTTCACTGCTCTCATTCAGATTTCGGTCTGTTTTTGGATGTCGGGCCCAAATTATGATCCCCCCCCTCCCCTCGTAGATGCCAGCCTACCGGACTCAGTCGCGTACGTATGACGCATTTTTAAAATATCGTTGAAATGCAAACTATCCACTAGCTAACTTTGACAACAACCGCGTTGACGAGCAGTGAGCTGTTCAAACTGTCGTGACACTTACAAACTACTGGTTGCTTTTAAAAACCCGCTGCTTCGTACGTCTCCTCGACGCCTCGACATCCAGAGGGAGATTTGTAATATTCGACCATTTTTTTCCACGGAAGTAACGAAGTGAAAAGTTGTCCCGACCGGCGGGGTTATCGGGTGAAAGGTGACATCGCTTCAGCCCATTGACTCGTAGGTAAGTTGTGTGTAACGTGTGGTTCAGCTGCTGAGGCTGACAGTGACACTTTGTGGAGCCAGAGAGGTGATGTCCGTTAAATCAGAGCTGATAGCTGTGTGCTAACTTACTGATAACTTTGTCCCTGCTCGGGGCTTTTATATAGTTGCCCTAGATATTAAGTTATATAAAAAAAAATAAACGTGTCTAGTTTGTACCAGCCTGTTCTACTGTACACTGAAGCCATGTTAGGCTATCATAAAAGCCCATCTCTGTCCATTTCCTCCATGACAAGAATGCACAATGCAGCGAGTGTCTCAGCCTCTCTGGGGTCCATGGGAATGCTGCGTCTCTTCGGGGTGTCCTGGTCCTGGAGTCTGGCAGCAGGCCTTGGGGTATATCTGGGCACAAGAACCTGGAAATACTTCTACATTGCAGCACGCACTGCCAAGAGAGACCTGAAGTAAGTTAAAGGGACAGTTCAACCCCAAAATAAAAAAAAAAATGCATGTTTCCTCTCACCTGTAGTGCTGTTTATCCATCCTCATTGTTGTGGTGTGAGTTGCTGAATTTTCTCTCCAATACAATGGAAGCACTCGGCGTATGAAAAGTACATCTGAAAAACTCAAAAGCACACAGATACTCAAAAATAATCCTGAGACCTTGTTGTGAGCAGTTTCATGTAGGAATAATATTTTTTCACACCACAGGGAGCTTGGCTCATGACAGCGTGGGATAAACATTAATGGCGTCCTCCTTGGCTAAGCTGTAACTTAGCTTAGTTAACTAGCCTCGCATCCATGAGTAGATGCTTGCTTTCTTCTGTGGGGTGAAGCGAGTATTTCGCACCACAAGCCGATTGCCATCTAGCTCCATTATAATCAAGAGAAGGCAGACAACTCTACAGCCGATGTGTCCAAAACATGACAACTCACACCAAAACAATCTTTATGGAAAAATAGCAGTTTCTAAAAAACCACAGATGAGTTTCTTTATGTTGCAACATTACGTTTGGTTAGGTTAAATTTTCTATTTCACTCTCGTCACAGCGCTGTGCTTATGCTCCAGTTAGGTTTGCACACAAAAACCACTTGGTTAAGGTCAGAGAACAATTATGATTTGGACACCGCGATAATGGATGGAGATGGTCCGACTTCATGTGAAAAAGAGTTGGTTTTGCTTTTATAAAAATGTCAACCTTAGACGTATCTGTGGTTTGCAGAAGCGTTAACCGCCAACATTATATCCTGTGCAACAGGTAAGAGGAAAATATGTATTTTTGATTTTGGGCTGAGGTTGTCCTTTTTTAAATATGTCCAAATACAGCTCTGGTAATGCCAGTGGTTCTATATGTTTACTTTCCTAATTTCTTCTTGTCTTCCTCCTCTGACCCTCACCAGTGGCCTGTACGTGCTGTTAAGAGTGAAGCTGGCTTTGTGGCGCTACATGCGCAATGGAAGCAACATTCCTTCTATATTCGCCCAGACAGTAAAACTCCACCCAAATAAACCAGCACTGATCTATGAGGCTACAGGTGAAACATGGACATTTGCACAACTGGATGAGTTGTCTAATGCAGTGGCCCACTGGGCGAGAGGTCAGGGATGGGTCTCTGGGGACGTGGTGGCTCTCTTCATGGAAAGCAGGCCATTACAGGTGGCACTTTGGCTGGGCTTTGCCAAGGTCGGGGTGGAAGCTGCACTCATCAACTTCAACCTGCGCCATGATTCCCTCCTGCACTGTGTCGGGGTGTCAGGGTCACGAGCTATTGTGTTCGGAGCTGAGCTTGCTGATGGTAAGTGTGTTAAACGGATCAATTTTATTGAAAAATGTCCGGATTTTGAAACATTTTGTGTGTAACATCAAGGGAGCGTTTCGTGCTGTGGCGTCACACTTTAACACTCATGTTGTGTGTGATAATGACTGTGTCTCCTTCATGTCATGTGGTCAGGACATGCTGCCGATGATCACAACTCCTTCTTTGCCATCTCTTTTTGAAGTTAGTTAACATTTGATTCTCTTCGTTCTCTGTTACAATAGAAACACGTGACTCCTTTGTCCCTGTGGTCTCTGTGATGTCCCACCTGAGTGTGTAATTTAATTATGTTAGTGGAATGTTTTCATTATTTGATCAGTCATCCATTTTGTATTCTCTGCTTTTCTTTTAATCTCATCACACGGCTCTGTGATGTTATCATTTGTCAGTTTTATAGGCATAATTGCTTCAGAAGTTATATTATGATTAGTTTGACATTTGATTTAATGAAGTATCTTTGTTACAGCTAGGGCTAAACATATGCAAAGAAATCATGTGATTATTTTGACAGATATAAGTCACAATTGAAGGCTAGGGATGGTAAGTTATTCATAGGAATTTTTTGTTATATTTGTAGAAAATCTCTTAAGGACAGACAGCAATCAAAAATTCAAATGTTCTAACCAATATAAGAAAGAAATCCATAACTGTGGCTGCAGAAGGCCTCTAATAAGCCCATCCAATCGTCTCATTCAGCCCGTATGAAAAGATTGGACAGGCTTCCTGTCCGTCTACCTACGTGCCTGCATGTGCACACTCATTGTGTATGACCGGAATCTTCCACAGGGCTAGGTTGATGTATTGCTAAAGCTGTTATTGAGCTACTAGCACAAGAATGGCTGAGAAAGTGAAGCCAAAATGTCCCAGTACTAACATACTAGCTTGATGGCGATGAGTACTAAAATAGCCTTGTTCTTTGTTTATGTTTATTATGATAACGTGTTCTCTTACTCAGTGACATGACATGAGATAGTTGGGTATGATTAGCCATGACAACGATGTGCTGCGGTCACAGTAAACAGTCTCTGAACCTGCTCTTCAGCAGCTTGCTAACTCGGTAGCACTAAGCACACAGCCCCAGACTCAAAGAACAAGTGAGCAGCAGCAGCAGTGACAGACTGCTGCTAATCGAGTCCAACTAAGCAAACAGCCCAAGTCCAATAAAAGACACAGCAACACACTCCTAGCAGCTAATGTTAGCATAAAGCATGCAGCCCCTGAGCTGAACAGATTTAGATTTAGAATTAGGTTTTTTGTATTTACGGTATGTTTTTATTTAAAATGGAGAGTTTTAACTGACCTGACTGGTGTCCTCTTCCTCTTGTTCAGCCATGTTGGAGGTCAGGTCCTCCCTCAGCCAGTCCATGGTACGGTTCTGTACAGGAGACCTCGGTGCAGAACATCTGGCCAGTCTGAGTGCTCAACCTCTGGACCCAATGCTAGCCTCTGCAGCCAGACATCCCCCTTCACCTTGTGTTCCCCCCAAAGGGATGAACGGTGAGTACCATACCTGTTTAAGAGTTCATCTGTTTTTTAATGAGTTCCCTCCTGAACATCCTCTTCAAACCCAACCATTGTTATGTTTTTACTCTATTCTGAATGCCCTGTGTGTATGTCCTCTTATAATTCATTTTTTCTCAGTCTGCTGTCTAGTTTCTGAACTGAAATTGCTTTCCAGTAATTATGTGACTCAAGTGTGATGAGGTGAACACTCGGCTGTGTAGAACTTCGAGCGTGATGAGTCATTTTGAATTCAAGACCGATATTGACATTTTTCCCTGGACAGCTGTCTGGAGTAGGTATGAATTACTTGTTGAGATGTGTATGGTCTGAATAACAAACCATATCCCCGAACAATGGTAAATCTGAAATTAATGGATATATATTTCAGTATTGAAGGTGTGAACCCGAGACATACTAGAGATTTGTTTTGCTCAGGAAAACATGCGGTGGAATGAAAACAACAACTTTATTTTCTGTTCTGTCTTTCTTTGGGTTCACTGAATAATGGAAGTGGTCAGTGCCCACTGCAGTTTCTTCACACATGCCTTAATATTGTTGCTTTCTCTACACGCTGTATTATGACATAGGTTTAGGACATAACCCATACGTTTCATTTCCATGTGAAACAGATACTTATTTCAGTGTGACTTCCTAGTTAAAGGATATATATGATGATATTCCAGCAGTGTCTGAATGTTGTGAAGTCACCTGTATGGATCTTAAATTTGCAGCGTATAATTGTACTGCTCTGTTGTATTCTCTTCTGCAGATCGTCTTTTTTACATTTACACCTCCGGCACCACAGGACTGCCAAAGGCTGCCATTGTGGTACACAGTCGGTATGTTACTCACAGAAAAGCAGAACTCTCCAGAGTTGCTACAGTTGCTTCACAAATGATGATAGACTGAGAATATCTCCTATGTTCCCACAACAGTTACTACAGAATTGCAGCTTTTGGGTATTTTGCCTTTCGCATGCGCTCCGATGACATCATCTATGACTGCCTGCCTCTCTATCACTCAGCAGGTATGTGATGGTATCCTCCAGCTCTTCATGAACAGTTTTCCACTTTGAGTTTCCATTTATGAAGTGTTTGCTGTCTCTTCTTTTTAGGTAATATCATGGGAGTTGGTCAGTGCCTGATCCACGGACTCACTGTGGTAGTGAAGAAGAAATTCTCTGCCAGCCGTTTCTGGGAAGATTGCATTAAGCACAACTGCACTGTAAGAGCTTGTGTTTGGAAAATTTTCAGAAGTGCCGTATTTTACAAAATCAATAACTATGAAAGATTAATTTTGTGCTGCTACAATAACAAGACTGCTCTCTCGTCGTAGGTGGTGCAGTATATCGGGGAAATCTGCCGCTACCTCCTGTCTCAGCCAGTTCGGCCATCAGAAAAAGACCACAAAGTTCGGCTGGCAGTGGGAAACGGGTTGCGCCCCAGTGTGTGGGAGGCCTTCACAGAACGTTTTGGGGTGGCACAGATTGGCGAGTTCTACGGAGCAACCGAGTGCAACTGCAGCATTGCCAACATGGATGGAAAGGTCAGAAATCACAGTCTTACTTATGTCTGCAAAAAAAAAGTGTAAATTGGATTAGAGTTGAGCTGATTCTGTCCTGCCAGGTGGGAGCCTGTGGATTCAACAGTCGCATTCTCCCCAACGTGTACCCAATCCGTCTGGTGAGGGTGGACGAGGACAGCATGGAGCTGGTTCGCAACAGCCAGGGCCTCTGTGTGCCATGCCGCCCTGGTAAATAACACTAAAAACTACTATCATTACTTTAATGGATGAAGTATGTGTTTTTTAAGTGTTTTGTTCGACTGAAAGCACTCCATTAGTCTCCACCATGTCTTGCAGGGGAACCGGGGCTTCTGGTGGGTCGTATCAACCAAAAGGACCCATTACGGCGTTTCGATGGCTATGCTAACCAGGATGCTACAAGGAAGAAGATAGCGAGCAATGTCTTTAAGAAAAATGATTCTGCATATATATCAGGTTACTAGTCCTTTTATTTCTCAACATACATATGGAGAGTTGCTTTTATTTGTTCTTGCAAATGAACCCTTCATATTTATACTGCTGTTTATGTTTGGATGCAAATGTCTCCTGTAGGTGATGTGCTGGTGATGGATGAGCTGGGCTACATGTATTTCCGTGACCGCGGTGGGGACACGTTCCGCTGGAGGGGAGAAAATGTTTCCACCACCGAGGTGGAGGGCATTCTCAGCAGTCTTCTGGGTCAGACTGACGTAGCTGTGTATGGTGTGGCAGTGCAAGGTGAAAGTTAATTTTGTACATGTACTTCTTTCAGCATTACATCGGGACCATATCTGTTCTTAACACTCACTCCCATGGACTTTTGAAACTGTCCTTGTCTCTCAAGAAAAAGTACACAAATAGGAAAGTATATTAGAAAATAACGACAGCAAGTTTAAAGAAAGTACCACGTTTATTTGTGACAGCCCCAGTTTTTCGCTTTGATGCAAATTGCTTTTGACTGTACTCACTACTCCATGTGTCGTCCCAGGTGTGGAAGGTAAGGCCGGCATGGCTGCCATTGCAGACACTACAGGGAGTTTTGACTGCAACAATTTCTTGGAGGAAGTCCAGCGAGCTCTTCCACCGTATGCTCGCCCTGTGTTCCTGCGTATCTCCCCACAAGTAGACACCACAGGTAAACTGTCCTCTCTTAAGTTCATAAAAATGTTTGCTATCACTTACGATTTCTTACCATTAAATACATTTATGTATCTCTACGTTCTTGCATAGGTACATTTAAAATCCAGAAAACCAGGCTGCAGAGGGAGGGATTTGACCCACGTCTCACTACTGACCAGATCTACTTTTTGAACGCAAGAGCTGCACGTTATGAGGCTGTAGACGAGGAGCTATACAGTGCTTTAGCTGAGGGAAGAATGTCTTTATGACATGGAGGCCGTAGCAGGGCAGCCTGTGTGCCAGATGCTCTTGAGAGAGGATAAGTTATGCACATGCTGGTGTCAGGAACAGTCAGTCTTTGTGGACCACCTGCCCGGATTTTAACCTTTCAGGGAACTGAGTTGGGAGGACTACTTACAGTACATAGGTGTACGGAGTAATGTTACATATGAAGTTTTTAACACTGTATGAGTAACACACCAGGACATACTAGGAGGGCGTTTATTCCCTTTTTAATAACTTTTTTTTTAATTAGCAAATGAACACCTCAAAAAGCCTTTGAGCATTACCGCACATGGAGTGGGCACCTCCCACAATGCAATATGATACATGTTAGGACAGCGAGGAGTAGTATCACATCAAACTCTGTTACAGGGTATATACCCATTTATAAAATATGCTGCAAGAATAATTCTGTGTAGGTTGAAGCAATACTTGAGTGTGAAGCAATGAAGTTACTGCTGTGGGTTTGTGTGAGGCTGAAGCCCTCTAACACCACACGACAACTAGATTAAACACTAACCATAGACTCTTTTTTTAATGCAATGAAAAACTAATCTCACTTGTCATGTTTGAACTTCTGAACAACAGTGGCACGGGTTTGCAAATACACAAAAGTTGTTACTGTATGTGCCTTATATGAAACTTCAGATCTGTGTTTTTTATGCATTACTTGGAGAGGAGCTCAAAGGATTGTGGAAATCACAGTAGTGATTTTGTGTCATGCAAAGCTGAGTCACATATAGTGACTGATGTTTAATGTAACAAATCTTATCTGTGTAGTAATATATATATATATATATAGTTGTTAAAGATTATGAAGGTATTTACAATTTCCTATCTCACAGACTACATTTTTTGTTGTAACTCAAATTAAATATTTTAAAACAATTTGTTTCATGTTATTCATTAAAAAAGTAACTAAGAGGTAAATTTTGCTTTTGTTTTCTTGGACATGTAGTGCAGCAGGTCCTCACAGTCATCTCTTGCAAAAGCAAATATTATCAAACCTTTGCAAGCATGATAGCCCTTCATGTCTTGTACCAGACTTTTATCCAAAAAATGTTTGGCAAAATGTCTCTCATGTGTATCAGCGGTCTGTTGACACCAGTATACTTGTGGGTAGGATTTTCAGTGGATGCTCTTTGCAGGCCGTGCAAAAGTAGGGAAAGGCTCTGGGTGTGATGACCTCTTTGAAGGTGTAGAGAGGTGTTCTCTCTCCAGGGTCGTAAAAGGTCACCTTGCCTCGGTCCATGTCTAAAACTATTCTGATCACGTCAGGATGCTTTGTCATGTTCAGCGGCTCCCATGGTGCTGTGCAGGCCTTATGCTCTCCGTTTCGAAACCTTATAGACCAGAATCCCTCTGCAGGTGTCAGCACGTGCTTTCCCTTCCTGTTGATAGACTCGCTGGCTATTCCCACAACCCAGTAGGTGTTGTCCTTCACCTCCACGTCCCAGCTGTGGCGTCCACAGGTATAGCCCTCTGCCGCCAGCATCTCGGCGCTGATGTCAAAGCGTTCTGGGTTGTCTGGCAACTTGAAAATCTGGGTACAGTTCTGCACAACTGTGAGATCCTCTGAGAGGATGAAGCAGCTTGCTGCTGTGTTTGGATCCAGGATAACAGGATCTTGAGAGAAAAAAGTGATGCAGAAGTTACTAATGTGGAATGAGAAGGGCTGAAATAAAACATGACTAATTATTGTTTGAGTAACTCACTATATTTAATTATACTCTTCATCTTCTCCCACACTTGATATTTCAGAGAGCCCACGTGCTTGGCCACATCAACCAGAGCACCAGAAATAGGTTCTGGGTCAATGGTAGTTCTCCAGGTTCTGAAAAGACACTTGTAGTGAGTAGTTGAGAATGGTCTCTAGAGATAAATTATCCTAAAGTAAACCTCAACTGGATCTCAGATGTGGCAGTAAAACTTACTTCTTAATTGTCTCCTTGTAATTCTGAAAACAACAAGAAGACAACTTAAGTAATGTGCACGAACGACGGTAAGGAATATTGTGGTAAAGATTTGTTATTTAAGTCATTAATGGCAACAGTATTATCTACCTTAAGAAATGGGATATCATGAGAATTCATCTCCTGTTCCACTAACAGGATGGTGTTGGAGAGAGAGAGCATTTCATTGCTCATCTCTTCAATCTGCAGGTTAATCATCAGCCTCTTCTGATCCTCCTCAGCCTTTAAAGCAGAAAGTCTGGCAGCCTCCTGCTCCTTCAGGAAACGGTGAAGGGCTTCAAATTCCTCTTTGATCTGTGTTTCGGTATGTTCAGCTTGGTTCTGGAAAGAGACATGATTGATGGGTGATCATTGCCTCCACACACAACTCTTTGCCATGTTCAGGGTAACATGATGTACTGATGGAAATGACAGTACCTTGACATGTTCTGCCATTTCTTCGCAGAGTGTTTTCGCCTTCTTGTACAGCTGCAGCTTCTCTTTCAAAGGCAGCAGGGCACTCTTCAGCTCCTCCTGTAAAGTCAGTGACAGAGCATCAACACTTTAGATCAGGGTCAGTCTGGCAGGTGGTCAGGCTGTCAGCACAACGTGGGGCTCTCAGCTGGCATTTTCTCTGCCCTGGCAATATTCCCTGTAAATGCAAAGTTGTGCAATATCAACTTGGTACAAATCTATGGGAAAGGATTTGATGCCCTGATTACAGCTAAATTGATTGAGCTCATCCAACTCAGATAGGCAGAAAAAGGAAACCAGTGGATTCAATTTACATTAATAGATCGGAGCGCAGGAGTAGAATGAATGTGGCGTCACAGAAACCTTTTGGGAGTCGAGTTTCAGTCCTCTCGGGACACCAATGGCGACAGCAAACCAAAAATATAAATCTATTATTAGAATGTTAATGAACTCTACCAAACACCTTCACACATAGCAGCATATCAGGCTTAGGGAAGCACAAAGGTAATAAGGGCATTAAAGTCAAAACTAGTGAAAAACACAATGAACTACTTTCAAAATGCTGAAAAACTTAAAACAATGTCCAGGTACAAGATGCAGCTTCTATTATTAATCAAATCACGGATAGCCTTTGAGATTTTATTGTAACCGGTCAACTGAATCAAATATGATTGTCAAATAAAATTGAATTATCCCCCCGTTGTAATCCATTTTAGTTAACTTCAGGTAATATATCAAATTCAGGATCCAAACAAGATGACAGATATTTCAGTAGATGTTCCATCATCATTCATTCTTGCTGCAGCCAGAGGAGTAATAAAACAGAGGAAAAAGTATTAATATGCAGCTCAAACAATGAAATTGTGCCACCATTGTTAGATAGAGGGGTGACCGACCCTGTTACTTTAATGTGCCTACCTTACAGTCATGGGCACCCTCCCCAATGGGATAGAGCCTGTGCCCAATGTGTGCAGCTGCTTTCCCACATAAACCACAGATTGGCTCCAGGTCCTCCAAACAGAACAGCGTGAGCTTTTCTCCATGCTCCTTACAAGCACTGGGGTCATTCTTGCTTCTGTCCTCCTTGAAGGATTCACAGGACCTCTGCAGCATGCTGCTCACCACTATCTGATCCATAGAGGAGCGGCGCCAGCACGGAGGACAGCAGTGTGAGTCCTCACTGCCTTGTGTCTCCCAGCTGTCTTTCAGACAGGCTTTACAAAATCTGTGTCTGCATGTCAGCACCACTGGCTGACTGAGAATATGCCCACAAATTGGACATGAAAGGTCATCCTCGAGATTAGTGCGTCGGGTGGCCATTCTTCTCCACAGGGCTTTGATGACAAGGCAGCATCTGAAGCTCCTCCCACGACTCTGGAGCACAACCTCATCTTAACCTCAGGAATAAGTGTTAATACCTTAGCTCCCAAAGGCGTATCCTGTGTTATGCAGTGTTGTGTTGAGCATTCACATTGCACGTTCTCAAATAAACACCACAGGTCAGATGGAAAGGAATTGGCTTTACATTCAAGAGATTGTATCTGTGCAGATCAGCCTGAATAACTCCAGGAGTACAGAAGAGATTATGATGATGATTAGGATATTTGCACTCAAGATGGTCTTTTGATTAGAGTTAGCTCTTTAATCATGCTGTGATCACCTCTTGGTAATTTGAGAAGTCAGTTGAAACAACCTGTCAGAGTGTAATGAAAGAGTTCACAGAGAAACAATGTCCAAATTAAGACTGGGGGCGTGGATATAAATAAACCGAAGTAACTGATTTGGACTGAAGTTATGCGAGTGAAGAACTATGCTCCAGCTGACCATTGGAACAGTTTCCACAGGCAAGTTTAGCTTCGGGCAATTTTAAGAATTGACACATGGTTATGCATATCAGTCACTTCTCTTTTTGGTATAAAACACAAAACCGTTGATGAAATAGAGGGTGTGCACACAGTAGCATGGTCGTCCTGAAGGTTAATTTGATAAGTTTGAAAATATTTCACAGTAAGTTGATATCTTGTATCTTGTCTGAACTGTCATCAAGTATTTTGTTGGAGTTAGTTTCCAAACATTAATGCGTCACTAAAAATAGGGCAAGTGTGAAGAAAGAGATGGGAAGGAAATAGGAAACAGTAGGTAGGCCAGTGCTGCCTCAGTTCTTGCACATGACACACTGTTGTAGCCCTTACATCTCACACGTGTTATGTTAAAGGACCTATTTGTAGGTCACATAATGACGCTCTGGGATGGCGGCCAACCCGTCCTCCAATCCCAAAGCGTCAGATATTGACAAGTTGGGAATGAGACTCAAAAATCAACTTTTCTTACAAATAGGTCCGAGTTATTAGTGTTTACTGTATCTGTAGCAACTAAATGTCTAGTTAATGGCTACATATAATAGCCACTTGAGGCTTTATTCTGTATATTGACATTACCTAAAGATCCACTGTGTGGGTTTTGGTGGCATCTGGCAGTGTGAATACTGTTTATAACCAACTGAATATCCCTCATCTCACCCTCTCTGACAGTGACCACTAAAAGTGTCATCAGTGACAGTAGAGTCAGTGTTTGGTTTGTCCATTCTGGGCTACTGTAGAAACATGGCAATTCAACATGGCGGACTCCGCTCCAGGGTTTTACACTGTGGCCAAATTGTGTTATCAGAACAACCCGCAGCAGCAGTAACATTAATTTTTTTGGAGCGTCACAACCCCCAACATGTTTCACTATCAGAATTTGAACCATTCGCTCCAATAACATTTGGATTAAATCCTTTTTTTCCCATTCAAGTTAGCTCGGGGCTAAACTGGAAGTTAGTGGGCTCGACCAGGGGAAGACTCAAGTATGCACACTCTTTGGGCCCCACAGTTTGGTTGACCTGGGTATTTATATACCTTAGAAGTTAAGCTTTTTTGGTATCATGCACCACTGAGCAGCTTTACTAAAAATGGGCGGTGCTACAACTCCAATGCTGCATCCACATTTCCCTTATTGCATCCATGAAGAGGGGCTGCTCCCTCTGTAGATATAAAAGGCTCATTATGAGGTGACGAAAACACATCGATTTTACACTAATGAACTAATGTGGTTATGAATATCATATATCATTTTGCCTCTAAACCCCCCTAAATCCTACACACTGGACCTTTAAGATATTATTATGCTAAGTTTTAGAATAATAGACAGGTATAATTGTATTTGTATGTTTACACTCCCCTGAAAGCCTTCTAACATGCCACAGCATGGCAAAACAATGCTCACGTTACAGGAGAAGAGTCCAACAAGAGTCATTAAGTCCATTCTGTGTGATAAATAACAAACTTTTATTTTCACTCAGCCGCCCTGAGCAATCCCTTACCAAATAAGTGACAGGCTTGTTAAGAAGCCAAAGTGAAAATTTGATTTGAGTCAGTGCCCGTGTCGGGGCAGCAGTTCAGAGCCATTGATAGTAACAGTAAACAGATCCTCTGTGCACCCCCAAACACACACACACACACACACACACACTGTGGCCATGCCAGATTACTAATGGTTACTAGGCAGATAACAGATGCTGCTTTTAATTTGCATTTCCTTTTATATAAAGTCAGTTTTATGTGTTTTAAACATTTCATAACAATTTTCCATCACGCAATTTAAAGTTATGGTTGAAGAGGAAGCTGTTCTGCTTAAACTACAGTTTATTAAACTGAAAACGGTTTCAAAACAGTTGAGATGAAATTAATTGGGAAAAGACAGATGGATTGCTTTGCTGTGTGGGTTTAAATGTTCACACTCATCTGCGTGCGAGTGTGTGTGTGCAGGAAGCTCATTCAGAGACGAACAGAAATAATGAGGAAGATGACAGTCATTTTACTGCAGTGCATAGCCTACAAAGCCCATGGGGAGGAGCAGGGAGTCCTCGCGTGAAACTGAAGTTTTCCATTTTCAGTTTCAACATTTCGAGTCTGCATTAATCATTGTCTAAGATAAAGATCATTCGTCATGTTAAAGTATAACCTACATGCTTGACCTATAGATACATTACGCATGCCCCCTGTGTCGTGCAGCACTCAAAGGAAGAACAGAATATTTTTTTAATAATCTTACCTTACAATCAGTGAATGCCTCCTTTATGGGGTACACTCTGTGATTCATATGCAGGCCTGTTGTTTGGCATGTAGAGCAGACTGGCTCCAGATCAGCCACACAGAGAAGTACCAGTCTATTTCCGTGTGCTTCACATGACTTATGTGGAAGTCCAATGCTCTCTTTAAAGCAGAGAGGACACTCTTTAGTACCATGTTGTATCCAGAATTGCTCCAAACAAGAGTTGCAAAAGCTCAGATCGCAGTCGATGCAGCAGAGGACCACTGGAGACAGGAAGATTTCCGCACACAGAGCGCAGCAGGAATCGTCCACACCCTGGCATGAGATGTCAACCTCCATCTGTGAAATTCAATGCAGCACTGATGGGCCTTCACCAGGCAGTGGGACATACAGTATAAACTGTATGTACAGTATGTACCATGTGATTTCAACTGGTTATGGTCCTGCATAAGGGGAGAGAGAAGAAGACCCAGCTCCTCTAGTTTCACCATAAATAACATGCACATTGAAAGCAGGTTTTGAGGTCAGTTTCAAATCATGTTCATAAAAACACTTTCACTTTAACCAAGCATGGTGGAAAGAAAATAAAAATATATATATATGAGCTTCATAATGAGCTACTGTGAGTTTGTGCAATGAGCTCTATATTTTATATCAGTTCATGCCTTAATATCATTTTGAAGCAGGTGATCTTGTAATAATGCATCATTCAAATGTTAAAATCATTTTATGCTTCTTTGGCTTCTTATTAAGTCAAAACACCAACTCTGTCAGAGAGTTTAATTTAAATATATATTTATGTAATTCGCCAGTACCATTAAGGTTTTGTATAATTTAAGGTTTAAGAAGCATTTGAATAGATTAAAGGATCATTTTTACTATTCTATAAAAAAAATCACAAGCCATATTTCAGAGGACATTCTTAATGCGATTTATTTTTACTATTAATTTGCTTCAATAGATCCCTGTCTGTATTACAAGCTCAAAAGAAACCTAAAGGCAAAGTTAATAATGCATTTACTCGATTTAAAGAAGTAAAACTGATTTATTAGCGGACATTTGGAGCTTGATGTATAATGAGCCTATTTATAACAATAAATCAAAAGTATCGACTAGATCGTTTTCAAAAGGCTGCAGGTCATGCAGGATGTATCCCGGACAGGAAAGAGGTCATTAGTAGCACTAATGTGTTTGCTGCCTTTTTCTCCTCTATCCCGCACACACACACTTCAAACCACTAATTTTAATGACAGCTTTTCTTTAATATGTGGATAAAAAAAGGGACTTTTTTGATCACATGGTCCACTTTATTGATTTTTCAGAGGAATGACAAAGGGTGAATCTTTTAAAGATAAATGGACACTGTACAAAGAGAAATACACACATTTTGAAGATAAGAAAGGAATACAATTAAAAGTATGATAAACTTTCTGAGAAACAGAGGTGACACAACAACACGAGCCCACAGTTTGAGCCAGAGTTCAGTCATCCATGGCTTCCAAAGTTTGAACTCTCACTCGAGCTGGCTCAATAATCTACATGTGAGACTTGTTTTTTCTGGCTGACAAGAGATTAAGGCAACCCTGAACGCATGCTCTGTCCATACTGCTCGACAGGATACACCATGAAAGTACTGTGGTTCACATGGACATTGAATGACAGAAGTATTTAACAGTGAAATGCAAATCAGATCCACTTAAAGCGCTGTGACCATTTCACTTGCCTGGAACAAATCTTAACTGCTGATAGTGAATCATGAAAACTCGGGATATGACCATATTATCACCACGACAATTTATGATGTATGAGATTTTATGTACATCCTTCAAATCTCACAGGAAAGTAATAACTTTGATTTGTCTGTGTAGTGTGACGTGTATTAAATCTGTTTAAAATGTTTTCTTATGTTACAGAACATTCTCCTCATTATTAGCAAAGAAATGTACAAACATATAAGTTGTTTTTGACATTGTATACCCAGTGCTTCTCTTACACGACAGTTTTTAATCATACTTAATACTTTTTGGATTCAATAGCGTCTTAATAATCATTTCCAGTACAACTTTATACTATACTCTTCTTGCCCGTAACATTTTTCTCTCGCCTATGGCTGTCCTCCGGGGCCAGATATGGCACAACGACCTCACATCAGCTTTCTGTCGGGGTGATCAGAGGCACGTCCAGAGCGTTGGTGTCGGACCTCCAGGTGTTTGCTCTGAACGCGGTCAAAGTGCTGGAGCAGCTCGCTGTAATCAATCTGAGTGTGAGAGGCACGTCTGGAGGACACATGCTGTTTAGAGTCCATATACTTGGATTCATCAACTGTCCTCATGAGCTCTGGGTTGGGGACGCACCGCAAGCGGTGGGAGAGCAGCTGGAAGGCCTGGCTCTGTGGCAGCAGCATCAGCAGACCGTACAGTGCCTTTATCAGGTAAGGGTTGTTCTCCACATCTAGGAGCTGCAGCCGCAGGTAGGTGAAAATGGGGCTCTCGATGAGCTGTACCAGTTTGTCAACCTCCATCAGGAAGTCTACTGTCACCTCCAGGTCTCCGAACTTCTGGATGAGATCATAGGCGTGCTTGTAGTTCTGCGTGAGGAAGCAGAGTGACACGGTGGCCACAGGGTTGTGGCACCAGGAACGATACAGGCAGCAAAACAAAGTGCAGCTCTCCTGAGATCGCAGGTCCTTCAGCTGGTTGCGTAACTGGAAGAGCTCAGCCGAGGTGAGCAGGATGGTGTTGAGAGTCTGGACCATGGTGGAAGCAAATTTGAGGTCCTCCTCCTTCAGCAAGATGTCAGCCATGGAATGAAAGATGTTCTCTGCATGGAGCAACAGACAGAGCTGCCTGATGATGAAAGCTCCTCTGTTCTCCAGAAGCTTCCTCTCCAGACTGAAGCGTTTCAGCAGGTTGATCATGAACTTGTAGAAATAGGAGTTCATACTGGGAGTGGAGGGGGACGAGTCCACTGCTTTGGAGCCGGTGCTGGGCTGCTGTCCCGGCTTGGCGCTCTCTGGGACCTTGAGCTCCAGTTTGTGGTCAGTGCTGTCGCAGGAGCCGACTTGGTCCGTTTGGCCGGCAGGAGATGACGCTATCTCAGCCAACACCTCCAGATCTTTCAGTATCACCTCATCGGACTCATCAGATAGTGTTTTCAGCAGCATGGGAAACAGGCTGTCTGTGTGGCGGAACATTTTGCGCGGTGTCTTGATGTAGAGGTGGTAGACCCATTTGAGCACAGCTATGCGGGTCATCATGCCAGTGGAGGAGTCGTGGAGGTGCCGGTCCAACACCTGCACAATACCATCCAGGTCCAGAGTTACCAGAGGCCTGTCAGCACTCGTTGGAGTGAAGAAGCTGATATTACTGAGACCAACAGACTCTTGTGACGCATTCAGCATATCATTGCCGTCTGCCTCTGACTTAGGCTGGCCGTCTTCTCTCGACGGCGACTCTGTGCTTCCACTCTTCTCCTCCTCCTCCTCCTCATCGTCCTCAGGAGTCACCAGCTTCATCAGACTGTAATTGCAGGCACTGGCCGCTTCTTTGGTATTCTTCTTTCTGTCATCGTAGGAAAGGCAAGGCAGCACTGCAGTTAGGATGCCAGAGGAGTAGGGGAGCATCACTCTACCTGCAAGCTGGATAAACTCTCTCATCCAGGTCATAGCCGTCAGCTGGATCAGGTCGTTTGTGAGCTTTGTTTCGTCTGCTACCTGACAGTGGATGACAAGAATGTTGGCCATCTCCGCAAATTTCACGCTGGAGGGAGTTTTCTTTATCTCCTTCAGAAACTCTCCCAGCACCACCTCACACATCCTGCGGATCTCCTTGCTGTTGTCTCCCAGGATCTGGAAGAGCCCGTCCAGGATCTCAGGGAGGTAGTCCAACAGGTTGATGTCCGGCACGGACTCCAAAACATGGATCCAGGAAATGATGAACTGGCGAGCGTACTGATTATTGGAGTAGATTCTCTCTCTGAGCAGGGGGACAAACGCCACCAGGTCGAACTTGTTACTCTCTGTCACAATGTCTTTCAGCAGTCTGTCCAGGAGCTCAGACCCACTTTTCACATTGGGGTCTGGGTCTGCTGCAAGCTTGCTGAGTCCATCAAAGAGCAGGTTGAAGTGGGGCAGCACGGCTCCCCTGGCCACCTTGACTATATTATAGAGGGCTTCACACGCATAGTAGCGCAAACGGCTGTCTGAGTCATTAAAACACGTGAGCACAGGCTCAATCAGCTCCTTCAGATACAGACCCGAGTCCTTACCGAGGGCGATGGAGCAGGCTGCCAGTCCGATGAGACCCCCCTTCCGGCTGTGGGGGTGCTGGGAGAGCGCAAACTCCGAGGCCAGGATCTGGATAACATGTCTGATTTGAGTGGAGTTATTCTGAGCCACAAACTCCCGAACCAGCTTCTCAATTTCCAGAGCTGCGACTTTCCTCTTCTCGTACAGTTTGTCATTCAGAGCCCTCACGATGTTGGGCGTCAGCGGCGAGAAGTCCTTCTCCGTGTTCATGTTGGCGGCTGCGGTCAAACCCGAGTCCCTCTGCTGAAATCTGCGTTTTTACGCGTGGAAACCGTCCGCATCTATGATCGTTTATTACACAAATTGCATCGATTACAGTCGCAGACCAGGAAGTCTGGTAATACAGCGCAGCTGACCGGTTACATCCGCCGGAAGCACGTGACAGTTGCTACATTTATTTGGGTCCCGCTTTGGGAGTACAGTTAGCGCAAATTAGCTTCATTGGCTACGTATACGGCTAATGCACCGTTTTTAAATTGGCTAACAGTTTCAGTCGTTCACTTTCACTCATATTTGCGTCTCTAACTGGTGAGCAGGGATGTTACAGCCGACGTCAGTGATGGCGAGCCGCCTCACGTTTCACTCTCAGCTCTCCTCCATCATGGAGACGATGGCCAGGACTGTCCTGAGTCAGGTCTGCAAACTGGTGGACGAGGACTCCACTGAGCTCCGGCTGGAGTTGTCTCGGCTCCTGGCTGCCAATTCGTCCCTGGCAGAGAGAGTGAACAGTCTGGAGGGCGAGCTGACGGCTGTGAGAGGCGACGCCCCCAAGTTTGGTCAAAGTTATCGCAGCGTGGGCGTGCAAACTGCCTGCCACACAGACGGGGAGGCTCATGGTAAGTCTCACAGTAGCAACAGGAATAATGTGCATCGCCTCTGTGTTTACTGGCGCGTCTCACCCTTATTGTGTGACTTCTCCTCAGTGTCTGTGTCTCCCACCATCGAGGGGATTTTTGGAAAAGACTGGTGCATGGACCTGTGGAAAGACAGAGACCCGTACAGCCTGGAGAGAGTCACAGACTCACCGCAGTCCTCTGAGAAAGTAAGAGGAAGGTTTACAGAGGTGTTACATGGCAATAAACAAGAGTTTAAAAACAAAAAAATAAAGTGTACAGTCTTCAAGAATCAAAAACATCCATGTTCTTAACATTGCAAATAAAAAGTCTCCACCTGCACACTGAAAAACAACAATGATTGGACATGACTCATGTCTGAACTCTGGCCCATGTTATTAAGATTATGAATGATTAGATTAGATTATTATTATTATATAGTATAGACATGTTTTCAAAAGGAAATAATGGAATTAGAAAAAGCTCCATATAACAATATTATTATTTTTTTACTAGTAACAAATAAAAGTTTAATAATCTAAAGATGCTTTTCCTTGATTTTTGACTTGACCGGTAAAGTATTGCTGTCACAGAAAATGTTGCTGTATTGAACTGCTGTTTAACATTCTGTCTTTTCCTATATTGCAGTCTGTGGCGACGCTGTCTGGCCAAATTACTGTGACTGAGATCAAAGACAGCGATTTTGTGGAGGACGCTGCCAGCAGCTGCCAGCCGGAAACACTTAACGCTGAAGGTAAGAGAATGAAGGACTGTTGTCATGAGAGAATACACGCTGCAGCCTTTCGATGCTTTTCGAGTGTTTGACTTTGTATTCTAATGCAACAGAACATGAAGAAATCCTGGCGGGGGAACCAGAGCAGCTGTCCGTCGGGTACTCGGCAGATGGGAGCACCTGCAGCCTGTCATTTGATCAGGAGGGAGAACAGGTTGCGTCTGCAGGTGGTGTTGAAGAACCGTCCATGCAGCTGATATCCATCAATGACACAGAGGAGGCCTTCAGCACTCATATTATTCCAATTGAAGAGGATGATGATGATGATGATGATGATGATGTACAGTTTGTTCAAGAGAGTCAGCAGGAGCCAGCGATGAATGCTGAAGGTGGGCCCAGCCACACTGAGCAGCAAACATTGCCTCCTAACATCCCTGAAAACGGCTCTGGCCTGGATGATTCACATGATGTGTGTAACGTGTTAAATGCTGAACCCACCAGAAATCCAAGGAGAGACAAATTCATTTGTCAAATATGTAGCAGGGCATTTTTCCACAAGGGCACTTTAACACACCACATGAAGTCACACAAGTCAAACTTTTGCAATATTTGTAAGCAGCATTTCCCTCACAGGAACAAGTTGAACTCGCACACCTGCGTGGCTCCAGTTCCCTCTCAGAGAGTCGCCAAGTCGTGTCACTTGTGCGGAAAGAACTTTGCGAACCCGTCGGCGCTGAGGATTCACTATGTCGTCCACACGGGAGAGAAACCCTACAGGTGCAGCTTGTGTGGGAAAGGGTTCACCCAGAAAGGCAATCTGAAATGTCACATACGAATCCACACTGGAGAGAGACCGTTCCGCTGTGGTCGATGTGGGAAGACCTTCACACAGAAGGTCAACCTCAACCATCATTTAATGGCGCACAGAAATCGTGAGGTCGTGGGAGATAAGCCCGTAGCTTTGAGACCTCTTAAATGATGGCTGAAACCTGTCAGCGACTGATGTGGTACACGGTCAGTAGCAGCGTTAACTGACGGCATCACGTACCACTTCTTTTATTCGTGCAAGGGAAGTTCAGTGTCATGTTTGTAATGACTTGTTTATTATATTGTGCTTATAAAAAATAGGTGTGGACTGAAATGTTCTGTTTTTGTCAGTTGTTGTTTTTTTAAGCAGTTAGCACTAGTAGCAGTCGTTTGTGTCTTTACAATAAAAAAAGACGTTCATGTTCACTTGTTGATGAAAATTTTATTTGATAGAACTCTCCTTATAAAGTATTAATTACTTTGTCTAATCGAAACTCCAAGTTGCATTGAACTTCAGTTTTGTCAGTTGAGTCTTTACATATTAAACGTTGACAGTCAGAACAATGCACATCTGATGGGGCTCTTTAAGGGGCATGCAGGTTTGAGTGAAAAGGGAAAAAACAGCACAAGATTTATTTCTTGGGCAAAGAAAATTCACTCAGGTCTGTGAGGTCTGTTCAGGGGAATCATCATACAGGCAAAATAGGTACAGATAATTGCTCTTTTCAGGTATGACAGTTCAGTACAGAATAAAAACGTATGAGTCCTTGAACTGAATGATAAAACATTTAGAAAACAAACAGGTTGGCTTGTCTGCACACTGACAACACACTTTGTCTTCTATAACCAACCATACAAATACATTTTTAAATAGCAATAACATTTAGACATGAAACATTTCTCACTCATTTGAATATAATGTGACCCACACACATCAACATCCCTTTTTTTTTTTTTAAAGAAAAAGTGCCCATCCCGTTTCTATTGTGTCAAATGTCAAGAAATGAGGCATGACATATGGGAGCAGCGGTGAGACTTGAGGAATGAAGCAAACAGCGAGTTGTTTTACTTCTACATTGTTGTGAAGAGGTAGTTTGGAAGGTTTGTGCTACGTGTGTGCAAACAATGGAGCACTTATTGAAAGTTATTTTGGCATTATTTGACACAAGCCTGTTGTGGTCTGACATTAGACACTGAGGTATGTAGAGCATGTTACAGCTGTATGACGACATGCAAAAGTTTTGTTTTTTTTGTCATAGTTTGCATGAGCAAGTCACATCACATGTAGGCAGCAAATGAATTTAACCTGATCAATGACACGTATCTATCATGAAATGTGGAATAAACTTTAAAGGGTTTTTGAGGACATCAAAAATATTTAGATTACCAATAAAATTAACCCAATCCTGCCCATTCAAATGGCACACCAGATAGTAGGGCTGCAACAACTATTTTTTCTTGATTGACCTATTAGTTGTTTGGTTTTATGAAAGTAATAGAAATGTATGAAAAAAAGAAAAATGTCAATTAGTTTTTCAAAAAGAAAATGTCATGTTTTGTCCACGACCAAAATATATTTAGTTTACTGACACAGAGAAGTAATGAAACCTGAAAATAATCAAATTTAAGAAGCTGGAATCAGAGATTTTTGCTTTTTTTCCCCTTACAAAAATAAACCAATTAATTGGTTATCAAAATAGTTGGAGATTAGTTTAATAATTGATTCGATTAATTGTTGCAGCTCTACTAGAAATGGAAGATGTTCTCTGTACCCTTGTTTTGCCGCTGCAGCTTTTCTCTGGGCATTAAAGCTAAAAACACTCCAAAGATTTAACCGCATCACTGTTGACCACATGGAAATAAACAAGTGTTTCTCTTTGATGTCGATGGGACTACTTCAAATTTACATTTTCTACCCACGTTTGAGTTTGAGATACATTTTGGCACACGTTGAGCCACAGAGAGCACTTAGTAGAAGTAGCTATTCTGATCAGTTAGACTTCTTGTCAATAACCATGTGATTTGATCAGTCAGTTGAAACACTGGTGGTGATTTAAACCATACTTGTATGCATAACATTTCCCACAATCCACACAGCTATAAGGCTTTTCACCAGTGTGCGTGCGAAGGTGTATGTTCAGAGAGCTTTTCTGGGAGAAACTTTTGCCACAGTCTAGACAGCTGTAAGGCTTCTCTCCAGAGTGCACACGCTGGTGCAGTTTCAAGTACGTCTTCTGTGCAAAGCGCTTCCCGCAAACTGAGCAGCTGAAAGGCTTCTCGCCGGAGTGTCGCCTGATGTGGACTTTTAAACTGCTCAAATAGTTGAATATCTTCCCACAGAATAAGCACTCGAACCGTTTCATGGGCTTCAAAGGTTTTGGCTGCATGGTGAGTTCTTTGGTTGCATTCATGTGGGTATTGTTTGTATAGTCAGAGTACTCGCTGGTGGCTGGAGGAGGAATTGTGTCGTCAACCAGGGCGCTCATCGTTGCATCCTCTATTAACTTGTCCATAATTGTTGTCTGTGAACGTAGTTGTGTTTGACCGTCTGCCGTCATTGTGAAGTTGTTTAATTCCCCTGAGTGAAGCTGCAGCTCATCAACAGATCCCTGAAGCATGCTGTCCTCCTCAAACAATCCAACAACTATCAAATGAGAATAAATGCAGTTAAATCACAGACACTTCTGGGGTTATCATAATCTTGTTTTGGTTTTTATCCAAACTCACCTTTTCTGTTATCCGTGAGCCTCATCTGTTGACCAATGGGATGATCATCGTATATCTCCTCTTTGACATAGATGAGATCAGGTTCTCTCTCCAATAGGTTGATTCCCTATAAACAAGACACAACATGTGACACTCGGTCATCTCATCTCACTCAGGAAATGACTGTGTTGAAAAAGAAAAAAATAAACCAGTTGGTAAGAGATTCACTGACTTGTGCTCCCATGCTCGTCATAGCAGCAGGCTCCACTGTCTCTTTCGCTTGAGGTGGGAGTTTGTCTTCCCTCCACAGATCCATGCACCAGTCCTTTCCAAAAACTCCATCGATGGCTGGAGCAGACAGCTGCTGTTCTGGAAGGAGAAGCAGATATGAAATTGTGAACACCCATGGATGGTAATCATAATGAAAATATACATGAAGAAAGCTCAAACAGAACCAGCTCAACTTGTTCCACAGCCTGTTTCAACTTCTCGGCTACATGGCAGTATGACAATCAAACCAAATTTAGGAACAGCTTGTTCACATTAGACGGTCAATCTGCTGAAACCTTAAATTGGTCACACGGTGTCAAAAACCACATAGCAACAGAACGTCCAGTTACTAACATTACAGACTATATCTGTCCCGTTCAAAGTGCAGATTTTAACATCATCATACGCTGTCACTGTCATTATATACCCTGCTCACTGTGCATAATTTATTTATATATGTGTGTGTGTATATATAGATAGATATATAGATAGATAGATAGATAGATAGAGAGAGAGAGTATACGTGGATTTATACTTCATTGTTTGCACAACTTCTTTTTTCCCCTTTGCACTACTCGTCCTGTCACACTGTGTTTACTTTCATGATGTTTGCCGCTGGGGATTTTGATACTGTTTATACAGCCACTTTCCTTTCCTTTTAAATGCTACTGTACATACAGTCATGCACCATTTACCATATATATTATTCTTCATTCTGTAACATATATATATATATATATATATATATATATATATATATATATATATATATATTTGTCCTTATGTATTTGCTGTGTGACTGAGCAGTATATATCTACACATATTTGGCTAATAAAGCTGGATCTGATTAATTAGTCAAGACTGATTGTGAAGCGTTAATGATGCAGATGTGCACCTCTGGACATTAATGACTTGTGTCCACACTCAAGCTGATTAACCTGCTATAAAACTGACATATATTATATATTATAACAGTAGTCATGCTGGGTACAACCCCCCCTACGGTCCGTTAGCCTAGAAACGACTGTCCTCCACATTTGCGACCATCCTGACCTGCAGGGTGTCGGCGGCTGACGCTGTTGACATGTGGGGGGTAGGCGTGTGCCTCCCTCGCTGCCCTCAGCTGGACCTCCAGCGAGTAGCACCGCTTCTTCAGCGCCTCGTTCTCCGTCTTGTGCAGCGATATCTCGGTGTGAAGGACGGAGGAGCATTCATCCGCCAGGTTGCCTATTTCAGCCACGGCCGCCTTCGTTAGCTTGTCCAGGATGGCGGCTAGCTGCGTCCGGAAACTTCGGTTTGTGGTGTCGCACATCATCTCGACAGGGAGCCGGAATATTTCGAAATTATGGCAAGAATCGTAACGTGGCGACGCTGCTCTTTAATCAAGTATGCGGTAGGCTCGAGCTGTCCTGCAATGGATTGTGGGAAAACGGTGCGTTCGCGTACCAGCGTTTTCTTCTTCCGGTGTTGAGCAGAGTTCTGTCTGGTGCAATCGGAAATACTATACATGCTTAAAAAATATTCAGAGATACCAAGAGACCAACTATTCAAGAATCTGGGGGAGTTTGCTGAAAACAATTTGATATTATTATTATTATGAATTTTTTAAAATCTGCTTCTGTTGAACTGAATGGGACATTTTTATGATTTTCGCATCAGACTATTAAAAAAAACACCACCGTCAAAATACGTAAAAATGATCACAGAGGTACCTGAGAAGATGTTGAACAAGGATTGGGAGAAGTTTGCTGAAATCAAATTTTTTATGGGATTTTCGAAACCTGCCTACAGAGCAATACATCCATATTGTACATGGCTTTAAAATCTTTTTTTTATGCTGCTGTGGAAAAAAAATATCACAGAGGAACCTGAGGATGTTGTCATAACTTTGACTAAAATAGCACTCAGCAGAGCTCATACCTCCACCAAGCCACAACAGTCCCCTTTAATTCAATAAACCTAAATTACCTATAATTTAAGATCACCAGACCTGTAACAACCATCCACTACAGTTACTAAACAATGTAATCTCTCTTGTGTTGAGGAAGAATAATAGATTTTTATTAGGCTCCACATCAAACTGTACTGTACTCACAAATTCCAACCTACATTTTTAGATGTTTTTCCTGATTTCATTCATCAAAATCCACACATTATTCCCTGTGAATTTAATGAAAAATGAATTGAATTGAAAACACCTTCTTGTGCAATGTTAAAATGGGGTCTATTCTGGGCCGAGATCCGTACTCTATCCAAGTTTCATGTAAATCTGTTCTGTGTGTTTTTGTGTAATCCTGCTGACAAACCAACAAACAAACAAACAAATGGACACAGGTGAAGTCATAACCTCCCTGGCAAAGGCTTTCTGACTCTTCAGTTTGGCCTCTAGCTGCCTATAGAAAATCTGGCATAAATGCAAGGAATGACTGTTTTTCTTAAGACACTGGCAGCTTTTGCTGGCCGTGTATGTGTGTGTGTGTGTGTGTGTGTGTGTGTGTGTGTGTGTGTGTGTGTGTGTGTGTGTGTGTGTGTGTGTGAGTGTGTGTGTTTTGCTGAATCACATGAACAGGAGGCCACAGAATCATTCTTCATAGAGAATCCTATAACAGTAATAAAACATGAATGATACTATAATAAATCTAAATTGCTGTTTTTAAACTGGGACCTTTGTTCAGCAGTGATTTCATTACAAACTGTATCTGCAGAGACGATCACTTTTACAAATAAACATAGAAGAAATGCAATTCAAAGTGTTTGACACAAACAAAAAATGTGCAGAAAAAAATAATATTAACAATAAAAGGTTTATTTATGTCACTCATCCATCTCCTCTTTGTTTACAGGTGAGTTATTGTTTCTTTTAAAACAAAATCTTTAAACTCATTCTCTGATATTGTACTTTTTACTCAACTACATTCATTTGATTCAGATTTAAAATATTAGTGACAAATGAATCATGATATTAATATATTAACCTGGCAGTTTGTAAACTTGTTAAAACAGACCACACATTCACGTGTTAGTTCACCTCAGTGCATCAATAACAGCAACAGTAAGTAAGTACTTTTTGTACTTTGTGTATTTTTATTCTCACAGGTTTGATCTTTTACTGTTGAAGGCAGGATCTTTACTTGTAACACAGTATGTGTAAGCTGTGCTATTAATAATTTTACTTCAGTAAGTGTGAGAATTTCTCGCACTGATCCGACCGAGGTGCAGCAACAGAGGAAAAAACATGACTTCACAATATGAAATCCAAAGAGGCCGAAGTGAGCATTTACCATCTAGTATCTCGAGTTTATATTATTTTCAATCCTGTGCTTTTTTTTAAGGCTATTGAGTTTTGTTTGAATACTCTGACTCATTTGTTTCTACAGATATTGTTTGCTACTTTTAAAAACAACCTGAACAAACCTGCACCAGATGACAAGAAATAAGCTCAATGGGACCAGTTTAACCTCAAAGAGTTCAGAGAAAGAAAGACTGTCTTTTAGGAAATTTAGGCCCCAAGTGTGACTCAGAGCTGAGTGCTGTATTTCCCGTATGACAACAGTGACACCTGCTGGCCAGAGAAAGCAACTGACCATAGAAAAAGGGATTTGATCTGTGAGCTTTAAATATGTACTTTGAATTCTTACAAGACAAATAATATGTAAATACCATATTAAAATGTCTTTTTCCCCCCATTTAAATGTCTTAGCTATAGAAGTCTCACACATGTTTTCTGCTTGTTAAAACAATGAAAAAATAAATTTTTCTATCAACACCCCTGTTGTCATTGGCTTTTTGCTTTTATGAAAAGCAGAGGTGGAGGAGGACCTGGAGAGAGCTGCAGAAGACAAACATCTGAGAGGTGGTCTGTGGTTCATTACCTCAACAACCCAACCCAATTTTAAAAAATTAAAATAAGTAAATGTTTAAAAATATGTAATGAAGAATATTTCCTATGTTTTGTCTTTGTAACCAAATGGAAGCACAAGTTAGCCTTCGCTTCTCATATCAGTAAAGGGTTTAAGTTTTATTGATAGCAAGTTCCTGAGAGAGAGAGACCTTTTCTGAAGGTGTCCACTTCTGCCATTTGCTTCCCCCCAGCTCTCTTTTCTCACTTTTTAAATTTCCACAGCCAGTGTGTGATGGTGACACTGCCTGGAGGAAGTCACATGGTTTCCACCACCGTTACAGCATTTCATTTTCTTTAGCATGACATTGGATAAAAGTCATGGTTCCCTCCACATTGTCCACATCCTCTTTCTCCTCATGTCCAAAACGCTGCCACTTGTAACAACGCGTGGAGGCTGCATGTACCTTCTCACTTGAAGGCTCATGTGTCCCAGATTTACTCTACTTTTTTTTCAAAAATGGTATAATATATTCTTGTTTTTACTATTCTGAATTACATCTTTAATAATATCATCCGTCTTGGTACAGCCCTTAAATGACAACTACTCTTGTGAATTGACACACAGTGGGCAGATTATTAGAAACAGGAGTGTCTCATTTGACTGTTTTATTTTGAAAGGGTCACATGGAGGAATTGCAACACTACATTTAATGTTTTCAACACAATTAATATCAGCAAAACTGTTGGCCTATTAATTCCAATATCAGTAATTATTACCGTGGTTGTTTAAAAAATAACAACAGTAATATCAGCACTGATAATAGTTTTTCTTTTAAAAACGATCAGTAATCAGAGGTGTATGAGACCAAACTATTTTTGTTTCAAGTGTTTCCACGTTCTTAACACCGACTCAAAGCTGTGCACCAAATATATCACACACCACCTCTGGCTGCAATGTTGCCTAATAAATAGATGTGGCAGATTTATCCTTCGTGTCACACAGTGCCCCCAGTGAGGATTTATTATCTGTTGACTCCTGAGCAGCTCCATCAGTGTTGACACGCTCAGTGGCATTTTTATGTTGGCTATTGATTGTCCACCCATTTGTAGCCTCTAGCTTTGATACCTGTAGAGTCATGGGATGCTTTCAATTTAGTTAGTACTGACAATTATCAATAACACAAGAGTGATTTATTGATTAGTTCAGTTGTCAGTCCGCTCACATAAAGTGCTGTGTTTGGGCAGTTTGGAAGGTGATTGGTTGAGACATATAAAACATTATTTTCATACACTGGAACATTTGGGTAGTAAAAGCAGGTGATACACAATCTGGAGCAAAGATATCTTTATTATGCACAAAATATTTCAGTCAAACAGCAGGAGGAGACATTCGACTGGCTGTTTTAAGTGGTTCCATTTATGAACGTCCCACTAAACGTCGGTGCGTTGGATTCACTACCATACATGTTCAAACTAGGATCTAGGTGTACTGCCAGGTGTTTTTTCAGGTTACAGTTCTTTGTAAAACCCTTACCACATTTGATACAAACATAAGGTTTTTCTCCGGTATGTGTGCGCTGATGCATATCGAGAGTGCATTTCTGAATAAAGCCCTTTCCACAAATAGGACAGCGGTATGGCTTCTCCCCGGTGTGTGTGCGCTGGTGTGTGTACAGATGCCCCTTTTGTGCGTATCTCTTTCCACACAGTGTGCACCTGAACGGTTTCTCTCCTGTGTGACTTCTTTGGTGTATTTCAAGCTGGCTAAAGCATCTGAAGCTCTTGCCGCACTGCAAGCAGCCGAACCTCTTGGCAGCCGAGTTCCTCAAGTTGTGAAGCTTCATGTTCCTGAGCACGCTTAAGCTTTGGGAGGCAACGTTTTGAGCCAAGCCTTTCCCAGCATCTGGGTTTGTGTGTGTAGGTGTGAGCTGCGGATTCCACTGCGTTTCCCTCCGCCCGGGTCCAGCGAGAGACGACTGGGTGCTCAGGATCACAAAGCTGTCAGGAAACAGAGGCTGCTGATGTTCTGCGACGGGTTTAAGACGCTGCATCAGTTCTGGACTCTTCTGGGCGTCTGTGACCGATTCCCTTCCTGTTGACAGCATATGAGCATGTTAAAATGTGGAAGTTTTTTTACATTGACGACAGTAACATGTTCTTTAAACTACAAGTGCTGCTGAAGTTTTGACTCATTATTTATACAACACTCAAGGTCCATTTAATGATATTAACAGGTAATCTCCCGAGTCAGCGGTTCACACCTTTTTAAATTGCTGTGCAGCCATTTAATACTCACTGTTTTCACTTGTCCTTTCTTGTTCAGCGTCTCCGCTGTCCAACTCTGTCGGCTCTTCCTTTACAACAATCAATTCGTGCTGCTCTTTTGGTGGATTTGGCAGCTGATGAGAAAACAGTCAATGAATTGCACCAAATAAAAAACACACAGTACAAAACAGTGATGTAATGTGACCCGTGCAGGACTCACGTCAGCTGCTGCATGCTCTTCACCTGGATGCAAACTGCTCCTCTCAGTGGACGAAGTTATGCTCTCCCATGGGCTCTCACTAGGATGTAATAAACTTAGATTGGATACACGACACAGGGTGCAGCTGACAGCAAAGGTCACGAGGGACACACAGACACACCACCTACCTACAGGCTACACACAGGAATCAGCAAGCCTACCTTTTCATGGCAGGTCTTGTCCTGTCAGGCTCCAGCAGTCCGTCCTCTGAGCCGTCCCTCACCGCTGAGCAGCCGGCAGCAGCCGCGTCCTGCCTGCTCCCCTGTGCAATGTAAAGCAATTTCTCCATCAGCTGCAGTTTCTCTGTGAGCGAGGCTATCTCGTTCCGCCCTCGAGTTATCTCTATTTTCAGCATCTTCGACTCGATCTCCACCAGTTTGCTTATTTCCATCACAGCTGTTTTGGATAACGCGTCCATGATGGAGACGAGCTGCGTCTGGAAGGAGAAGACCGCCGACATGGTTTTGCAAGGTTCCTGTTCGCAGGCGAGGGGCACGCGGACGAGTTGTGGCACTCGCGGGGTCCTAACGTTCACTGTAAAATGAAGTTACAACGCGTTACACAGCAAGAGCTGAACATGCCCACAAGGTACACGCATGAGTGTCTCTTCAAAACTCATGCAAGTGAGTTGGGTCCAGTGTAGCCACCTAGCGGCTGGGAGGGAGCATCGCACTCACTTTAAACTACAAAATGAGCTGTGGTACTGACACATCTGCCTTCATGTGCTCCATTGTCCATCGGTGTTGTGTGAAAATCTCCCAAATCTCCTGATATGTTCCGTTAAGTGCCTGGTTTTCAACTTCTTAATCCGTACGCTGACTTTTTTGTGTCGTCGCAGCTACTTAGTGAGGAACTCCACTGACCAGAATGCAGCGCGGTGTACGCACAGAATGTGATTGGCCGGTGGGAACTCGATTCAGGAAGTAGTGCGTGGAATTAGATTTGCCGACTGAAAATCCTCCTCATGACAGTCTGCACCTGAGACTCTCCCCTCTTGGTAAAGAAACTTCGTCTTTTGGGAAACTGCGCGGTTAAAGCTAAAACGTTACGGTTGTTTGAGATGTCAGTAAATAAGCATCGTTTCTCTGGCGTCTTCCTGGTAGTTTCTGATGCGTTATCATGCAGAAATAGCTGGAGTCTGTAGCTTTTGTCTCCTGTCCTGTGTTTGCACTGCCTCAGCCTTATTACAGTGCACTATATAGTTAACGGTGGTATATATTTAGAAGTATATATTATGAAACATAGGGCTTTAATATACCAAAACAATCACTTCAGTGGAGAATATTTAGAGACATATGATGAAGTACAGGTTGTGTTGTAATGGACTTCCTTCTATATTGCTCAAAACCAGTTTTTCTTCCTTTCTCTTCTACCTAGTAACTCCTTTAATCACACACATCTCTCATGGCTGCCAGAAGAGTGGTTGTCTTCCCCTCCTCAGCAGAGCTTGGACCGGTGCTGGCCCAGCTGGTGACATCCCGTGCAGAGAAGGCCATCACCTCTCGTGGCAGGTTCACCCTGGGGCTCTCCGGAGGAAGTCTTGTGTCCATGCTGGGCAAAGAGCTGGTCGCCCTGCCAGACCTGGACTGCAGCAAGTGGGTGGTTGGTTTCTGTGATGAGCGACTGGTTCCCTTTGACGATCCTGAGAGCACCTATGGGCTCTACAAGGTTTGTTTTCTTGTGTCATGGCTACATTAATTCATGTTTTTTCTCCTACAATGGGGTCACATGTAACACTTTGTTTCTTTTCCAGAGTCATTTGTTTTCCAAGGTCAACATCCCGGACAGCGGGATCTTAACCATCAACTCCTCTCTGCCAGTAAACGAGTGTGCTGAGGACTATACACGCAAACTAAAGGAGGTGTAATATCTGTTAATGTCCTGTGATCAGTTCTGCTTACATTCACATAGACTTGTTGTTTGAGAGCGCAACATTAAGCATAAAATTTACAGGATTGTTTTAAACATGCAGGTCTTCCCTGATGACGATTTCCCTGTGTTTGACCTGCTACTGCTGGGTATGGGGCCTGATGGACACACCTGTTCCCTCTTCCCAGAGCACCCTCTTCTGGAGGTGAGGCCTATACCATACTTGACAACCCTCCCGATTTTCCCGCGAGACTGGTTTATTCATTGGGTCACAATTGTCCTGTATTTCTCCCGATTTAAGACCATTTTTCAACCTTTTTAGTCACGACAACTTCCTTCTGGCACTATACAGCATGTAGTCTATTGCACTGCTGTGAGTTAACCTCCTCAATGAGTGAGAGAAAACCGATGAATGGAGAAGAGAAAGAAATACTCAGATGTCCTGGAAAGAATTCTTGTTTCTTAGGGAAAGTTTTAAAGTTTTTCCATGATGTATTTTTCCATTGTTCATGGGGGTCGCAACATAATTCACCATTGAGAGGCCAACAAATATAGTGAAGTGGCGTGCACAGACTCTAAGGGACAGAGGCAAAATATTAATGAATGAGTGAAAACTGATGAATGTTAGTTTATGCCTGAAATTTACGAAGTTCACTTTTAATAAGAAGAATTATTCTTATTAAAATGGCAAACGTAAGAATTCCCTAACCCTCCCTACTTTTGAGGAAGTTGGAAAGTACTGGCTGTACTCCAAACATATAGTAGGAACGTGAATATAATTTATTTTTGACTGTATGTGTACTGAGTTCTTATGAAAAAGGGTGAATGCAGAAAGATACCCCTGCTCTGATTCTCCACCAGGCACATCTCAGACTTAATATGATTCAGCTGATTAAACCAATTAGGGATTCTAGCTGTGTGAAAGGAATGTTTCATATTTTAATAAAACACACATGTTTCTTATATTTTGTAACATTGTGGTCCTTAAACCACCACTTCACTTCTTGATGTTGAACTATATTGGTTTCTCTGTTTAAAGAATGCCTATACATTAGCCGCAGCTTATTGAATTATAAGGTTGCTGGTATTCGGCAGATGTTGCTTTAAATGTGACCTCTCGGTTACAGACATATGTATTTTGTATTCTCAGTCGTATGTATTTTTTCTCAGTCGTATGTATTTTTCCCGCAGTTGTCATATGAAACACATTATTTAGTTTAATTCTGGCAGAGCTACTAGTTGAGGTCTGGAGGCATGTTGGGATTTACTCTTTGATGTTTTTCCTGATGTGCTAGTCTAAAATAATAATGTGTATTTTGTCTGTAATTTTGAAAACACTCCCTTCACTATGTATGGATCATTTATAGCTTTTATTTAAGCACAACTTGGTCTTTGTGGTCTCCTCTGACACCCCTACATGCTACACTCCTGCGAGGCAGTCTGGCTCATGTTGCATCATGTATTTGACAGTTGGTGTATACAGTTGGGTTGTGGTTGTCCCATTGCTACTTCTTAGCGACTGTAAGCATTACGCGTGATATATGACTGCGTTTGCGTGTGCTCCAAATTCAGGAAACCAAGAAGATTGTGGCCCCCATCAGCGACTCTCCCAAACCACCGCCACAGCGTGTAACTATGACTTTCCCAGTGGTGAACTCTGCGCGCTGTGTGGCTTTTGTGTCAACAGGAGGAAGCAAAGCACCCGTTTTGAAGGTAACATTTAGAGGCTTTTATTGAAGATGCACATTTCAAGTTCTGAATCATAAAACCCAGCTATTTCCACACAATAAATCAGCCTCGGCCAGGTTCAGACACAAAACCCATTAAATATGAGACGAAGATGAGATAGAACAATGCAGAAAATGTAATTAACCATGCTCTGTGGGGTAATTGCAGGATTCAGTAGTAGAAACCATGATGGGACTTGGGAAAGTGAAGAAAACAGATGAATATATCTATTCGATCACAACTGATTAAAAAACATTTCTGGATTTGTGCTTTTACAAACTGCAGGTTCAGCAGAGATATGTGTATTTTTATCATTGCTGTTGCATTGTAACACAGTGAGCCTTATCTTGCAGGAAGTGCTGGAGGGCAGAGAGGGTCCAGCTTTCCCAGCGGCACGTGTTGTCCCGACTAACGGCGAGCTGTTCTGGCTTGTTGACGACCCTGCAGCCGCCTCCTTAACCATCCAGGTCGAGAGGCCCGGCTCCGGGGCCAAACTCTAGAGCCACCACTGATGTTACAGCGTGAATGAAGAGATTGGAAAATAGTGCAGTACATTCCTACCTTCACATGAGAGTGCTGTTGGTTTATGTAGGTGAGATAATGAGATAGGATGTAAGGATAAAGGACAAAAAAACACTGAGGCCACTTTGTAATTTTAAGCATTACATTTAGCACTTATTGCAGGTTGTGTGTCAGAAGTGAAGTCTTTATTCAAGAGTGCACTGAATAAAATAATTTCTTGGATGTAAATTAGATTCATGGTGAGTCAGAGTCACAGTGTAACGCAAGATAAATCTGAGCAATGAAATAGTTGTGACATGGCAAGCAACAACTATGTAGTAGGCTTAAACAGAAAAGATAAACAGATTATTGGAAAGATCTAAGATACAGGCAAGAAAATAGATAGAGATAAGATAAACCCAGCAAGGGTAGATAAATAATAAAACATCTAATCAGTAAAAAAACTAGCAATTTTTCATGTATTGGGTCCATTAATCTGACATCATCATCAATATACTGTAAAATGTTTCTGAGTTGCCTTCACTGCTCTTTGTAAAATAGAAAATCCAGTCCCACAGCATTCCTTTGTTACTTAGTTGTTTTTTATTATAAATGAAACGAATAAAATCCTAATAAAACATTTGCCCACCGGTTTTCTCTCTTTTTCTTTTCTTTTTCTTTCTTTTTTTTTTTTGACTGTGCATTCACGGTCACAAGCCCATCCCCTTTAAAATTATTCATCCCACCCCTTTAAAGCTCAACTTCGCGGTGTTGTCACATCAGGAGCTGCTGCACAGATTTATATTTTTTTTTTTGCTCCTCTGTGTGATGACTGCGCAAAGTAAAGAGACACCTCTTTAAAACAGCACGTACTTTAGATTAATGCTTTAACTATTAGTTAATTTACTGCCGCCATGTTCGGGCTCGCCTGCCTCCCCGCCGCCCCGCTCCTCCTGCTCCTGTCCTGCTGCAGTCCTGCCCGGGGATATTTCGCGGAGGAGCGCTGGAACCCCGAGTCTCCGCTGCTCGCTCCCCGGGTTCTCCTCGCCCTCGTCTGCAGGAACTCCGAGCACTCTTTGCCGTATTTCCTCGGCACTATTGAGCGTCTCAACTATCCCAAGGACCGTATGGCTCTGTGGTGAGTTGTTTACTCCTCCAAGGTGTCTTATTTTCTTATAAGCTAGTAAGCAGCTAAGAAGTAAAGTTCCAGTTTGTAGCTAAGATCATTAAAAGTTTAAGTTTTGTCTTTCTGGAGGAAACTAATCTCGTGAAAACGTGTCATTGCTGCTCGTTCGGCTTTTTTGGCTGAAGCGATCGGAAAGGGGTGGATCCACAGAGACACTGTGGCTAATATGGACATTAATGGTAATAAAATGTGCTGCGAGTTAAAAACCGTCCGACACATTTAATCAAGCAGGGAAACAACAATGAAGTGAAGTGGACTGCACATCACTGATGAACGTGTGTCTCCTGTGGCCGCTGCTGAGCAGAGGTGAGCGCATCTGGTCACCGTGCGCATCCGATCGGCCATGCATTGATCTGTATACGTGGAGGGGAGGGGACGGGACTGATCTGTCCACGAGGGGAGCTGTGCCATTTAACATACAAGTCCTAACAAAGAGCAGCATTGTGATGTCTGCACTGTCCATCAATACACAAGCACGGGTCTTAGACACATACCTCCAGTCTTCACCTCCTGACAGCCAGTTAGGCCTCTGTGTGTGTCTCCCACTAGATCATTTCAGGGACCACACACATTTTTTTAAACACATGGATCTCCATCTTGTAAAGCTTGAGCCCCAGGGAGCCCCCTCTGTTCGTATTACTGTGGAGAGAAGTGGGATTTAAAGCATACGACCAGAAAACAATAAAGATGCAGATATTTATCGACCGATATTGGGAAATTCATATTATTAGCTATTTATCGGTATCTGAAAAATTCCTGCTGACAAACAGAGCTGCTTTCAAGTGCGGCATTTACAAACTCAGATAAAGTTGGTGGTTGTTTGCACCTTGAAAGTTTGTTCGATCCACCAATCCACCTATAAACAAAGCAAAGAAGAAGAATATGTAATCTTGAATCATCTTTATTTGTTCGCTACACATGAGCCTTTGTAACCCTCAGGTGTGCATAAACTACAGGTTATGAACTTTTTTCTAAAAAACAGAAATGTGAAATTTACGGTTATCTTATGAAAGCAAGAGAAGCAGAGACTAGGCCATTTGTATCGACAGAAAAAAATGCATATCCATAGAAAACAAACCCCACAGTTTATCCTCTATTCTACCATTTTAGTGTCTTGAATATTTGCCCTACATGCTAAATAATTATGGAAACTCAAACCTAGTTGAATTGTGGCTCAGTAAACGCGATTCTGTCGGCCATTTTCAGACCAAACACCGTTGCGCACCCTATCTGTAATTTGTGACAAACTTAACTTTCCAAGGCAATTACTGAGTGGGAAGAGCAAATAGATGTTATAGACTGTTTAAACATCTGTCTGCCGTGCTCAGGCACAAGTCAGGGGAAGTGAAAGGGAGGTGTTTCTCACATAATAACTCAACATGCTCCAACAACCCCTTGTGCTGAAACCCTCAGAGCAGTTTGCCTGGATGCCTTGAGGGCACAGAAAGGTTTGCGCTTCGCTCATCAGCCTGACGAACAACTTTACACTTTATTTACAGACTTTATACAAGAGAAACTGTTTGATTTCTCCGATTTTGTTTGGTGCTGATTTGTCTGAGGTAAGGGAAGTTTTGTTTTGACATGTTCTCCAAGCACATCCAGCTACATCTGGAAAGTTCAAACAGTCGTGAGATGTTGTAAACACTACATGCTGTGAGCCTTTTACTGAAGCTTTATGCAGCAGCAGCATGTAAGCATGCCAAATCTTCAGAGTCTGGACTGGCCAAACTGTCATTTAAGTCTCTGTTGTCTGCAATTAGCCCCACATCTCTGCTCCACTAGAGCAGCGATAGAGCAAATGTAAGTTAAACACCATTTGTGGATGTATGTTTAGAGCACCAGTCATACATGATCCAGAGCTATGTTTCTTAACCAATATTTATATAAGCTGAACATGAGGCGGAAGAGTCAGTGTAATGTGAGGTTTGAGACTTTGGAAAAGTGGACGGCGGGAGTGAGTGAAGAAATGGTTTAGCAGGGAGCTGCAGTGTTCTCACAGGTCCATGTGAAATCTGTCGAGATAACCCAGCTTGGCTCTCATCCTGTTTAGCAAAATACAACCTCAGCTGACTTTACTGCAGCTGTTGCACTTTATGCAGCAGAGACTTGTGACCTAAAATACACTAGATGGCTTAAGAAAGGAAAAGCTGTGGATGTTGTGGCATTCATCCCCACTTTCTCAATACAGAGATTCAAGCAGATGTCATGACTCTCTGGTTAACACATGGCTGGATTTCCTTTTTCTCCAGAATTAGATAAAGACATGCCAGCTGTCTAACTTATGTTCATTTGTCTCGCTCATGATTTCAGCCAGTTTGCATCATCATCATGTTAGTTGCGGCCCTAGTTTCAAGGAACTAAAAGGTTTCTTCAGTTCGATGTTGACTTTGTTCCCACCAAGAAGATTCAAGGCAAATGAGCACCCTGACGAAAAGAAATGTTTGTGTTGGAATATACAACAACGAAGGCGCCATACAAAGTGGCAAACAGGCATTATTATTTTTAGGACACGGCGACAACAGTAGGCATGGAGGATTGTGATATCGATGTTAATGTGTTGAAGCACAATGAACAAAAAACAAAATGGTTTGAGGCTGCAAGCCCCACCTCGAAAGATCCTCCACCTTTGGACAGCACCACCCCAAGCAGGCTTTTTGGGGAGTAAAGTACTCTTGCCAGAATCGTATTCTGACCCTGGCTCTTCTGTGGAAAGGCACTTAGTTCCTCTGAAGGTTCCTGGGAAATGCTGTTTGGCAATCTTTAACGCTCTCACAAGGAACTTTCATTTTGTTGTTGATTCTGGCAGTCCCTGTGGACAAAGTGAGGCAAAGTACATCAGCTTCTCAGATCAGCTTCTTTCCTCAGCTCATCAACACTCTGCATAAAAAATAGTTTTCATTTTCTGAATGGTTTAACCCGGATAAATCTGAATCTAACTGATGGGCATGAAGAATAACTATGGTAACTATTTAGAAATAGCCAATCTTCTTGCTTATGTAGGTCATATAGAGGCATTAGTAATACATTGAGACTGTTTCATAACCAGTTAAAAGTTCTTTGTAGTACGTTCAAAGTTTGATATGCTGCCCTAAATTATATCAACTAGATATCCAGTGTTATGTTCAGTGATGTTGGTCTCATTAACACCTGTGTCAGTTCTCACAGCGGCAGACAATGAGCTTACAAAAAGTGAACACTGGGCTTTTGTTAATTGAGTCTTGGTATCGTCTTTCAGCTCTTGTCTCAGCTTGAATCCAGCCTGGCAGCAGCACAACATTCAACCATTGTTACTGTTTCTCAGTTGTGGATAATGTTCAACTCCTCTGGTGTTGAATGCAGTTCATTCTGATCATTTTGTTGTACATTGACAGGGTGGCAACTGATCATAACGAGGACAACACCACAACCCTTCTGCGTGACTGGCTTGTCAAGGTGCAGAACCTTTACCATTATGTGGAGTGGAGGCCAAAAGAGGAACCCAGGTTGGTTATTTAGTAGAGTTTCTAGTGAAATATTATGTTGCTACAGGGCTCACAGAGCTGATAAGATCAATGACATGTATCTGACTGTCTCTTTAAGTCATTATCAGGATGAAGATGGTCCGAAGCAGTGGATGGACTCCCGTTACGAGCATGTTATGAAACTTCGGCAAGTAGCACTGGAGTCAGCTCGTGAGATGTGGGCGGACTACTTTATGGTAGGTCTACAAGACTATTCTTTACAGGCGCAAAAAGAAAGCACAGTAACACTGAGACATTTTCCATTTTAAGCACTGAGCCAGTGCTCCTACCCAGACTGTCTTTATTGTTCAGTAATAGCAGCAGAAGTACAGAGACGAGTCCAAAGCACCACCACAATGTAATTTAAGCCCCAGGAAGGGTGTTGAAAATTGACCCAGTTATATTTTTGTGTCTCTTATGGTTGAAGTTATCTGGTCTGGGTCATCTGCAGCCATACGCTGACACTAAGCTTGACTCCACCATATTTTAACATGCAGCTCCGTTCACATTTCTATTTGTATTCCCCGGCCCAGCCCACATTGTCGCGCTCCAGTGGGGTATAATTTTGAAGCAAAGTATATCCAGAATTGCAATAATTCTGTGCTACAATTTTTTTGGAAACTCTTAGCCTTCCCCCTTGAAAACTTAAAATGAATAGCCTGTGTTTTTTTTTAGTTCTCAGTTTTAGTGCCCATTTAGCCTTGGTGACCTGTTTTGACCATTTTTTCCTGAAGATGCCTGCACCAGTTCATGATGTGCCACATCTGCATCTCAGACTATTGACAAACATATTTTACAGTTTATCTTCTCTTCCTTGTGTAGTTGGTGGACTGTGACAACCTCCTCACCAATCCAGATGTGCTCTGGAAGCTCATGAAAGAGAATAAGACCATCATCGCTCCAATGCTTGAATCCCGTGCAGCCTATTCAAACTTCTGGTGTGGAATGACCTCCCAGGTACTGTGCTGACGATTGGGTGTACATGCTTATGTATGTCATGTGTTTTCTAAGGGTTTATCTAAAAAAAAATCTAAATTCAACTGTTAATCTGCTTCCACAGGGTTACTATAAGCGCACCCCTGCCTACATACCTATGAGGAAGCATGTGCGTAGGGGCTGTTTTGCAGTTCCCATGGTCCACTCCACCTTCTTGATAGACCTGAGGAAAGAGGCGTCCAGGCAGCTGGCCTTTCACCCACCACACCCAGAATACAGCTGGGCTTTTGATGACATCATTGTGTTTGCCTTCTCTGCCCGGATGGCAGGTATTTCACAATTCAGAGCCTTAATCCGAAGATGTTACACATTTGTCTTTAACCTTTTTAAACATACTACAGTAAGTTTTAACTGGTTATGAAACACTGATGCCTCTATATGATAAACAACATAAGCAAACAAGACCATCAGCGAGAAGACTGGCTATTTCTATCAGGTTATTCTTAATGCCTGTCACGGGTCAGATTCCCTACCAAATAATGAGTCATAAAACTAAAGCATTTTTTTATGGTAGAGTGCTGGAGATGAACTGAAGGGCTCACAGCCGGAGAAAAGAAGCTCCTCTATAGTCTGGCGGTACGTCAGCAGAACTAGCTTTAACCGAACATACGTTGGCCTTGCTACCGAGCTTTACAGTATGTTGCTGTTGGCTTATTATAGTGAAGACATAGCATTACTGTTATCGAGCACCAGAAACCTAGGTGCATGAATGGTGCTTACAGATTTTACTTTGTTTCACCATCGTCATATTACAGTTAAGTCTTACATAGCCACAAATAGATACATTACCTCATTACTATGCCTCCTGCAAACAGCTGTGTGTAGAAACACAGTTGCTTCTGTCTTTCACTTGCTTCTAAAACAAATGCACACACTAGACGGATCAAGATCTTGAAACCGAAGGCGGTAGTGCTGATACTGCTTTTGTCCACCACAGCTGCAACAAATATTAAAGTTTGCATCCTCTGCTCGCTACAGATGTCCAAATGTTCGTGTGTAATAAGGAGACCTATGGTCAACTCCCCGTTCCACTGCGAGCCCACAATACTTTACAAGACGAAGCTGACAGCTTCTTGCACTCCTTGCTGGAGGCAAATGGTGAGTAGCTTGCATTCGGACATGCAGAGGGGTTTGCTTTTGCATTCAACTTCCTTTTTTTCCTCTGGCTTTAAGTCTGTATTCTACTTTCTGCTGCTTTATCTAATGATAACTATCAGCATGGGTTTCCGTATATCATTTATACCATTTCTGCATCCATCTTCCCTCTCACTGTGTAGTGCGAAATCCACCAGTGATGCCCTCCAAATACATACCTGTTCCTAGAAAACAACCTGACAAAATGGGCTTCGATGAGGTGAGTATGGAGTGATGTGAAGATGGAATCTGCAAAAATGGCCCTCTATCCACTTTCTGTGCTGAATGCCCCCCCCCTGCTGTTAAAAATCAGTAATTACACTGGCTCTCCTGTTGTGTAGGTGTTTATGATAAACCTAAAAAGGCGCACAGACCGCCGAGACCGTATGGTGAGGACATTATACGAACAGGAGATTGCATGTAAGGTCATTGCAGCTGTAGATGGAAAGTAAGTTTGCTTCGTTTAATGAGTACTTTACACTTATTTAGCACTTGTTGATCACATGTTCTCATTACCAATGTTCTCTATTTCAGAGCGATGAATATCAGTGAAGTTAATGCTTTGGGCATCCACATGCTCCCTGGCTACAGTGACCCCTATCATGGTCGACCACTGACAAAGGGAGAGCTAGGATGCTTCCTTTCCCACTATAACATCTGGAAAGAGGTGAACCTCAGACGCAAAGCATTTGAACATTGGTGAATCAGAGAGACGGGTGACTTATCGGTAAATCTGTGTCTGGCCTTAGATTGTGGAACGAGGTCTGGACACCTCCCTAGTGATTGAAGACGATCTGCGCTTTGAGATCTTCTTCAAACGCCGCTTAAAGAACTTGATGAGGGAGGTGGAGGAAGAAGGACTGGACTGGGATCTCATGTGAGTTTGTGGTTCCTCCACATGAATTTGACCTGTATTTGCCCATTCAGTTTCTTTTCACTCCTGTCTGTTTCTTTCTTCCAGTTATATTGGTCGCAAGAGAATGCAAATTGATCACCCAGAGAAAGCCGTGCCTAATATACACAACTTAGTGGAAGCGGACTATTCGTATTGGACACTAGGTTATATGATATCGTTACAAGGTGCGATGAAGCTTTTGAAAGCAGAACCACTCAAGAGGATTTTGCCAGTGGATGAGTTTCTTCCCATCATGTTCAATAAGCATCCTGTGTAAGTGTTTTCTGCCTATTACAAATACACGCACACACAACAAATACTGTACATGTTTTTGTGTCATCTTTTTCTTGACATTTCATTCTCCTCCACAGGTCTGATTATATGGAACAGTTTGAAACCAGGAACCTGAAGGCATTTTCAGCCGAGCCTCTTCTGGTGTATCCAACACACTACACAGGCGACAACGGGTATATCAGCGACACTGAGACCTCCACAGTGTGGGATAATGACAAGGTCCGTACAGACTGGGACAGAGCGCGCTCGGGAAAAACTCACGAGCAGGCCGAGATCAGCACCGAGGCCCAGAACTCGGATGTGCTCCAGTCGCCTTTAGACAGTACAGCACGGGAGGAGCTATGAGAGGAACTGAGGGAGGCCCTTGGATTTAGAGCTGTATAGGACAAACCCCCTCGATTAATTAATCATGTTTCATCTTTGATAATTTGATTTTGCATCACAGCCGGGATGTGACACGTTAAAAAGGGATCAGGGTTGTCCTATGTTTTCTGTCATGTGGTCTGTTTGTAGTTTCTACTTTGTAAAGGCACTAGACTTGCCGTTTTGGGATGGCATTTGCAGTACCCACCTTCTGTCTGTCATACAGAAATGAACCTATACACTCGCAAAGAAAGCGACCGTTACATTTTCAGTCAGTCCTAATTTGACATTACAATGTGAAATGCTTCTTTTATAAATTTCTCAAGATTACAAATGAATTTCGCCTCAACCACACTGTATGTCACTGAGCAAAACCAGGACTTTCGACTGGTAATCATTCTAAATTCATCGGTTTTCATTGTGAAAAGTCCAAGAGGAAAAGCATCTGCATGTTTTTTTTTTTTGCTATGATCTTCGGTAGTTTCTCTCTCTAAACTTCACATTGCTGTGTTAATTATAATAATTAGCCAACACTTGCTTGCAACAGAACGTTACCAAAGTGATAAAACACACATGCAACAGCTCAGAATCATAGATTTGCAGTACTGCTGTGGATTATATACCAATGCAATTTGTTATCCCTGCGTCCCACAACTTTATGATTGTTTCCAGACTAATGGCGCCAACAAGCTGTTAACATGATTATAGACGGGACAAACGACTGTACACACCTCAAACGTGGTGGTTTTGGGAGGAACGTGGTTATAAATGCTTTTTAAGTTCCCCCCAAAAGGAACCCACCCAACCACATCCATACACACTCTCACACTCTTAATTATTGTCACTTAAATCTGACTAGGCATTTTGGGTGAACAAGACTTGATAATACGCTGCTGCAAAAGATGTAGAGTTTGGATCTTACTTTTTTTGCAGATTATTTATTCTGTCATGTTTTTGCCTCAAATGGTTTCATCAAGTCTCCCCGGAAGTTGATTTTTGTAGGGTACCAATGGGAGCCTTTCACCAATGAATGTTGCACAAAAATGTTAGCGTTGCATTGTGCCAACAAGAAATAAAATGTTTTATTTTTAAAAAAGATGAATTTGGTATTACTGTGATGGGATTTATATTACCATACCAGCCTGGTCTCAACAATTCAAGTGAGGTTGGTGTTATTCATAGGACCTGGAAAGAAAAGACCTTCATCAGGTTATTTTACAAGACAATAGAATAGACCATCTTAAATGTGTTGGGTGACCCACGTGGACCAACCAGGTCACACTACAGACTGACATCACTCAAAATACTATCAATCACCCCTGGACCAATAAAGTCACGCTACTGACTGAAAACACTCATGAATCAGACAGTGAAAATATTTAAAGGCTTTAACAAGTACATGGTACGACAGGCCAACAATAAAATCATTAAACATTTATAACATCATACGTTTGTAGGGGGAAAAATCATATATCAATCATGTGTCATAACAAAGTAAATATAATAACTGAAATGTCTTGGAGATTATAACATGTCTTCTGGAGCCTGGTCCTAAACCAAAAACAAAAGACGTGGAATTAGGCAAAAAATATATACAAATCAATGCTATAAAAATACAAGTCAAGACAAAATACAACATAAGATGACCACATATTAAATGATTACATTTAGAAAAAATACATGGAAAACTACAATAAAAACAATGGCCTTGTCTGAAAAAAACAAGAATATCTCATCATATCAAGAAGTTACAGAATACCTCAGAATTAAATCACATTGAAGGAGACCGAGAGCGTGTAGCACTGAAGTTGCTCTCACTTGTTTTATCTCGGTAGCCCTCAAGGTGTCATCATTTTACTGACACTTTTCTTTCTGTCAAGTCAAGTGAGAGCTGAGCTGTTGAGTAAAAGTAGGAGGACATTTTGCAATTTATTGGGCCAGAGATAAAACTCGACTGTACCTTAAGAGTCCATCTCCCCGTATGACATTATTGAAAGGATGATGATCAAATGAGGTTGTTTAAGCTCCAATAACTCCTTAACTAGAGATGAGGTATGTGTGCTGGACATACAGTACAAACAAATTCTCTGAGTAGGAGCTCATTTGTTCATGAAGTAAAAAACGTAAATAATAAATTATGTTTTCTGTGTTTCTTATGTTTCTATGTTGTGGTATAAATGAAGTATCAGCTGTCTTGTTACACCAACACCTGCCAATATTAATGTCAAATATCTGTGATGAGAATCAATAGATCTGTAACCTTTTGAAATACATGTTATCCTACTAACTGTTCCTAACTGTTCACACTTCAACATTAACCACAACTGTTACAGAGGTCAACCAAGACAACGCAAACAAGTGTCACCTTCTCAGTATGAGTGGTGTGCTAGCATAGGTGGGGCCTACAGTGACAGCAGAATACACTTCCTCTTCCCATGGTGGTGAAAACATTGGCCAACCTCCACTCAGAGAAAGATCCTTTTCAGAGCACGAACGGGTGCAAGCTCAGAGCCGCATGCTAATAATTTAGCATGCAAGTTTGTCTGTCTGTCTGTGTGTGTGTGTGTGTGTGTGTGTGTGCGTGTGTGTGTTTATATGCACTGCAGTGCAGATTTCCTGCTTACCCACTCAACTGCTTGTCACGCATCTGTATTGTAGTGTGACCTTATGGGCAGATGATGTGTGAGTGGTGTTAGCAGGTTCTTGTTTCTGTGGTGGTATTGCAGAAATGGAAGAAGATCAAGCGCCAAACAAGGATGCCAGTCAAGCCACAGGTGAGCACAAAGTTTGTGATGTGAGATAATGTTGAGGAAGTGTCACCTTGCACATCACGTTTATACGTGCATACATCTTTTTGGGTTGTCATTTGGGGTTCATCTCCACTTGTTAGGATTGCTTTTGAATGGTTTTTGTTTTGAAATATTCTCTTGTTGATTGGAAATTTGCTGACACCGCTGTGGTGCCTTTGTGAAATGGCTATTGCATGTGGGGACATGCATGTACAGTACGTGCCTGTAATTCTTCGCCAACGTGTCAGTCAGGGGGTGAGTGGTGCTGTGTGGCATCCCCCTAGACAAAGGAGGGTTGGTGAACTTCCTGAACACTCAGTTTTGACCCTCTTCTTCAGTCTTTTCTGTGTGTGTGACTTCTGTCTTTTTATTAACAAGAAATTCACGTCTTTCATCTTTGAAAAGAGACAAGAATTGAATATTACCTTAAAATATATTTAAGATTGGTGTTATGGTTGATAAAACTTAACGTCTAACAAGACATTTTTGCAATAGGCTTGTGAGTTCCTATTATGACTCATGTGAAATTCATTGGAGCATTTAAAAGTGGTGCCAATAAACAGAAATCAAATACAGTCAAGGGTTTTCCTCTGGGTGGAATTACACTGGAACCTTTTAGTGTTTAAACTTTGTTGAAACATCTTTATTGCCTCTCAATTCTCATTCTTTTACTGAAACCTGAAACGCTGCTGGTGTGAAAACAGGGACTCTATCTTCATTATGGGACGTGACACGTAGTGCAAGCAGGATGTGGTTGACCAAAATGGAGACGTCTCTGAAAGAGAGAGAGATTGCTTTTTCTCGCTTGTTGCATCTGTTGAAAATCATCAGTTCTTACACTCTTTGTAAGCCCCGTGGTGAGCAACAGTTAAACAGCAGGAGTACAAAAGGTTCAGGTTTTCTTATCAAAAGCACCACAATGTTCCTCTTTTTATTTTAATTCACACTCAGTAGAACTATTTTTGTAGGAAATGCTGTCAGATCTGACCTCAGGAGAGGAACTTAGTTAATTTTCTTTATTAATTTACTTTGTAGCACAATCATTTATCTTTTTTTCCCTTAAATTACATATATTATTATATTGAATGTATGTTGTTGAGTTGCTAAGAAGTAGTGCAGAATTAAAGAACTGTAAGCTTCAGTAACCAAATTACCAACATGTCTGTGACCACTAGAAAGCAGGTCACAGTTGGTGTTTTTTTTTACTTTTACATATTTCTGTTTGTCTCGTGGCATTATTAAAGAAAAACAAATGATCAGTTTGCCTCAATGTAATTCTCCTTTTGTTTCTTCACAGCAGTTCTTGAAGATTCTGAGTTTACACACTTCTATTTATAGAAAGATTATATATGTGTTTTGTTGAGATGGTGTCAGCAAGCTAGTACGAACATCTTATTATTTTATGTCTCTCAGCTTTCCCATTCCTCGTTTCAGATGTGAAGAAGGTGAATCGCAAATCGGAAACCAAGCGATACAGTGAGATCTTCAGAGAATTTGATAATCTTGATTTATCTTTAATCTCTTCGTAAGTATCACACATTTACGAACAATGTGTCTCTCTGTCTCTTGGCTGCATCACTCTGCTTTGTACAGTTTGACCTAAATACTCTGACGGAAAAACACAGCGGTTGGTGAGGTGTCATTCAAACATGCTGTAAGCTTAGCTGGGGACCATACAGGATGAAGCTGTTCAGATGTATTTGTCAGCTCAGACATAATCCATGAACTCACCTGCGCGAACATAAAATATGACTTTCATGAAGTAGAGTTGCAGTAAAGTAAATTGTACTGGACTTGCAGAATCTTTGTGTAACACTGGTCAGTCCAACAATACATTATGTGCAGTTAGTATGTTGCCTACATCTATCTGGCAGATGCACATATGGACACATAGCTGTGAACAGAGTGTTTGTTTAGAGTATATCCCTCAGTAAACCCTGAGCCTTTTTTGGACTGTTTCTCTCTCAAGATATCCCTCTGTGTTCAGTGCAGGGGAGGATCTGCTGGGAGACATCGACACACAGTCCCTCTCAGAATCCATCTCTGCTGAAAGCACAGAGCAACATGATGTATCTGTAAGGGATCTAAAATCACTGATTTCACTGACACCAGAAACAGTGTTGATGTTTGTGTTTTTATTGTGCTTTGTGCGGTTATAGAGTGAAAGTCTGCTTTTTTTTTTCTCCATCAGTATGAAGATGCGTTAAGTCCACAAAAACCCACTGAGGCCAATGAAGTGGATGGAAACCAACCAGGTATGATTTATGTGAGAGGGAGATTAGGGAGTCACACGTATTGATGCTTCGATACTATGCATTCTTAAATTCATCAACATTGTTACAGATGTGTTGATGTGCTTTCAGTGATCTTTTCTGTAACAGCATTATGTGCAGTTTTTTACTTTTATCCGATTATCCGATTTTGTTTTCCTAGGACTTTTTTTTGCTTTTTACTAAGTTATTGAAGGATGTATTAAGCATATTTCTGTTTTTATACTCGTGGAGGGAGTATGTCTAGTTGATATTAACTGCTGAGCTCTGCACACAGGGAGTCACTGACTGGCTTCGCAATGCTTTATGTCACCACCAGTCTGTGGATTACAGACTTTATGTAGCGTTTGAGGTCACTAGGTTCAATTCATTTGAATTAATCAACCTGTGACTGACATCCGTCATCCAACAGATCAGTAGTAATGATGTGCGGGAGCTGTTGTCAGTCTGTGACACTCTTCAATCTTTACTTGGTGTCTAACAATTAGCCATGAGTTGTAATTGCCCTGTTGTAACAAGATTAGGATAAAGGGAGAGAGGATTAAAGCGCGAGGCAGCTGCTCTCAGTTTTTACCTTAAACACAAGTGTAAGATGGAGGCTTCTACAGAAAAAGGAGGTGTCTGTGCAGGCTGTTTGCAGGCAAATGCAAGGGAGACGGAGAAAAAGACGACTTACTCACTGTTCAGACAGGGAGTCACTGCCAAGTATTCCAACCTCAGTCTGACCCAGGTCATAGCACACAGTGAGAGATTAGGAATTACATAAACAGACGGGGTTTAGAGAACACAGTGGAAACAGAAACGTTGAAAAAGCAAGCCGATAGTTAATGGGTTATATAGCAAAAAAACAAACAACCTCTTCTCATCTCTCTCATGTGTAGATGTCTTTTTAAGGTCTTCTTTTGGCTTCAAGACCAAACCTATCAATCTACCACACTAAGAAACCAGTTACTTAGTGTATGAGTACATTTCATTACATGTTTGGGATTGAACACCCATCAGCCCCTTAACTCCCCTCCCGCTCGGTCACACACCAGGAGGTAAACCTTGCTCAATGCTGCTCTAAAGCCTGTCACTGCACAATCTGGACCTGACCAGGATAATCCCTAATTCAAGTGAAGGAGGAAGCCGTAGCCACGGGGCAGCACAGAAGCTGCTTGGAGGCTGATTTCTGAAAGTGCTCCGAGCTCGCCCTAAAGTGCACAGAGAGGAAAGGCTAAAAGATGTCAACCTCGGCACATAATCTGGCCACATATCCGTTATTCTTCTGGAATTGCTTGTTCCTTTTTGTGGATTTTTGCTTGGAAACAGAGAAGAAAGGATCACCCTGCTTGTATTTTTTATACCACTCGAACTGGATTTAGCTGATAGTTAAAAAAGAGCAGAATAAAATGTGCATGACAGAGTGAGGAACTTGAGAGAGAAGTTGTTGCACTGGTGATGCGTGCTGTCTCAGTTAAAATAGCTGCATACTTAGAACTGCACTGTGGACTGTTAGAAGAAGAAGTGAAAGTTGTGGAGGTGCATCTGTGCTCTAACCTTTTGCTGCAGGAGGAAATTAAGCCATGGACTGATAGATTTTGACATTTATTTGCAAATGCTGTGCTGGAAGTGGAGCACACAGAGAAAGAGGAAAAGAGAAAGTGGCGTCAGGAGCGTTTGAGATGCCATGTGATTGTCGCACATATCATCCGCCTTGTGTTGGTGTGAGTCACAGAGGAAGAGCCAGAGTGGTTGTCATATGAACACCCTGTCTGCCTGTAGAGCTGTGACATGGTGGTGTGTGATTGTGCACACTGGCACTGAGTGGTGTTGGTGACTCTGCTTTCAGAGCTTGTCCCTTTGTAGATGGCTGGAAGTGATCAGGTGTGAGAGGGAGGGGCCAGGCACAGAGAGGAAGAGAGGAGAGGAGGGAAGTTATTTAGCCAAAGCCGTTTGTCTTTGGCCCATAGTAACCCTCCTGTCTTTGGTCACATCCCCACAACAGTATACATTCATTGAGCTTGTGTGCAGGAGGTACGAACAGTGTGCTGAGACCTGCTGGAAACCACAGGACCTTTATTCTGAGGAGCAGCTATGACTTGTCAAATGCAGTCGTTGTTTCCTGTTTTGGGTTTGTGTACACCTTTTTTTAAAGTGACTGATTGATTTTCGATCTTTATCTTGCCTGATAACATCTAGTAGCCGGGGGGGGTAGTCACTCTAGAGTAGATAAATGCGTCTTTGAGGCTGGAGGCTGTTTGAATCCTCCAGGGGAGACGAGCTTGGGGGCTGTAGCCCAATGGACACTGTGTGATCCCTGGGTAACGCTCCAAGTATCTGGAGCCTGCAGTGATGCTGATGTACTCCCTCTCAGCCCAGGAAGCAGATCTGGCCCTCTGTCGCTGTGAGGATGGAGTGGAGACGGCGCTGCAGTATGCCAAAATGTGGTGCCGCTATGCCAAAGACCTCCTGGCCTGGATGGAGAAGAGACTGAGCTTGGGTAAGTGCCTGTGCAGCTGGGAAAAGCAAACAGTGGCAACAGTAGTAACATGCAAATTGTTGTCACAACATCTCTGTGCCTTCCGTGTTAATGCATTTGAATGTTAACTGCATACAAAAGCAGATATAGATGGAGTGCTCATAATATGCAAAGACTGTCTCTAACAGCAGAGAATCCAGCGCATGAAATTCATCTCATCTACTATGTAGTTATTAGTCTTCTGTTGACATTTATTAATTTAAAGTGTGGCTGTTCTGTTTGTTTTGTATAAGTAGGTGCAACTTTTATTCAACTATTGCTGATTAACCGAGAGCAATTGATGATTGATTCAAGAAGATTTTTCAATTTAGGATTATAGTTAATACCGGAAAATGACAACAAGAAGCTCAATATATTGTATGCTGTATACACTTCAGTCTTCAGCAGGCCCCAGGAGAGCAGAGCCTTGCTTCATATCGTTCATCAATAAGGAACCAATACTTGAGGCATGTCTGAGGGTTGTCTAACCTTGCATATCATTCCCTGTCTGTTTTATTTCTCTCTATGAGTCTGTCTGCTGTGGTGCATTCACGCCAGTGTGCTACACACTGCACACAGAGAGAAAGGATTAGAGGGCAGATTAGCAGGGCAAAGCAGGGTACTAAAGGAGATGGGGTGTCTTTTGGAGTAGATAGACGGTGATTACCCTCGTATCAGTCTGCACAGATGCTCAGCATGCAAGTCTGTGAGTGCAACAGGGGAGTCTCCCCTCTCAGCACTGTGCAGAGCATGTTAGGCAATAGCATCTGATGAGTAATGTTGGGTGGAGCTCAGTTTCAAACAAACCATTTCACATTAATTGGTCTAAGTTCCTTTTCTTTTGTGGTTCCTGCTAGTGCTAACAGCTGATGCAAAGCTGTTTTTAAGCAAATCATTTCCACAGATGACGTTCAGGTCTGTCCTGTCTGAGCTCCAGGAGATTTGATGAACTTTTCAGTGAAGGTCAGGGTTTTCTGAGGGGACATAGAGGCGAAGTGATATCACAAGCATCTTATGGAGACTACACACTAATAGCCATAATAAATACTGTGGTACCAATTCTGCTTGTCTTGTCTTGTATTGATGTACAGTATCTTCTGAGTAATGAAATTTTCGTTGACAGAACAAGAATTTGCCAAAAATGTGATCAAGACAGCTGAAGGAGCAAAAGCCAACGTGACACAGCAGGTACAGCTTTGTTTATTGGACGTGTACCAAAGGAAAAGTTTCAGTAATTATCACAATGTGTTGCTATGTCTTACTGAAATTGATTCCTACGATAGATATGTGTTTGCACCTGTCTTAGCTGTATTTAACATAGAAAAGCTGTTTAAAGTCGTTCTTGGCTTTGTAGGAAATGATGCCTCTGCAGTACATCTACACAATGGCAATAGAGCAAGACATCAAGAACAGTGTGACCTCCAGAAAGACTTCAGAACTGCTGCAGAGCCGCTGTTACCAAGTATGGAAGTCCACACGCACATATTGAATTGTAATAAATCTTCTTTTAGTATTCAGCCATGACTGTGGGCTTAATTCAGTGTCTCTGTCCCAAAGGCCATGGCTGCCAAGAAGAATGAGATTGACAAGTGGCGCCGAGAGTTTAAGGAGCAGTGGGCGAGAGAACAAAGACGGATGGTAAGGGATGAAGAATCTTGTTTATGACATAAGTTGAGCTCAGTTTATTGCACTGTCAAAAATAGTTTTCTCGAATTTTAGACATTCCCTCTGTAACAGAAAGATCTGTCTGTGTTGACACCTACTTAAAACATTTTAGGGAGCTAATGAGTCACACTGTAAATTTCCTCTGTGCGTTTCCTTTGTCGTTTTCAGAATGATTCAGTGGCATCTTTGAAAAAAGCTCGTCAGCAATACTACCAGCGCTGTGATGAGCTAGAAAAGGCCAAAGCTGTCTCTGCTAAAGCTCTGGACGACACAGCTGGAATGAAAACACTGGATAAGAGGCGGAAGTCCAAGGATGAAGCCCAGACTAAGGTGATTGTCCCTTTAATGCACTATATTAATATATTATATCATTTAACAGTACAAGTTAAGGAATAATGATACAGACTTGTGACAGTCTAGCAGCTCTCAGGTCTTCTCTCTGTTTCCTCCAGATGATTGATGCAGAGCTTCAGTACAAACAGTGTGTGAGTGACGCCAAGATCCAACAGGATGATTTAGTGAAGGTCAAAGAGAGAATTATTTCCCACATTCGCAAGCTCATCTGTCAGGGAGACACGGTGCTCAAGGAGGTTGGTATGAAATTGAGGAAACTAATCATCTGTCTTCCTGTCAGCATGCTTCTTCTTCAGTGCAGCAGACTTTAAACATAGATTGTTAAACTTGGTTAGGGCATGAATAGAGGACACATTGTAATAATGCCATGCATCTATTTAGTCACAAAGTAAATCTCAGTGACTTGCAAAAGCAGGGCTTTATGATTTGTAACATTGCCTCTACAATGTTAACTTCACTGCTTTATCTTCCCTGTCGTCTCTCCTCTCTTCATCAGGCCACAGTCAACATGTTTTTCTTCCAGCGGCAGCAGACAGAGCCTATTCCCCTTGGCTATCACAATCTGGAAGTGACCTGCAGGTCCCTGGAGCCCGGTGAACCCTACATGCTCTACATCCTCAGCAAGCGTCGCCCTGAACACCCTATCCAAGTCTTCAGCTTCCAGGAGTATGTTCCCCAGGGGAAAGGGTACGGTGAACTGAACAGTGTCTGTCTTTTACTTTGGCTGCAGTGTTTACTGTGGACATAAAAAGTGTGTGTAGTCCATTTTTGTTTTGTTTTGTTTTTGTTAAAGCCCACGAATGAAAATTAAAATGAAGCGAAAACAAGAAGGTTTTTATTTATGAATATGTCCTGCAAAGAAAAACACACTTAATTAAATAGTTGGTGCAAGCAGTACACCTCCTGTTCTTATTTGATAAGATGTGGAAGTTAAACCAATTCAAATGGTTCAAAAGCAGAAAAAAATTTTTGATATTCGCTGGGGATTCAATTTTTTTGTACTTTTACTAAATCTTTATCCATTAAATTGACTGCCACTCTCCTTTTTGTTTTAAAGGAACAAACGGAAAACCAGCAACCCCCTCGGCTCTCTGCAGGACTCTTCACCTATGACAGAGGACGGCGCTTACAGGCGACCCAGCGATGGCAGTAAGGACTCCCCATGATGACACCATGATTATATTAACAGACAAATGATCCACTTTCATTTAATTTTAGCTCTCTTATGTGTTCCTGTGCACTTTAGGGAAATCAGGCTACAATGACTGCGACAGTATTGGAGGCAGTTTGGAGTCTCTTTCCAGCCCTGGTGAGCACCAGCCTCTGTTTGTTTCTTCTCCTGTATATAAAAACCTTGCAAAGATAAATATAACTGATTTCCCCTCTGCTGTGTCGCTGCTCTTCATAACTGTAGCTCACGGTAATAGGAGGCTGCCCAAAACCGCATCAACGTTGACGGTTTCATCGGACGACTTGGACGAGCGGGACATGGCGTCAGAATCAGGTTTGTTAGTCCCCCTTTAAGCTTCTGTGTGAGAGTGTACAGTAATCCACACAACATAAAGCCTTTGTTCTAGAGCAGTAGGAATTGTTAAGGAGATTGATTCGATTAATTAGCTGGTAAGGAATTATTAGGACTATTAACAGACCATCTATGTTCATTGTGTTTTTATGTATTGAATAAGGGGCCTCTCCTATTCTGTCCTTGAATGTGCAAAAGAGTTTTGTTTTGATTGTGAATCACTTCACTTTTGGTTTCTTGCTGGAGCCGTGCAGCCATGAGCGGAACAAATTTAAAGAGGATATTTCAGTGAGTTCATTACCTAACCCCACATGGGAATTAAACTGCATGATCCTCTCCCTCTCCTACAGAGTTCATTGACAGTCAGCCAGTCAAAGTGCGCACGCTTTCCAGAGCTGCACTGACTCACCGACTCAAGAAGATGAAGAGCAAGATGATCAAATGCAAGCAGTGTGACAACTACATTGTTGTCAGCGGGGTCGAATGTGAGGAGGTATGAGGCTCAACAGGAGACACTAACAGTAACAAGGTGTTCTGAGAAACGTGAATGTTGCTGAATGAAACTGTTTGTGTTCTCTGTCCTCCGTTCCCTTGCACCTTCAGTGCGGGGTGGCTTTGCACAGGAAGTGTATGGAGGTGTGTCAGCTAGAGTGTGAACACAGGAAGGGTACCGTGTTCGGAGTGGACCTCTCTCTGCTGCTGCGTGACAGACCGGAGCAGGTGCCCTTTGTGGTGCTGGACTGCACGTCTGAGATTGAGACTCGTGCTCTCTCCGTCCAGGTATTATTTACCATCACAGTGACCGAAATGTAGAAAACAGTATGTCAAGTTTCAAGTTGTGATACCTTTTTTTTGTTGTCCTCTGAGGGGGTGTATCGTGTGAGCGGGTCCAAACCTCGCATTCAGAAGATCTGTCAGGCCTTTGAGATGCAAAAGGAGCAGGTGGACCTCTCTGACCTCTCACCACATGACATCACCTCGCTCCTTAAACACTTCTTCAAGGAGGTACAGGAGCCATTGCCAAATGAACATCACTGGATGAATTAAGACTGTATCTGTGAAATGATTTCTAAATTATATCTAATAGGGCTGACAATACAAAGCCAAACACAGTTTGGTCAGTAGGTGGTGGTATGCACCTTTAAACTTGGTTTGTGATCCACCAATAAACACAGAAAAGGAGAAGAAAAGAGGAAAAGAAGAACTAGCTTCACACTGCTGACGTGCTCATGATGTCAGACTGTTGCACCTGAGTACAGTCACACAGTGTAGACTAGAGACCACAGAGCCAGTGCATGTTTATCACAGTTTTAGAGGAACAACAAAATTGCAATTTTCAGTACATGTTCCGCAAGAGGAGGAAAAAGCTTACTAGAGCTTTGCTCACTACATCTTAGCCTTTCTTACCCTCAGTTGTGCATAATCTACATGTTGGAAGACTTATTTTCTGAAATACAAATATTTGAAATTATTGGTTACCTTATAACAAACATAAGAAGCAGGTAATTATCGGCTACTTGTATCAGCAGAAAATAGAAATGTAATAGTCATTGATTTTCTCTCTGATCTCAATGACTAACCTCTCTATTCTCACTCTCTCCCAGCTCCCAGAGCCCTTACTAACCTTTGACCTGTACAACTCTTTCATCGGGGTGGGAAAGAGCATTCAGCACCTGAGCGAAAGGGAGTTGACACCAGACACTAATGAAATAATGGACATCATTGACAACCTGCAAAAGCTACTACAGAAGCTCCCTTCATATTGCTACAGCACCTTGCAGCACCTCATGTCTCACCTGCAAAGGTGAGGATGCAGTAACATTTCATCCAACCCTCCCAGTAGATTTCTCTTCAACTTTCATGAACCTCTTCTTGAAATTGTCTCCTCTCTGTCTTCACAGAGTCTCAGAGAACGAGGAGAACAAGATGTCCCCCAGCAATTTGGGCATAGTGTTCGGGCCAACACTATTGCGCCCTCTGGTGTCTACAGACATGTCAATGATCGCCCTACTGGAGACCAGTTATCAGGCTGTACTTGTTGAGTTCCTCATCACACACCATGACAAGGTTTTTGGAGTTCAGCAACGATCCAGTACGCCCCCTCCCCCAGTCCCCACTGCACCTCTTCCAGACACCCCTCCCAGAGCTTCCTGTCCCCTAGATGGGGAAGTTTACGCTGGCTCCGAACATGAAACCTCCTCCAGAGAGCGTCCACACTCACTAGAAGTAAGTACAGCAGAGAGAAAACGTTCACACTCACGGAGACTTGCTGCTGTATTCAAGTGTGCAGGATCTTCACAGTGTAGCATTTTGATCAGTATGTGTAGGAGCTGTAGCAGTCCGATCATTAGCTGTTGCTTGGCACACACACAGTTCTGAGTGTGCTTGAACCTGAGCTACTGTTCCTGATTAATTTACCTGTTTTTTTAAGAGGCTTAGCACCTGGCACCTTCACCTCACATTTACTCTGTCAGGATTAACACGCTGGACAGCTGCTGCATTTCTACTGCTCTCTGAATTGTGACCTGCACAGGCCTTCCTTCAAGCTTTACTTGAACATTTCCCTGCTATTGCTTATCATCAAAAAGAGTCTTCCCCACTGTAGACATTTACAGCTGCTGTGCCAGATGGCTTAGTTAGAGGCACAAAATAGTTTGTCCTTCAGGAAGGTTAAAAAGGGTGTTTAAAATGTCCTGGACAAGAGTTAAATTTGCACTTGATAAAAGTTATTCATCACCACCCCCTGTAAAAAACACTATCTCATACTGTAATGCTGCAGTATTTCAGGTTTTGACGTGGTCTGTGAATACTTGCAGAAACCCACCACTCAACTTGTGTCATTTCAGCAGAATCGAACAATCAAGAGAGAGTCAAGCGAGGGTTATATATCTGACAAGTCTTCATCCAATGAGGCAGTGGACCAGCTCAGCTCTGAAGCAAATGAGAGAGCAGGTAGGCGGGATGTAGTAATAGAGCAGTTACCGACTAGAATAGGTCAATAAGTTAATAGTAGAAGTAGTTCATAGTGTTGATGATTTGTACAGTTTTTCGTTGTTGGTATAATTATAGTTTATTGTGTCAGCTTGTACCTCTGTTGCTCGAGAACATGTTTTAATTATTCCTGCTGGAGATCTAATAGGTATTAAACATACATGTCCTTGTTGTTTGCTTTATTTCTCACAAACAGGTTGTTTGTTCAGGTTTATGTTCCTTCCTTTAAGTAGTATCTTTCTAAGCACCACATACAGAGTTCCTCAAGGGTCTGCTGTAGCTCTATTTCTTCTTACTTTACTTGTTTCCTCTAGTTATTTATAGAGATTAGACTTCCTTCCACTTTTTTCTCTGACGCCATCAAATTCTGTTCATCTGTAGCAATATAGCTTTGCCGTTGTTGGGAACTGAGGCAAATGGTTTGTGATTTGTACCACTGTGTTGATAGTTTTGTCAGAGATCTTGGTGTTTCTTTTGAGTCTTGGCTACATTTTTCTTTTAAAACAAACTTGCAAAATAAGATTTTGTTTTTTGCTGTCCTGGAGGTGTGAGCTTCCATCTCTTCTTTGCTTGCTTTGCTCTGTGGCTACAACATAAAGCAGCTTTAAGGCTTCTAGCAAAACACATCTCAACTCAATTGCAAAATACTAGAATTAGTTTGAAACCTCTGCAGCATGTATTTCCAGAAGATCTCTGAATCTTTAACCTACATTTTCAGTCAGAGTTTTGCTAACTGTTGTAAAGTTTAGGTCTTGAAAAAATAAACTTTATGCAGGGAAAGCCAAGATTATAAAATCAATAGCCTGTGTTTGTACCACTTTTATGAATCGCATGCTTGTTCTCCTCCTCTGCCTCAGTCCTGGCTGTGAGAGGAGCATCCAGCCATCCTCAGGGGGAGCCAGAGGGGGAACCAGACTCCGATTTGGCGACCCAGTCGCACTATCGCTTCACCAGACAGCCTGTGAAGTATTACCGACATAATACCCCTGGAACCCGACTCCCCAACCTAGGTCGTGCAGCCAGACAACCTGCAGCACCAACAAGGTGCAGTCCAGGGAGTGCAGACAGCAGCTGCAGCTCCTCTCCAGAGCTGGGGACGCAGAGACGTTCCCAAAACTTAGATGTTCACTACGAGCACACCCACCAGACCCACCAGGCCACCGATGCCGCAGAAGGTAAAGTGGATGTCCCACCGAGCCCCCGAGAGGTCGTGCAGTACATGCTGGGACTGGACTCAACATTAACATCAGCTGCATCATCCAGTACAACACAGGAGTCTCCTCAGGAGGCGGTGGCTGGGTGTCAAGCTGATCAGAACTTAAGTCTGCCCAATAACAGACCGAGTGCTGGACAGAGTCGGGTTCTGTGTCAGTCACCAAGGACACTTCCTATTGACCACAACCTGTCCTCACCAGCCCAGAAGATCCTGTCCGGCCTGAAACTCAGACGCAGTCACTCAGGGAAGGACGAGCAGCTGTTTGTCTGAAAAAGACAGAAATCTGCAGACAGTTACTGGAATACCATTCACACAAACACTGGAGATGTAAAATTATAAATATTACCTTTATTGTGTGTAAGGACTGCTACTACTGTGCTGTTTTCGTTCATCAAATGCTTCCATATCCCAGGTACAAATATTTCACCTGTAACAGAAATGTATAACTCAAATTAAGATTCAGCTACGAAAAGATTAAATGTTTCTAACTCACATTCGAGTCACTGTACGAGGAAACACAGTTGAAAAGTTCAGGCCCGATGCTTCCTTGGATGCCACGGCTTTATTACCACTAATCCTCTTTAAGGTTTTGATCTGTTGACCATCCAGCTGTCTAATACCCAGAGCAGACAAGAGTATTTCACGTATTTATCACTTCTGAATTATTGTAGCGTATTTTAATATAACAGGCAGGCAAAGACGTGCAAACTAGCACATAAGTATCAAGTCCTTCCAGGTTTTGTCCTGAACAAACTATAATGAAAATCTGCAAAAAAAACAAAAACAAAAACAAAAAAAACAAATGCCATCAAGTGTTGTATATTTGAGATATTTTTGACATCTTTTTGCTGTGATTTTAAAATGTTTTATGGGATCCAGCTGGAACTTTTTGTAGTACATAAACAACTATATGCCTTCGTTGGTGTCAGTGAAGTCATCTTTTCACTCATTTTGTTTGGTGCACCTGTCCTCTGTCGCCACAAGGGGGCGGTCTTCTCCTTGTGTGAGGGAAACATGCCAGACACAATAGTAGGAGGCAAGAAACCAGTTATTTCTCATAACATGTTTTTAAATGTCACTGTTCCTACTTCCACACCAGCCTTTTCACCCTGGGACGTGTGTAGAGTGTAGTGGCCAACACACGTTCTGATGTCTAGATAGACAGAATTACAGTTGACTGTAATCTTCATTTGTCTTTGTCCTTTTTGATAATATTTCACCCATATCCGGCAGTTTAAGCTTAATAATAAGATATTAGGGTTAATAAAAAAAGGTTTTTCTAATGTGGAGGGGGGTTAATATCTCACTGCAAGTCTTTTCACGTATGAACTGCGCTCTTTAAAGTCTCCGTCCAACACTGAACACAAATGCAAAAGATCATCCTCATCTGAGTTATCAATAGGCTGCATCATCGCTCATCTTCCCCCATCATCTTCCGCACCTTCTCCCTCCCTCCCTGTCTGTCCATCTCCTCCCTCTGCGCCTTTTTACGCACAAAACAAGTCGGAGCGCACACACGGCTGGCGGAGAAAACAGGAGAGACAATAGACAATAGTTTGGGTCATCATGGTATTTGGATTTTTACCGTAGGCAACATGCGCGCCGGACTGTGAGATACAGGTGAAGCATCTGTAAACGCGTCTGATTCATTTACTGGCCGAAAGTTTCCCCAGGTTTTAATGTTGCCAACCGAGATTTCTGGAGGAGTGTGTTTCACCTCAAGGTAGGACTCCGCAACTCAAGAACAGGTTGTCAGCGGAGGCAGACTTGTGATTTCTAAATCATTTTTAAATCAGTTGTGTGTCTGTCAGTCCCGCAGCAGCGCTTGCTTTGGTCTGATGTTATCTGGCGTTTCGTTTTTCCTTTTTAAATGCTCAGGTAAAAAAAAAAAAATGAGGAAGACGAAGTCACGGTGACCTTGCTATCCAGTAAATTATGATCTTTGATTTGGTCTGTTAATCCAAACCAACAGCCTGAGATGATGTGAAAGAGAAACGCTTTTATTAGAGGTTTGGTTTCAGTTGGTGATTCAGTATCAACGATGGATAATATTTCATTAGCTCATTAGTTTCAGCTGGTTTATGAGTGGAGGAGTCACCTCCGCTGTTGGACCCAAACAGACGCATAACAACTCAACTTTCACTTCTGATAGCAGCCGGACCAGCCTGGTCATTTCAGCAGCTTTTTAAACTTAACTACCACAGAAATCTTTTTTTTCTCTGCTTGTTGTGGTTTCAATTCTTGGCCACAAAAAGGTTGGTCATTATCTTCAAACCGAGAGAAGCTGTGTGATGTTTCTTTGAAGGTAAATCTTTATTATGCATCAACTTTACAGAACAATTCACTGATCCTCATATGATATGACAATTATATTTCCTTGGATTGTAGCTCCAGGTGATCTGCAGCAAACTAAATTAAATCTTCTTGAAATATTTTTTTTTTTCTGAGTGTCAGGCTGTTAGTCTCAACATGTGATTATCGATGCATTACACAAATGTGTCAGTAATGTATTCAACCCGCAATTAGGGAAAACATGAAATCAGATTAGCTGTATTTACATAATTCATTTGTTTTATTTCATTATTTAATTTTCTGTGGCAATGCGGCAATTACCCGGCATTCAATAGTCTATTTAATATTTAGTGTATTTTACAGACCCGCTGTCCAAGCCACCCAAAATTATAGTATTTTAAAGAATAAGGATTCTCAACAAATATCACAATAAAAAGAAAAAGTCTAAATGTAATTTAATATCAAGACTGAATATGAGCTTTAAATATCAGGATACATATTAGATTTAGCGAGGCTCATAAAATAAACACAGCTGATCTGATGAGACCACAGCTAACAATCTACACTAAAGTGTCTTTGGAAACATTAAAGATTATTTTTGTCTTTGTTTCTCCAGACAACATATTTTTCTCTGGACTTGTGAAGGACACAAAATGCCGTCAGCTGTTTCCTCTGTGATACTTAATATAGTCACATTAATGGAACAGTTGTGCACATTATTATAACAGCCATACACTAATTTAATTAAATTGCTGACCGCACATTTTAAGAGAAAACGTGAATATTTTCAAAATAATTTAAACACAAATTTCTTAATTGATACTGGGACTCTGAACGGAAAATCATATAGATTACATATGTGAGAACGTAGCCTGCTTCCTTTTTTTTAATTGTTTAATTTTTTACTTATTAATGTTGACTGATATTTATAGGCTGACAAACATTGTTTTTTAATAGCAGCTGACTAAATTTAGGGCCCTGAACTATGTAACCTGGACTCAACCAGAAGTGAATGTATGCGGTCTTTTCTTTGATGCTCAAAGGCCGAGGAAATTATTTTTATCTGGATTTTTATTAAATTATCAGAAATATGTGTTGACCTTGATGTTTTCTAATTTTTTTTTTCTGCCCTTAAAAACCTTAATAAAATCCAAGGGGTGTGTGTGTGTGTGTGTGTGTGTGTGTGTGTGAATTCAGCCATTTATATTTTGGTAACTCAAAATGTCTCCTTGAAATACCTTAATTTTTTGAGTGACTGGTTTTCAGAGTCTGTGTACGTCGGCCGACATTTAACCTTAATAATTCCCTTTTATTTCAGTCGGGTTCACTGCAGAGCTTCAGCTGATATCTCAGATCGAAATGGAGCATTTTATTTTTTGTCTTTCCAGCGATCACACTGAGGGAAGGAGAGAAGGGATGAAAACAGAGGAAAGCCAGCAGTCCTGTCTGCAGCAGCCTCCATCCTCAACGCCTTTCGGTGAGTGTGTCAGCAGACAGTTTGTTGCATGAAGCGAAACATTACATATTATTACGACAGATAAAAATGACCAAGCCTTGAGATAAATTTAGTGTAGATGATAAAGAATATTATAATCTCTCAACAAAGAAATACCGTGACATAGATTCGCATCATTGACGCAATTTAAATCTATAAAGGAATATTAAGCTTATGTTAGGAGACTCACTATTGATTTACTAACAGTGCGGAAATATGATTGTAACATTAGAGGGACGGGATGAAAACAGGTCAAAAACAAAAGTTGCGTTCTTTACGTTGACTATAACTTATAACTATCTATATATACTGTAGGTTATATAAAAGAGCGTAAAAACAACCATACAGATCATTTGCAATTGGGATGGAAAATACCAAGATAATTGTTTAAAGGATATAATAAAGCTACAATGCACATTCAGCCTTTTTTGGAATAAATCAAATGAATATTCGAGGGACTTTTTGAATCTTACGATTTAAAATATTGTGCCAGTGTGGGCACAGCACAGGGTGGGTTACTGGGGACAGCAGCTCTGTGCCAAATTATGTAAAACATGCACACAAACATGTGGCCTGTTTTAACACACAAAAAAGAAAAATATACGTGAAACACCACATGTTTTTCCTGATGGCCTTTTGGGAGAAGAACCAACATTTCCTCTGGGGTTGGGTTGATTTGGGGAGATTTGGACTCCAGTGTTTTAAATAGTCTGTGTTCGGCCCTGAATGTCTCTCTATCCACGCACTGATGTGCCCCCTCCAGGTCCGGAGTTCAGGGGAGGGGGAGAGTTGTGTGCGGGCTGCGAGTCTCCCATCGCCGACCGCTTCCTGCTGCGCGTGAACGAGCGCTCCTGGCACGAGACCTGCGTCAAGTGCGCCGTGTGTTTGAGCGCGCTCACCGGGACCTGTTACTGCAGGGACCGCCTGCTGTACTGCAAGCACGACTATGAAAAGTAAGAGCACACGCAAACACGCCCGGGGTGAGACAAGTGGGTTCACTGTATGTTGTTGCTCCGCTGACTGCAGCACGGGAGAGGCGGGCAGCGGGGGAAGAAGTGCTTCCTCTCGGGTCACTTCAAGAGCAGTTGGAGATCATTTCCTACCAATAACACACTTGTGTCCTTCTCCTGGAGCTGAGACGAGGGTGTTGTTCAGAGTTCATGGATTTTGGACATGCATATTTCCTCCCAGCTGCAACTATATTTATCTCATGTCAATAGTAAACTCTCAATCTGCAGAGAAACGCATAACTAAGAATATAGTCTCACAGTAATGTAAATATGCGCTACCAGTATCTCAAAACTGTAGTACAGCACAGTGCATGAAGTATTTACTTCTCAAATCTGTGTTTATTTACAGTGGAGGGGGAACTGGTTTCAGTTGTGCAGCCACAATTTCCTCCAATCAAAAGCGAGTTGAAGTTATGTCACTCAGTCTCCTCATGAGGAAGCTGAATTCACACATTGTGTTGATTTTCTTTCTTTCTTTTTTTTTGTTTTGTTTTATTGTCAGTAATTTGATATAGACGTGATCACAATTTACCAGGTTACATGTTAATGTGGCCAGCTTGTGTCAGTAACTCACAGGGAAACCTAAGCAATTAATTAGCTAAAACACTGTAAGTCAAGTGAAACTGAGAATACTGAACAGAAGGTGATGAGGTCAGAGGAAGAAGAAGAAGCCTGTTTTTAATTCCCAGCATGCTGAGAGCGAGAGTCTTTTAGCCACACTAATTAATATGAGATTATCTAATGAATAACCTGGTCAGTTTTTTTTTACTTACCTGAACAATAGCATAAATCTTGAAACAAGTCCAGTGAAAACCACCTGATCTGTAGTGCAAACTACATCCTGAGACAGCTGCATTTTACCAAACAACAAAGAATGATTTGGCAGTTTGTGAGTAAATTAATGTAGGTTTCAAGAAAAGTAAAGTATTTGCAGTGTTACAAAAAACCTGAATACAAGTCAGTCATAACACTGCACAACATTAAGTTCACTAATAACATGAATGCATCTTAAATCAGAGGACAGACACATTTTGCTGGATCTTATAAAGGAGACAATATGAGAACCCCCACAACCAAGTTATATCTCGCAAAAAATACTTTTATTTTATTTTAAATTCATGTTCGATCCCAAAGTCAGTCATGACAAAGTAGAGGGGTGTGTGCAAAACCTCTGCTCAAACTAACAGAGACTGTCAAGATATTAAATATGGACATATATGACTGATTTATGAAAAGTGTGTCTACAATTAATGGATATTTTTGTATTTTTCAAATTTAATTTCAATTTTACCAACTAAAAAACTTAAAAAAGTAAATCCAGATCTGGATATAGCTGAAATCAAGTTCTCTAACACACTGATATAGGATGTTTTTGACAATTCGTAAAAGTGTTTCATGCATTTGTGACATTACCATTTACGATTTCAAATAATTAACTTGAAGTTCTCGGCACATAATACATAGAGTTTCTTATGTGGAGAAGTAAAACGTCCCTTTTCTCTCTGCTGAGAATGCTAATAATTCTTTGATGTAAATTATTTGTAGTTGATTTGTTCGCAATCATAATTATGGATTTAGATAAATGGGACCATTCAAACTGCGTCTGCTCACAATCTGATTTGAATTAGCAGCACTTACAGAATAATGCTGTTCTGCTCCATAGATGTACAAAGTCTGTGCTCACCAACACAATATGCTTCGATGTAAAACATGGTTAATGCTTGCTGTGTGAAATGTAATGTGAAATGTCATGTTTTTTGATGACTCAACTCTGCGGTAATTTTTGAGGGCCATATTGTATGTGTGTGTGTGTGTGTGTGTGTGTGTGTGTGTGTGTGTGTGTGTGTGTTAGTGTGTGTGTGTGCTGTGGTCAGTGGGTGTGCCTGCAGTGGGAGCTCCAGGGGTAGACAGCTGAAGGACGAGCCTGAAGCTTGTTATCATTGTTTTGAAAAGTGTCAGACGGCATCCAGCAGCACAGACTCTCCCACTGTACCTGACATCTGGAGGAGAGAGAGAGAGAGAGAGAGAGGGAGAGAGAGAGAGAGAGAAGGGGGGATACTGGCTTGATGAAAGTCCCATTGTGTGACGTTTATCTGGAAAAATGAGTGGGAAACGTGGAGCCAATAGCTTATCATAAATGAAGCACTGGGTTCATTTTCAGCGATGGAATGAAAAAGCGTATTTGCTCTCCTCGTGTAATGACCGTAATTGTAGATCCAAATTAATAGTCAGCAGCTCATTCACTATGGTGTTGATTTAGTCCCCTATACATTGCATATGGATAGTTGCCTTGTTGTGTGAGTCGGTGCCAGACTTGGCATCCTGCCTGTGACCTTCAGCGGATCAGCAACAATGTCTCCTTGTTTTCCCTGCAGTCTGTCCATCAGCGCCTTACACTACACACACCCCCATATCTAGAGCAGGTGTGTGCATTGTAACAGATAATCTCGTTCAAGAATTTGGATCGTGCATAAAGATTTTAGGGGAATTCATACATTTATTAGTGGGGAGCTGATTTTTCTTTTAACCCTCTACTTGAAGCTTGGTTCCTTTTTAGCTCCAGATACTTGAAATAAGGGAGCAGCAGATTAGCTGACTGACGTCGACGCACACTGATCTTCGGGTACTAAAGTAATTTGCTTAATTTTGAAGAATGTGTGGATGAAATGTATACATGCATTGTAAGACGATATCTTGCAGGCTTTTCTCGCTCATGCTGGGCTATTTTCCATCTCCCCCCATCATGCAGTAACTCTGGCTTGTCCAAATATTTTTAATTTATCCTTTGCTTTGATTACATCACCCATCACATACAGACAGGCAGAACTCTCCTCCCTCACTCTCCATCAGTATAAGCCAAAGGCCACAGCGTACAGCACTGTTACCTTGTGCATTTGTTCGCATCTTTTCTGCAGTTAGCATCCAAAAAGAAAACAAACAAAAAGAAAAATCCAAAATGTGTTTTGGGGAGACATCTCAGAATTTTTGCAATTAATCTACTCTGTTGAGGTAGACAAAAAGACGCATGATGATGGCTAACAATTCAAATGAGAAAACAAATCTAATTTTGAAATGTGACCCATCCCCCACCCTGATTCATCTGGGCCAAGCTGCCTTCGAGGCAAAAGTTTATTCAGCATTTGCATGTTTAATGTTTAGGACGGATGTTTTGCTTCAAAAAGATTTGAAATTGATCGCTCTGATGCTCAAAAAGCCGATGTCAGATTTCAATGTAACAGTTTTAAAGGTGAAGCACATAATCCTCGAAAAGCACCTAGTTCAATTCAGTTGTGAGTCATATTTTAAGTTCAGTACCTGAAACTTCTTGTAAAAAAATAAGCGATCCCCCTCCTGCCAATCATTATCTATGTAATAAAACAGGAGGTACGCCTTCAGTTTCGAGATTCCCTGGTCTCAATCTGTTATGGAAATGAGGGGATTTAGAAACAATAAACTCAAGTGCATCTTGTGGATTTTTCTTGTGGATTTATTTTTGTTTTGAAACCTCAAGAAATTCTCTGGAACAGCTTCCCGTTATGGACCAGATGTTCAGCGTGAGGCTTTAGAATAATTTTGTGGCAAGACCTCTCTCCACACTCTAAATTCCCACCAGGATGTTTTTTTCTTCACGGGTGCAATGCATCACCTTTGCCAACAAGACGGGTAGAATAATAATAAAGAATAATAAAATATTGGATGGAAAACCATTTTCTGAATCAGAAACAGGAAGTCTGAGTAGTGAGGAGTAACATTTTTCAGCTGTGGTATGTTTTTGAATAAAAGTTACAGGATGATTAAATTTCATTCTGATTGAAATTAAGACCATGAAAGCACTTGATTAGCAGGCATGAATCATCTCTACCATCCTCAGCATCATACACACACTTTTTCACAGTCATTGTCTTTTACGCACTGGCTTGACATTATGGTTCCTTGCCAAACTGAGCGGTATAAGGCCAGTGTTCCCTGGTCAATAGTGCTGAGCCCAGACAGAAAGGAGGGTAGTCTGGCTGTGCGGAGCCTGCATGTGAGCTCCCTTGTAAGCCCCATAAAGGCAGCTTCAGCCGTGTGAAAAAACGGGTCACCGGGGTGGATATTCACTAAACCTTGGGTTTAATACCTCACTCTGTGGGGTGGAGGGCACTCAGACTACATCTAGGTTTACGAACCCTCTCTTTGCAGTCAGACGGAGGGAGACCCCGCCGCCACAGTTATGGGATCTCCCTCTGCTGACCAGGTAGCTATATGTGAGTCAACTCTCACGGCCTGACAGAGTGTCCTCTCAAGTTACGGTGCATTTATATGAGAGTCTTGTTCCTCCAAAACACTGAGACTGAGGATAGAAACTGCATCTTCTACCTCTCTTCTCCCTGCCATGCCCCCACCCCACCCACCATTTCTCTCCCTGTCTCTCTATCCGTTACCTCGTTCATCACTGTCTGCTTTGTAATAATATTTCTCTATTCCAAACCTCATTTCGCTCTCGTTGAGATTGATGGCAGCGATGACACCAAACAGTTTATCTCCCCGTTTATCCCTTGTTTTCTCTTAATCGTCTCCCCTCCCTCAGCGCCTCTTTGTGTCTCGGGATGGGAATGGGAGGAGGTGGTGGGGAGGCTGATTGGGTACAGTGCTAATTACCCAGCATTCTGTGGCTGTCCTTCGGTGACAGGCCTGGCACTGGGCTTCAGGGAAATACTATTAGAGAGAATTATGCAATGACACGTCAGAAGATCAACAAGCCCTTATCCCCATCAGCCAGCACCTCAACTCTGGTTAAGTCAAGGCCATATTAATTCATTACTTTTAATAAATCAAGTCTAAATAATGAAACTGTCACCATTTAAAAGATCTGTTCGACAACAGAAGAACAACACATTTCTTGAAGAATTACCTGTTTTTATCAGCTCAGGTTTTGAGATATTCACCTCTAAAACTGGAAAAGGGGTGAATAGAATTGAAAAGATGGATTTTTAAAAATTAAAAAGTAATTCACAAAACCTTGGCAAATGAAACCAATCATAGCTGCATTGCTGGAAATCATTAGAGGCAAGTGAGGAAAATATTTGCTTAGATAACTGAAAATATCTGCCCATACAATGAGTCTAGGAGTGGAGGGAAAGTTTGTGGTTCAGTCTGGGATAAGGTGAATCATGGCAGCACTCAGGACTGTACTGTACATATAAATCTCAGTCAGAGGCTACACATAATGCACGCATGTGGTTCTGAAACGTTCAAACACTCCTCTCTTACCCAGGAGCCTTACATGAGCTAAACCTGCAGCTCAACAGATGATGGTTGGAGGTGTGCCAGAGGAAAGGAAAGCGGGGATGGGGGAGATTTTATGGTATAAATGAGAGAACGTCAGGGAGGAATCTACCGATGGGGAAGGTGTTCGAAATGGGATAGAGAAGGTAAAGACGGGGTGTCTGAGAGTTTTAGGTGGGGATGCAGCCGCAGGGAGGGACAGATTTTGGTCTGGGTGCATGTGTGAGAGGAGGGGGTGATATTGCCACTGTTTTTGCATAATGAGAGATGAGACCCCATCATCTTTCCTCCCCCACAACAATTTTATAACAGACAGCTAATAAATGTTTCATGGCAGAACAAGCTGCTCGCCTTGGCTTTATTAAATCTGAGATAATAAAAGCAGAGAGGGAGAGGAAGAAAGAGAGAGAGAATAGGGGGTCGCACCAGAGAGGGAGAGATAGGGAGATCGGCGTAGACTTTTCTCAAATCGACCGGCTGTATCTCCTGTTTCTGGGGCAACGGGTCCCGCTGTCCCCCGCCACCCCCTCCCCGCTGCTTCCCCACTCCGCCAGAGACAGACAGGAAATGAGAAACGGGCAGACAGGATATTGCGTTCTGGTGGCCTGGGGATTAACTGTTTTATCTAAACTAACACACACACACACACCCACTCACTCGCGCACACAAACACACACCCTCACACATAGCATTCATTCTTGGTAGCATCAGGTGTAAATCGCACACACCCAGAGAGAAAGACCATGCACGCCATGCAGGTTTTTTGTTGTTACTTTACACAGGTACATTACATTAGGTGTTGGATATTACAGGCGTCAGTGGTGCTCTCATGTAGCGCTGGTCTTATTGCAAGTGTGAACGGGTTACAGTGAGAATCAAGACATGTAACTGTATAAGTGTGAGATTGGCTGAGAGTTTGTGCAGAAATGCCTCTAAAGATGTACTCCATATACTGCAGGCCCTCGTGGCCGTTAGATAACAACTATTACACAGCTTTTACAAATTTTGGAGAGCATACATTGAACAAGAGGACTGCTTATGATGCTACTTTATTGATGCTTGGAGTGATACGGTGCACAAATGACAGCATCTGTCAGTGTTTTATTGATGTTTGTACCCAGTACCTTATCTGTGTTTACACAAACTGTGCATATTTGTGTTTATGTGTGCATGCGATTGTATATACACCCAAATGTGTGTGTATGTGTGCACATATGTGTGACTGTACTGTATGTATATATATATTTATATACATGTGTGTATTTGTGTGAGTGTGAGTGAGTGAGTGAGTGGTGGCAGGGGTAGTGAGTATCGTGGGGAATGCTGGGAGATTTTAATAACACAGAAGCAGTGCAGGGAGATTTAATAAAAGGAGATGATGTGATTACTGAACCCTGGCTCTGAGCCATTTTGCTTCACAGAGCAATATCCGCCAAAAGTGCGCACACACATCCACACACACACCGTCGCACACACATCTAAGAAATGGATACTAAACAGAATACAACTTAAAAGTAAGATTGTTGCATATCATTTGCTCTTTTTGCATCTATCATGTGAATCTTTGAATGTACCTTCATTTTCATGGAATGTGTAAACACCTATTTGTGTAACACATAATCCACAAGCCAGTACATGAATATCTCACCATATTATACGTTTGTAAGGTTAAAATGCACCTTAAACTGTAGGTTAATCAAAATAAGTGACATTGGTAGATCTTTAATGAGCCATAGTTTCAGAGTGATGCCTTAATCTGTCCAAGTGAAGTTCTTACACACTTAAATGCAACCGCTCCAAACCTAGCGTTAGTATAAGCAAACCCCCTACCTGTATAAATATTCATCAATTATGAAAGCAAGCACAACAACTGTAATCACTCTGAGACACATACATATTTATGGAATGATTGTGTTGCGGTCCACACAATGTTGTGCTTGTTGGAGCTCACAGGCAAAACAATGCCACATGACACAGCTTAGGGAGTTGACGAAGACTCTGTTATTCTGTTTGTATGCCTAGGATCTACAATAAGCAAGTAGGAAAGGGCTGATTATAACCACCCACTACTTACAACACGTCACCTTTTTCTTCTTCTCTGTGTTTGATCACATAATCAGTGAGCTTGTAATTAGCTGTGCCCCCTAACCCCTCTGAAATCCATGGCACCGAACATAAAGGTGCCTGCAGCCAAAGTTCCTGAGGTTTCCTACATCACAAGCTCACACAGTCTTCTGTCTGCTCTTATACTTCTCTTCTTTGTAATTCTGTACATATGAATATTACACACATCTCTTCATTAGAGGAAAGCCCTCTGAATCCAAAGCAAACTTCTGATAGATTTGTTCACAGCTGGTCTGTTCACTCTTTGTCTCAGCTGTTTAAATTCTAATTTCATTTAGATTTTTATAAAGCTGGAATTCAAATAAAAGAATAAAACTATTTTTGTATTGTTGGTCTGTGTCATGAAAACATCCCTTTTCCCAATGATTCCTAATGCAAGCAAAAGAGAGATTAGACATAGTCCAACTTTAAAGTCAAAAGTCAGAAATGTGTTTTTCTTCTTGTTCATACAGTTGAATGTTTGAGCTTCACTGTGTAGAATGATGTATGTGCAGAGTCTGACACTGGAAGGCTGTTTTTTCACATTCATCGCCGAAAGCAAAAGTTGTCCCTGCATGTTCTCACTGAAAATCATATTTTAAGAGATGGGCCTACGAGCATGATTTGTGACATCACAAATCGTTTGGCAGACACGCCTGGTCCAATATTCAGCATACACACATGTGATGTGGAAATATGAAGCCTTCAGTGCACATACACTGAGAATAGACTTTATTATGAAGTAGGAGACATCTTGTGTCTGGCAGTTAAAATTCTGAAATGAAAAAATATTGCATATTATGTATTCCAAGTTTCTTTTTATTGAGGAAGAAGGAATAGGTGGCATTTTAAGGGTTTTAATGTGGTAATTATATTTTTTATTTTGACACTCGTGCCTTAATACAGGCTTTAATACATGTGTTATAAACAAAACGGTTGTCTTGCGTATCAGAATTGATTATCTACAATGTATTCCCAATGTATTTTAAGCATCCGAAATTTATGAACACTTATGGCCCCCAAATAATAATGCGACACATTTGATTGGACTTTAATTGCACCCATATCCCAAAATCCCTAACTGATTTGAGTCGTTGTATTTCGTGCCAGGCCAAATCATTTTTATTTATCCCTTCAACTTTAAAAAAAAAAAATTCTGCTTCAGAACATAAACAAAACGTGATCATCTTAAACTCATTGACTCGTTCGATGCAAAAAAGACGGTAAATGATTTAAATTTAAGACAAGAAACAACAACAATATTACATTTTCACCCAAAACATGAAAAACCTATTGTGTGATCACATTGTAAACATTTGGTGTGAAACCCTAAACTATCTAATTCCTGTGGCTTCTCTATAACCATCTTGTCCACACTGATTTATTGGAAGCTACACCCTGGTCAGGAGCGGTGTGAATGATACTTCTATTAGAGGGATTAGACTGATCTACTTACAGACCCCCCTCTGTGGCAGTTGCCCCAAGTTGCCTTCATTTGCCATGTTGAGTAAATTCCTACCGTGCTGTGTACACCCCGATTAGGGAGTGTGGGACTTAACCACCAACATCATCGGTCTTATGTCAAGCAATCCTGCCACAATTATGTTCTGTCAGATTTTGTTCGCAGTGAAAGGAAGCATTTAAGGTGTTGAAGTGTGTGTTTGGCTGGAGCGCCAGGCTGCACAGTGCAGGGTTGTGATCACTCTCCTTTGTGAAATATGTGCAGGAAGCCAGGTTATTATGATAAATAACAAAGGTTCTTACAGATATTTTATAGTAGATGCATCTCTCTGAATTGCAGTGCAGTGATTCCAGAGACAATAGGCTGAGCAAGTTAAACACAAGGTCCTGTCACAGCAGATTTGGGTGGGGCTGTTTGTAGGGATACTTGTGTTTGCGTTATGATGTTAAGTTAGCGACACTGTCATTTGGGGAATTTGGGGAGCGTTTGGCAGATGGATTGAGAAAGATTAGCCGTAGCAGCTGCGTTTGGGACAGAATCGCAGATTAGGAGCTCTAATGTGCAGACCTGGCTCCTTCTTTACACTCCAGATTTGGGCAGCAACACCTTCCTATCACTCAGTCAGGGACCGTCAACACTTCTGCCTTCGTCCCTTCCTCCCACTGTTCATGCCCCTCTCACCCTCCTTCCCTCTTGTCCAGGTTTGTGTTTTGTTCTATGTCTTCGCCCACTGACTTTTCTAGTTCTTACACCTATGCACTGACATCATGGTAACTCTTCCTGATAAAGAGAGAGTCTGGAGATCAAGCATGTCTTTGCAAGTTGCACCACCAGCATAATGATGGGTGATGTTATGGTGAATGTTGGTAACTAGCCAATATCGGACTAGGTATACTTATATTTGGTGGGTGCGTGTGTGCAAATCTCTGTGTGCATGCCTCTGAGAGCGCATGCATGTGTGTGTGAGTGTCTATGTTTGTGTGTGCATGTGTGTTTTAGTGTGCATAAGTGAGAGGAGAGAGATTAACCCCATGCTATCCCCAATCCCTGGTTATGAGTTTACAGCGTCTGTCTGGCCATCGCACTGTTTAAACAACAATCTAATTAATCCTGTCTTTATTAGTTTCAGTGAACTGGGGAGGCAGGCTGGGAGGGCGTGAGGGAGAACTGGGAACGCTGGCAGAAAATACTGGGGAGGGAGGGGGAGGAAACCAAGTGCGAGAGCAGGGATTTGAGAGGAATTTAATGGCAGAGACTTAGGCCCTGTGAATGGAAATAGGGATGTGAAGAGATGGTGAGGCAGGAGAGAAACTGAGGGGTTATAACATCTCACAGGAGGAGAGATGGGTGGACAAAGGAAGGAAAGTGGTCATGGGGAAAAGCAATGGACCTGAAAAGAACTCTGTATTAAGCTTTATTCATAGAGTTAAATAAGTACTTTAAGATTGTGGGTGGGATGTGGATGGACTGGAGTTTACCCCATCAAACAGATTTCAACATTTCAGGCTTTAAAAGGGGAAAAAAAACTCACAACAGGCAGCTCTCTTATCACCAGCTAACTACTGCCACCTGCTGTAATGAGGGGGGAAAGAAAATACAATATAAAAATGCAGACTACTGTAATTCCTCTCAGCAGATGTTCACCTTGTTGCTCTGTGAATTGGGTAATGTTTATATGACCTTTAATTAAGAGACGATGCTAATCTCCACAATCATTTGAGCTGAGGGTAAAATGTATCGGAGCTCCTTGTCTCCGCCTCCATCTTTAATTACCTCACATTTCTTTTTCTTTGCTCCCTGACTCCCATAAAGCCGTACATATATTACACAGTTTATGTAGGTATCCTTCACATAGCCTATTGTCTGTGTCTTTCTGTGCACCTCCAGGCTGTTTGTAAGGAAGTGCAGTGCCTGCCTGCAGGTGATTGGACGTTCAGAGCTGATAATGCGCGTGCAAGGCCAGGTGTACCACCTTGGCTGCTTCACTTGCTGTGAGTGTGAACGCCGGCTGCAAAGAGGTGATGAGTTTGTGCTGAAAGAAGGCCAGCTGCTCTGCCGCATGGACTATGAGAAGGAGAGGGAAATGCTGGCCGCTATTAGTCCCACACCAACTGAATCAGGTACAATAGGTTTGCTACAAGGCTGCACTGCCTGAACCACATGGCAATCAATGCGTTGCTTTTCTACATACATCTTAGTGAAAGTCTTTCTCTTTTACATTCATTCAGTCAATGATTTTTTTTAGCACAGCCCCTTTGAAACACATTCCTCCGCTGCAGACCAGCAGCTTCTGAAGGGCAAATTGGTGTTTAAGTCTCAATCTGCTCCCCTCAATATGTAGGAAATGCATACGTATAGATATATTGAAATGGATCTCAGGCACTGAGTAGATTACTGACTCAATGAACAGTGGGACACTGAATAAATGTTGTACAACACAACTGCTTGGCACAACAGCACATCAATAAATCAATCAATCAATAATAACTATTATTATTATTATTATTATTATTGTATAATTATTATTAATAAGTGGTAATAATTTAGATAGATTTTGCTTTGTCATCCTTCAGTCAAGTCAGTGCATTGACTTCTGATCAGTGAAAATAGTCTGCTCATTAATTTTCACAGTGAATTCTGGGAATTTTCTACACTAGAAAAATTCACTGCCTTCAAAATAAGGGCCCACCAGGCTTCTGCTCACAATCACTTCAATTTTAAATGTTTATTTATTTATTTTATTTAAGGAAGTTTTAAAATATACCTTATACTGGGATGTTCTGACTGTTTTGTTGTCTACTTACCTTGATCAGTGAAAAGTGAGGATGAGGACGGTGGAGGAGGCTCTGGCGGGGGGAAGGGTGGTGATGAAGGCAAAGAGCACAAGCGTTCAAAGCGACCACGCACCATCTTGACCACACAGCAGCGTCGTGCTTTCAAGGCCTCCTTTGAAGTGTCTGCTAAGCCTTGTCGCAAGGTGGGTGGACCAGCTTGTCAATGGAAATGTCTGGCAGATAATATTGTTCTTGGTTATCTTTATCAGTCTGCATAGTAATCAGTATAAAGCTGTGTTTGTTGCTGTTAAGTTTGTATTTTGAAAGCAATGAAAAATCTAACCTGTAGGTGAGAGAGACACTGGCTGCCGAGACTGGACTGACAGTGCGCGTTGTGCAGGTGTGGTTTCAAAACCAGAGAGCCAAGGTTAGACTTTATACATTTCCTCAGGACATGTTCTTCCTCAGACATCAACATACCGTGAAAACTGATACAGAAGGTGTGTTTTTGTGCCTCAGATGAAAAAGATAGCTCGCCGACAGCAGCAACAACAGCAGCAGCAGCAGGAACAAGAGCAGCTGGGAGGAACCAGGAGAGGACCAAGTAGAGGGGGCCGCCAGAGCAATGACGACAGTGAGGGTAAGAGCTTTAAGTGCCAATGCAGAATCAAGAAGAAAAAGCTATGTTTTGAAAAATAGATGATGAAATGGTATGACTAAAGGGTTTCTAATCTCTACACAGATGGCTCTAGTACCCATGGCATGGATGGGATACTGGGGTATCCCTCTCTGCCACGTCAGCAGCTACTCGCTCTGGATCCCAACATATATGGTGGAGAGCCATTTCGACATGGGCTTACGCCGCCTCAGCTGAACAGTGAGCAGCTCCACTCTTATGGTAAGGCAGTAGGTTGAAGCTGCGAAGTCAAAAGAAACTCCCCTCAAAATGAATGTTTTGACGTGATCTCCTTCACCCTCATGACAGTCTCTTACACTGCTGTCAAACAAGTGCATTGCTCAATATTTGATTTATTATTTCCTGAGAAAATGTGCATTTGGAGACAGTGGGGTAAAAATGTAATGTTGGACTTAAAAGTGTTGCATCATGTTGCATTAGCCGATAAGAGGATGTATGTAGGACGCCTTTCCAGGTTTCTAACTGTGAAAAGAAATGAGGATGTTATTAATAGGTTGAGATTAAACCACCATAGCTGACCCACTCACCAGAGCGTTTGATTTTGGAGTTTGTACTTACTTTCATATCCTTTTTTTATATCCTTCTGCTCTCTGGTACTAACAAAAGATCGTTCCACTTCAGTTGTTCACACTCTTGCTCTCTTTCACGCAGACTCAGAGACAGTGTTCCACGACCTGGACAGCGACGGAAGCCTCGGTCAACTTGGAGATTGCCTCTTAGCAGCTGGGGACGGCAGTCTCCTGGCAGGGCGAGTGGGAAACCCCATCGACCGTCTCTACTCCATGCAGAACTCCTACTTCACCTCCTGACCCCTATAAACTATCACCCTTTCCCCTCCCGTTCCACCTTTCACCTCAGAGATGCAGCTAACGGAGTCTGTCCATCAACACGCCTGTGGGACCACTCTCAGTGACAATGTCTTCACCCAAAACGCACTTCTGAGCTTTTATCACAGGTCAAAATCATTACAAATCAGGCATAGTCATATTATCGGTTTGCAGCAGATTTGCATAATGTTCCTATTATCTTTCCTCGATAAGAATCACATGCTGGAAAAACAGACACTGTAAATGTCCAAGATATGTAAAAAAGACCTCAATTTCTCCTGTTGTATTTATGTAATATTCAATGAAACAGCTTTCATGGCACTTTTCAACAAAAAAAAAACAACAACAAAGACACTTATTCAAACATTAATATGTATATCATGAATTACAGATGATAATTGGTTGTTGAAAGTGAATTCATCAATCAAGTAACATGTATTTAGGAGTCTTGGCAGGTCTTATGAGCAGCTGAGGGTCTAACTAAAATTAGTATATTGCATAGCTTTTTTGACAGGACTAGTGATTAGTAATTGTGCGTGAAAGACTGCAGCATATACAATAATGTATATGGCTTGGAGTACAATTTTGCTCTCAGGTTAGTATGTATGTTTGTGTAACCTGAGCTATAACTCAGGATATTGTGCTGGACAGGATTACAATTTAACTAGCCCAATGACTTCAAGAACGTAGACGAGGAAGAAACTCTCTATATAAAATAATCATTTCAAACTACATTTAGTTTTTCATATTGCATGACAGGTATAATATGGACCAAAAAAAAGTCACATTTTTTTAGCCTTTAGACAACACTACAGGGTAATTTGAAGAGCCTTATGCGGAAACAGGGTTGTAAAAGTGATTATTGCTTTAGCTTTCCCTTCTCTTTTATAATCACTATATCACTAAGAAACAGTTCCATAAATGACAACCAATGGATCTATTATGCCCAAAAGTTAGAACACTGGGTACATGATGTTGTGCCCTAAATGTAAATGTGAGTATGACTGTGTTACAGTTAATTGTTGTAGTCACTTTCTGTAATAATTCCTTTCTCAAACATCTGAAATTAGATGTTGCTAGGTAGATATTTTGTACCTTCTTCTGTGATAATCCGCAAATATTTAAACTGTAGCATGATATTTATGTGTCACAAAGTAGGTCTTAAGGAATAGCCTCCAAACTCAAGACAGATAGCAAGTGTTGCAGAAAGGATTGGACTCTGTGGTGCAGAATAAAAATAGGATTAAGGTGATACTTGTTTCATTTAGGTGCCAGTGATTGGCTACAGCTTGTGACATTCTTTCATGACATTATGTTTTTGACTCTGATCACCACCTCATGGTATTTTTACAGTGATATTTTTGTGAATGTAACTTATTTGTGTGGTATTAGGCAAGTTCCTATTTTACTTTTTTTTGTTCAGTGACTGCCAGGTGATGTGCTTTGAATGTAATGTTGCCGTATCTTCAATACAATCTGCGGTTTCATCTTTGGTGTGTGCTTGCCTTTTTGTCCTAAATATGACAAAACATACAGTTTCTCATCTATTATAAACCAAGATATCACACTTGAAAAGAACTGAATCCCTTTCCCTTCCATTACCCCCTTCAAAGCTTTAATAATTGAACCAGAAAGGGTCCGTTCTGCTTAGTGGTCACAGGGCTCATAACTCAACACCCTCCCTCTGTCTCTCTCAGTAGTCCCACTGATTAGAAATGGATAGCCTCCTCCTTCTCCTTCCTTTCTTCCCAGACTCCCTATTTCGCATTCATTGAGTGGCCAGGAGAGCTTGTGTGGGAGCGGTGCATTCCAGTTTAATATTTGACTTTGACTCAGACCTGGAGAGGGTGAGGGTGGGAGGGACAGACGTAAGCAACAGAAAATAATAAGATGAGTAATACGAGTCTGATGTCAATTTTAATAAGATGGTTTAATACAAATCAGTAAAAATAGACTTCCTTGGGTAAGGGAATGATGAATCCTATTTTCACATGAAACATTTACATAAGGAGCAAAAGGACGATGCAGTAATTAAACACTCTACACAAGTAATCTTAATGCGCAGTACTGTTGTATTCATCACCTACACATTAAGTCACACAGAGGAAACCAAATATCAGTCACTGTACATACAGTATCATGTGAAACCAGCCCATCTGTGCTGCTGTGGAGGCGGCAGCTGTCTGAGGGTGAGAGAAGGTGCCTGAATGCTACGATGGCTGAGGTTCTGGATTTGTAGCTGGAAAAAGAAAGGGGATTTATTGGTATGTTGACTATTAAAGTAACACATCTCAAAGATGGTGCAGTATTAGTCCCTCATTATAGACATGACAACAAAGGGGCCCTTTTTAAATGCGTGTTGAATGGTTTGTGCATGCTGGTTATTCAGATTTGGAGCAATGAAGTCTTGTATTGGACATCTCCAGCATGCACAAACCATTCAGTGGGATGAAAACATACCTATCTCTTAACTTGTAATCACTTCCTTTCTGTTTGTATGCGACCTTGAGTACTTTATGGCCAATCCCAGCCAGGACTTACCCACTCCACTGAGGTCCACTGTCTCTGCACAGCCCAGAAAGCGAGCCACATGTGGTGAGCAGGAGGAGGGCGAGTCCTGGTTTTCTCTCAGACAGCGCTCAAACTCCACAAACTCCTTGGAACAGTCCTGCCTTATCTTCTGGATCACTGGGCTGTCATAACACATTAAGTGGTTTGATACAATTGTGCTTTGGGGTGTCAGGGTGAAATGGGAGTGAAAGTACGAGCATGTTTCCTTACTGTGATGATGTGCACTGTGCAACCTTCAGCTTCAGTTCATGACACTGCTGCTGCCATGTTGAGGGGTTGGAGGCCACACATGACCCGTATGCCTCCATCTCTTTATGGCAATACTTTGCCGTGATATCCATAGCAGCCTGCCTGAAAGGTAACACATGGATGTCAATCAGTCAGTGATTAGAGACAAGTGCAATGAGCCGGTGAACCATCGCTATCAGAAGCACATGCAACACAGTAACATGAAGTATTTGGATGTCGGCTGATTCAAAAAGTAGCATAGAGAGCAAAACACATAATGTTGACATGAGCTGAATCTTTCTTACATGTTGCTCTTTCAGGCTCTTTCTGACACGATGAAGCTAAATAATCAAGGTTACAGCACCAGTATTTCTACATGTGAGCCATGTCTTTGCGGCTACTACACCGTGTACGCCCAGTACCTCACGATAGGATGGAAATACAACCTTGTACAATACTTCTTTATTGTTATTGGTTCAGGTTTGTGTCAGTCTCACTCAGTGGCTCCTCCCCTACAATGACGGTGCAGTTGTTAAAGGGGAAGCTCCTCAATTGCAACATTTAAACAGTAAACGACAAATTAAGTCGATATATGTTGTCAGAAATATCTGAATTCATAAGTTATATGAAGTTGAACCTAAACGACACGATGTAGCTGTGAAGGAGATAATAACATTTGATTTTTTTTTGGTTCAATCACAGTTCAATCACGCGGTGCCAAGAAAACATTACGTGTCTTTGCGTGTTTACGTATGCGGAAGCGACAGTCAGCCAGAGTGCGGACGATTCAGTAAACGGGCTCTGAAGGCTGGACCGAGCACCGCTCCGTGTGGGGAATCGTACTTTTACCGGCTACAGCACGACGGGGTGGTGGTGGATGATAGAGGGGGCCAGCGGAGGGAGCAAAGTACAATGAACGACGCCGAGAAAAGGGGGAGTATGGCTGTAGACGGGATCCGGGAACCGGGTGAGCTGCAAATGGCCCCCTCTGTGAACCACAACCAGCATGACAGCGGCACCGGCGACGAGCTGGTGAGCTCGGTGACGCTGTACAGGCGAAGGCCCCGGCTACTGCACGGCACCATCCTCCCGTTCCTGGCTGTTCTCTACCCAGGCTGGCTCTACGTGTGGTTAGGAGTGTATGGTGCCTCCGAGTATCCGGAGGCAGGCCTCCTGGCGTTAGCCGCTATCGGGATCGCGCACGTCCTCACCGCGCTCTCTGGTTATTGGTCCGTGCACGCGCACTGTTGGCTCACTTGTTCCAAGGTAAACACAAGTTCAACAATAATAACAGCATGACATTTTACTGACATGTCTAAAGAACCCAGTGTTTCCCCCCCATACCTTGGACATAGAGATCAAAAGTCAGGCTCAGTTTGAACCCTGGGGCTGTTGTGAAATCAACGTCTTGCTCAAAAGCACTACAGCAGGGCAGGTGTTTGGCTTGAAACCCCCGGTTAATGATAGGGATCAACAAACTTTAACTCTTAAGTTTGAATCAGCTGTGACATTTCTCTGATGAATGGGACTTTCAGTCCACATGTTTGTCTTCGTTTTAAGGTTTAAAACTTTTCTCTGGTACTTGTGTACATGATGCCCATTATTATTTTAAGTAAAACACTTTCATTGACGTTGGAAGATTGTATTCTTTCTGCAAAGCAGGATGTAAATACCCGTGTAGCTTTCTTTGACATTACACTTCCTATAACAAGGTTTTTTTGCTGTAGGAAAAAAAACATTATACAAACCTAAAGACAGATTGCTGATATATGATCCTGTATGTTAAGGTTTGGAAAATGACCTGTTTAATATAAGAAAACAGCACTTTTAAATATAAATGGGACATTGTGTTTCATGGCACAATATTTAAAGTCATGCCACTTTATTGTTAAAGTGATAGATTATAATTAATAATTGACATGTTGATCAGCATCTCTGTGTGTTTTCTTTGTAAGCAGATGTATCAGAGTCTAGATCCTACATTATTTTAAGAATGTGCTTGAACTTCATTTTGATCAAGCAACTGTATGGTCATGGCATGTCTCATGTAAGAGGGACAAAGCTCCACAGGTACACAGCAGCAACAAAAATAACAGTGACTTGCCACAGTGTGTGAATTTGTCACCTGTTCATTTGTAAACACAGGAACCAGACCCAAACAAGGCTACGCTGGCGAAGGTTATACCCACCCCCAACAACGGTTTTGCTGAGCTTGTGGCACTACAAAGGGACCAGGTCAGTTCACATATTAACCCTGAGGACGCTCCAGGATGTTTTACTTGTAAACATGTCCCAGATCTCACATTCTTTATCTGCAAAGATCAGGTTTTTACACTCATGATTTGATCGTGCCAGTTTCAAATCAACATCAGTTATGTCGCTCCTGTTTCGTAATTGATATGACATGGCTTCATGTTGGCATTTGTGATAAGACTTGTCTAATGACACAATCTTCATCAGTCTCGTGTGTTTATTTCTCCTTTTCTGACCAACAGGATGAGAATGGGGAAGAAATTCTATCCTTTGAATTTCAAAAGATCCGCTACCTTTTTGACCACAAAGAGAAGAAATGTTTCCTTCCAATAGCATTTCCCATAAACCACCCAATGGGCCACTTCCAGTCCTGGCGTGGCTACCAGGAGGAGACTGAACTCAGAGCTGCAGAAAAGCAATATGGCACCAATCGTGCTGAGATGGTAGTGCCAGATTTCCTGGAGCTCTTCAAAGAGAGGGCCACAGCTCCCTTTTTTGTTTTCCAGGTGTGTATGTGTGTTTGAGAGTTTCTTCATAATTTCTCTGGTTTTGTTGTAAAATTGACTTCATGAATCTTAAGTTATCGATTTTCTGCCACCCATCAGGTGTTCTGTGTGGGCCTGTGGTGTCTGGACGAGTACTGGTACTACAGTGTTTTCACACTGTTCATGCTGGTGGCATTCGAGGCCTCCCTGGTCCAGCAACAAATGAGGAACATGTCTGAGATCCGCCGTATGGGAAACAAGCCCTACATGATCCAGGTAGGCTTGGTGAAATCAAAATGTATTTATATTTATGTCCCCCTGCAGTCAAAAACGTATTTTTTCCCTTTCTCCTACAGTTGAATGTTAAAGCTTCACTGTGTAAAATGATGAATGCACAGTGTTTGATATTAGCGGGCTGTTTTCACGTCAATGCTGAAACACATTCTTTTTCAAATCTGATCTTAAGAGGCGGACCTACGAGTATGATTTGTGACATCTCAAATAGTTAAGAAGCCATTCCTGGCCCAATATTCAGCACACGCAAGTGTGATGTGGAAACTTCAATCCTCCACTTCACACTGAGAGTGGACTTTACAGTGAAGTAGGAGACATTTTGTGTTTAGCAGTTAAACTTGGGAAATATTTTCACATTCATATATTCTGGAAGCTTTAGCAAGGGAGAAGGAATAGATTCAATTTTAAGGATTGGGTTATGTGGTGATGATACTTTACCATGTTACCATGGTAACATGTTAGATACACATGCCTTAATATATGTGTTATAAACATGAAATTACAAACAGAAATTACATCTTGCAAATCAAAATCCATTATATACAGTATAATGCCAATGTATTTAAATCATCCTAAATGTATTCTATGTATTTTGTGCCAGGTATATCGCAACAGGAAGTGGAGACCTATTTCAAGCGATGAGCTTGTCCCTGGTGACATCGTCTCAATAGGTAAATGTCCCCACATTCTCCCCACAATCAGATTGACTTTGTTTGTTCGTGATAAAAATATGTATCCTCTGCTTCACAGGACGTTCGCCGCAGGACAACTTGGTACCTTGTGATGTGCTGCTACTCAGGGGCCGTTGCATTGTGGACGAGGCCATGCTGACTGGAGAGTCTGTGCCCCAGATGAAGGTTAGAGACAAACTGATGTATAAATAATAACACTAGACAAAGCTGAGGCCACACTTTAAAGTCCATAGACTTTAATATGTCAGACTCAATTATTCAAAATGGCATGGAAAATTGTAATCACTGCTGACAATATGGGGTTTGCAGGAGCCAGTGGAGGACTTGGACCCAGAGCGAATCCTGGACCTTCAGACAGACTCTCGACTCCACATCATCTCTGGAGGGACAAAAGTGGTCCAACACAGCCCCCCTTTAAAGGCCAGTGCTGGACTCAAACGTAAGTGCTAATTCCTTACTTCATTTATTTTTTACCAACAACAAATGCTGGCTGTTGAATCAGTCAATTTGTGCATCTTTACCCATTTTCATCATCAAAAACAAGGTGCATTAATCTTCTCCTTTATGTGCAGCTGTAGATAACGGCTGTGTGGCCTATGTACTGAGAACAGGATTCTACACCTCTCAGGTGAGAAAGTTGCTTAGTGTGTCCATATAACTACACTCTCTTTTTTTCCTTGTCATGGATTTTAATTCTTGCTTTGACAACATATCAGTGTAGGACATGTATAGTCACCTGTAATAATGTACTGAATGTCTGTTATTAATTTGCCTCCAGGGAAAACTGTTACGGACCATCCTCTTTGGTGTGAAGAGAGTGACGGCAAACAACCTGGAGACTTTCATCTTCATCCTCTTCCTCCTTGTGTTTGCCATTGCTGCAGCTGTTTATGTGTGGGTAGAAGGTGAGGTGCAAAGATTCAATTCATTAAGATATAATTTTTTTTTAACACAGACAATATCCTAGTCAAAGTTATTGTTAAAAGCTGGAGTAGAGTGCATAAGTGACATCTAAATACTATCCTTGTGCTTTGTATTCCCCCTCAGGGACCAAAGATGCCAGCAGGAACCGCTACAAACTGTTTCTGGAGTGCACGCTAATCCTCACCTCGGTGGTTCCACCAGAACTTCCAATAGAGCTTTCTCTGGCAGTTAACACGTCTCTCATCGCCCTGGCTAAACTTTGTATGTCTGTTTTTGCTCCTGCCCTGCATGTGTGTTATATATAATGTACTAAAAGGTCCAGTGTGTACAATTTAGGGGCACAAATGGAATATATTATTCATAATCACGTTTTCATTAGTGTTTAATCACCTGAAAGAAAGAGTTGTTTAATTTTTGTTACCTTAGATTGAGCCTTATACACAGGGTGCAGGTCCACTTCCACGGAGCCTGCCATGTTGCAACGTCATGTGTCTACAATAGTCCAGAATGAATAAACCAATATTGGCAATAGAGAGGGCCTTTCACGTTTTCCGTGTTTATCGCGTTTTCAGCGGCCACCACATGGGAGAGTAAGCTGAATGGTATTTCATTTGTTTTTATCTGCCACTAAAAACCTCACACTGGACCTTTTTTAAAAGACCACAAAGAATTAGCTGTATAATACAAAGCTTGTACAGCAGTGGTTCATTCGAGTCTTCTTTTTCTACCCCTGCCTAGATGTATTCTGTACAGAGCCCGTAGATTGAGCCTTATACACAGGGTGCAGGTCCACTTCCACGGAGCCTGCCATGTTGCAACGTCATGTTTCTACAATAGTCCAGAATGAATAAACCAATATTGGCAATAGAGAGGGCCTTTCACGTTTTCCGTGTTTATCGTGTTTTCAGAGGCCACCACATGGGAGAGTAAGCTGAATGGTATTTCATTTGTTTTTATCTGCCACTAAAAACCTCACACTGGACCTTTTTAAAAGACCACAAAGAATTAGCTGTATAATACAAAGCTTGTACAGCAGTGGTTCATTCGAGTCTTCTTTTTCTACCCCTGCCTAGATGTATTCTGTACAGAGCCCTTCAGGATACCGTTTGCAGGGAAAGTGGAGGTTTGCTGTTTCGACAAAACAGGAACACTGACCAGTGACAGTCTGGTAGTACGTGGGGTAGCAGGCCTCAGGTAAACTCCTGACTGTGCTATCAATACTCTACTATGCTATGGTTTTGGTCAGTTAACATATACATACATTTGCACTATTGGAGCATATTGACTGATGTTTTGGCTTTTTTACAGAGAAGGAAAGGAGGTGATGCCTGTATCTGAGATCCCAGTTGAGACACATCGGGTGGTGGCCACCTGTCACTCATTGGTCACCCTGGATGATGGACAGCTGGTCGGAGATCCACTGGAGAAGGCCATGCTGACCGCTGCAGACTGGACCCTTACTAAAGGTACCAAGGAATGGGTGTGTGTAGGCTCATGTTGTGCTCATGTTTGTGTTGGGCTCCATTCAGGCATGTGTCCCATTTTCAAATTTGCATTTGTTTGACTGACTTGCAGTAAAATCTTCAGGTTGCACCAAACCTCTTGTGTTCAGCTAGGTGGTGTAATTTCACCAAGGCATCTTAAATTAATTATTTTCCTCAAATACTCTGTATTTTAATGTAGATGTTAGTATTTGGGTGCCTTTGCTACTAATTGCACACAATGCTTATTGTCTCTTGTCTCTTTGAACAGATGAAAAGGCGTTCCCACGTGGCATCAAAACACAGGGACTTAAGATCCACCAGCGCTTTCACTTTGCCAGTGCTCTGAAGAGGATGTCGGTCTTGGCCTCCTATGAGAAACTGGGCTCCACTGAACTCTGCTACATTTCAACTGTCAAGGGAGCTCCAGAGACTCTCAGAGGAATGGTACATATGGACACCATCCTTTACACATGCATGCTGCAGCCTAATCATGTCTACCTACCAGTGTTTTATTGCGGCTGTGATTGTAGTTTTCAGAATGTCCGGCGAGTTATGACGAAGTCCACAAGGAAATGTCTCGGGAAGGTGCTAGAGTGCTGGCCTTGGGTTACAAAGAGATGGGACATCTTAGTCACCAGCAGGTTGTTCTTTGATGTTTCTCAAAACTGTCAGATCTGTCTGAGTAGTCTTGTCTGATGAGAATAGATAAGAGTATAGAATAGAGACTGAACACAATCTTTGTGGGTCACATAGGTCCGGGAGATGAGTCGTGATGCCTTGGAGTGCGACTTGCATTTTGCCGGGTTCATGGTGGTGTCCTGTCCCCTGAAGAGTGACAGCAAGGCTGTCATCAGAGAGATCCAAGAAGCATCACATCATGTAAATAAGCTGACAACACACAAGTGTGCACACATACTCAAACAGCTTGGTTTTTAGATAGATCATTTCTTCTTCCTCTGCATTCAGGTGGTGATGATCACAGGCGACAACCCTCTAACAGCCTGCCATGTAGCAAGAGAGCTCCACTTTATCCAGAAAGAACACACACTTGTATTGCAGCCAAGCCCCGGTCAGGGTAAGACAAGCCATCACTTTAATTACATGTATCAGTCAAGTAAGCCAGTGAAGAACAATGCCAGTAAAGGTCATAGCTTAAGGGTATAAAGATTGCTGTAGTAAACCATTTGCAGTAGGTGTTTTGACCAAGGACATAGTTAAAGTACAGAGTCATGTACCTGATGTTTTGTTTTCCAGGTGAGTGGCAGTGGGAGTCCATTGATGGCAGTGTGCGTGTTCCACTGCCCCCTCCCTCAGTTTCTACATTCGTGCATCAGTTTGACTTGTGTGTAACAGGGGAGGGGCTGGCCAGACTGAGCTGCGACCCACAGCTACTCCACGCCCTCTTGCCTCACATACGAGTGTTTGCACGTGTTAGTCCTAAACAGAAGGTAGGTTCCATGGAAGTTATCTTTGTACTCAAAAACTAAATCATCAATTAGAAACAGAAATTGCATTTGTGGGTCCCATCTGGTTGCGATGGTGTCATTATTTTTTCCTACAGCCATGGATAAAGTGCTGTCTAATACGTTGGTCCAAAATCTCTCATATGTGTTGAACTAGGTTGAGATCTGGTGACTTTGATGGCCATAGCATATGATTCACATCAATTTCATACTTATCAAACCTTTCAGTGACCACTATGAGTTGGGGGCATTCTCATCCTGGAAGGAACCACTTCCATCATGACAGAAATGTTTCATAGGATAAAGGTTATAACTTGGAAACAACTTTCTCTTGATTTGCATTAACTCTTCTCACAAGTGGGCCCAAACCATGCCAGCAAAACGCCCCCTACAGCATTACTGGGCTACCATTTGTTATGGTTCCAGACTCATTTCTTCAGGTTTTTCCGTTAATTTGTCACCAGTCTGTAGCAGAAAATGTTATAGCTATCTCAAACATCAATAGTAATGTCAGATGTTGTGGTTTTGGTCAAAGACCAAAGACTTGTTGTTTACCAATAATACAGAGACATCCATCACAGATAAACGTCACAGAGTTTAGAGAGATAGACAAAGACAGGTACTTTAACTGGGGGACACAACTCATTTTGTCAAATGAAAAACAGATGATTCGAACAAACTCAGGGAATTTTCTCTGGGGGTTGTTGGGAAGCACTTTGGGAGATATATGGAATGAGTATTTTAAGTATGAAAGATTGAAGTCACTTTATGTAACAATGTAAAAGTATTTAAAGCTGAACATTTAAGATGTTTGGAGGTTTTTAAATATAAAGTCGGTTCTCCGTTTCAGGAATTTGTCATCACAAGTCTAAAGGGGCTGGGTTATGTGACACTGATGTGTGGTGATGGCACAAATGATGTTGGAGCTCTCAAACACGCCCACATAGGTAAGAATTATCTCCCACCAAGGCGTAAAGCATTTGTCCCTAATGTGTGTCCCCAACAGTGTATAGTGATGACAGTTTTTCCACAGGTGTAGCCCTGTTAGCCAACGCACCTGAGCGCATGCCTGAAAGAAAGAAACGGGGTAGAGAAAAGGAGGCATCCACAGCAGAATCCAGACCTTTACCACCTGTCAGTTCAGGAGGCAAACTGAGTTCCAGGGCAGCCAGGCAGAGGGTGATGGCCCAGAGAGAAGAGCAACTTGCAGCACAAAAGGTATGTTTTCAAGAAGTGCCTCCTCCCTGATTCTTAAGGGAATAGTTTTAAAATTAAATTCTGTCCTCTTTTTCCCTCCGTACAGCAACTAAAACTCATTTATCTTCACAAGAACACCAAATGCAGCATTTTAGCTTTCTCCCCGGTTACTTACATTAACACAACCATCTATTTATAGCTCAAAAAAGAGAAGAAATGTGCCTTTCTTTTAACTTATAGAGCTTTAGTGCACTGATCTAAACATCTGGGTTTATTTTGTTATAGGAGAGGATCAGTCAAGTCTTACGGGAACTTGAGGAGGATCAGGTACAAGTAGTGAAACTGGGTGATGCCTCCATCGCTGCACCCTTCACCTCCAAACTCTCCTCCATACAGTGCAGTGAGTAACACTTGTTTATAATTTCAGCTGGCAAAGATCCAAACATAAAGCTGCTCCCAACCTCTAAAACTTGTTGCTTCGTCTTTTCCCCCAGTCTGCCATGTAATTAAGCAAGGCCGTTGCACTCTGGTGACAACACTACAAATGTTCAAGATCCTCGCTCTCAACGCCCTGGTGCTGGCCTACAGCCAGTCTGTACTCTACCTCGAGGGGGTCAAGTTCAGTGACTTCCAGGCGACCCTGCAGGGCCTACTCTTGGCCGGATGCTTCCTCTTCATCTCAAGATCAAAGGTGAGAATTCATGGAAGAAAATACAAGCCCTATATGTTTCTGATTGTTCTCCCAGCAAGGTAATATTTACTCAGTGTTTTTTTTTTTCTACCATAAGGTGTGTATTCTGATTTTTTATGGAAACCAAATCTTTCTGTCTCCTATTTACACAGCCACTGAAAACATTGTCTCAAGAGCGGCCCTTACCGAACATCTTCAATCTTTATACGGTGTTGACTGTGCTGCTACAGTTTGCTGTCCATTTCTGTAGCCTGGTGTACCTTTACAGAGAGGCACAAAGCAGAAGTCCGCCCAGGTAAATCAGAGTAAGACTGGCGGAGAGAGAACGAGAATAAACAACAGTTCTGCTACTGACATTTCACTCGTCCTTTTTGTCTTGCAGAGCGGAGCAGTTTGCCGATCTATATAAAGAGTTTGAGCCCAGTCTAATTAACAGCACTGTGTACATAATGTCCATGGCCATGCAGATGGCCACCTTTGCCATTAACTACAAGGTACGTCTTCTTAATACTATTAGTATTTCTTGCCTCTGTATTCTTTGTGGTATAATAGACTCACAGCATTGCTTATGTTTCCAATAGGGTCACCCCTTCATGGAGTCGCTCAGCGAGAATCGACCACTTCTGTGGAGTATCGCTCTGTCAGGTTTAGCAATTGTAGGACTTCTTACTGGCTCATCACCAGAATTCAACGAACAGTTTGCTCTTGTAGACATTCCAACGGAGGTGAGCTCACATTATTTTACCATTTATTGTTGTGTTGTAAAAAACTTAACGTAATAATGATGTACACCATGAGGTAACCTGCTTCCTGTTTACTTCCTTGCAGTTCAAATTAATCATTGCCCAGGTTCTGGTGGTGGACTTTGTTGTCGCTCTGCTGGTGGACCGTGTCTTGCAGTTCCTGCTGGGCAAAGGAACTCTCAGGCTGCCTTCTTGAACTCAGTGCCAACAGTGACCGCTGCCCTTACCAACCAAACTGTAAAGGGAGAGAAGACTTTTGAAGGAGGACGAGAATTAAAGCTGTTGTGACATAAACAAGACAGCTGAGACAGTCATGGCGTGCAGTACTGTACACTCCGTGTATCCCTTCCTGCTCAGTCCCCCCTTAACCATCTGTGTTTCTGAATTTTCATCAGTTCTGTTTATATTCTCTTTCAGTTTTTTTCATAACTCTTGCTTTTTTTCTACATCTCTCTCTCTTTCCTCACCTGTCCCTCCCCGCTGCTACACAAGGCCATGAAGACAGCAGTATTGAGTGGAGTGCGAGACTGTGTGCCAGCCAGAGTGAAACATACAGGCGCACAAAAGGGGCATTCTCCAAGAGAATTGCAAAAGTGTTTTTGAGTTTTTTGATTCCTCTCCTTGATTTTGTAAAAAGTGAAAAAACATCTCTAACAGACTTATAAAGACTTACAGATACAAATTATGAAGTCTGTCAAGTGTTTTGTCAAGTACAAGTACTGAAGTGTCTGCACATGGAAAGGATGAGCATGTCCAGCTGGTCATGAAATGTCCTGTTCCCGGAAATAGGTAAGTAAAGAATGATCAGGGTATGAGAATATCGTGTTACTGTACCAAGAAAGACTTTCATCCAATGAAACCTTATATCTCATGGGACACGTGACACAGGCCAAAGCAAACATGCCATCTCATTAAGTATCAGTTTATAGGAGAAAAGACTAGAAGATTGTGAACTTTGTGTTTACTTACCAACTGAACTTAATTGGCCTACCAGACTGTTTGCTATTTATCTTTGTTATGAACTTACATAAACCTTTGTGTGGTGAGCAAACTGCAGCAGCTTACACAAATTGCCTTTTCTTAAAATGTCTAGATAGAACTCTCACTCCATGGTGAATCAGGTACTGTACCAAGCATTCAAGTACCATGGAGCTGTTGAGGGCCTTACAGTCCAAACTGTAAATAATTCCAGCTTTCTCTCAGTGATGTTATCCTACAAAGTTTATGAATGGACTCCCAACTGGCTCCAGTCTTTCACCAGCAACTGTTGGGACTGCTTTTTTTGGCCACTTATGAATTATTCAGTTTCCAATGCCTCTCTCTTATAGTTACATTTAAAAAATATATAGTATAGTAGGGAGGTTAATGTGTTGATGTATATATCTACTTATTGTCCTGAGAAACATCTTTTATTTAGGAGTCATGCAGAAAATACCCCATGATCGATGTATAGATTAGGATGCCTCTCATGACAATGTTGGAGCCATAATATTGGAGATAAGTAAATGTGCAAAGAGTAAGCACAGCAACTGAAATTATAACTTGCCTACTTGTCAGATAACACTGCTATGTTGCAAAAAACTAACACAACAAACACTGCCAGTGGTTGGGAAATGCCATAAAGGAAGTCAAAGCTGTTAAGTGTAAGGTCTCATTCTATGCACTAGAAAACGTAAGCTGGATGACATCAGAAATCTGGTGTGTCTGAAGAGGACCGGGGCCAGGGTTACCCCTTTAAACTAGTGGGTCAGTTCTTGCTGTTAATTTGATCCAGGGGTTTCAGAGCTACAGGACTGGATTCCTCCACAGCTGAAGCCACCTTTCTACAGAAACATTTGTCATCACAGCTAGCATTTGATTTCCATAAATATTCAATTACTGAAGTATTCACTTTCAAATATTTTCAAATACATTGTAATTCATATTATTTTTAGGGGTTTTAATTTGAAGAATGAACATATGCTGCACACACTGCCATCCACACTTTAAAGGTATTGTGACCAACACAAGAAAATCTGTGGACAATCATGCAACTCCCAATGAGTGTCAACCCCATAAAGTTATTTTTATCTCAGAGAGGGTTTCTTTCATCTGTGTTTCCTGAAAGCAAATAGGTAGTTTTGGACTCACATTCTAGTGAATTATATATTAAATCTGACTTTCACTGCAGAACAAATAACTGGAACATCTTATCATGAAGGTATGATCAAGTATTTATGAACTACAGCTCCCCATTACACAGGTTCATTGACTTTATAACTTGTTTGCAGTCTCTTGTGCTACAATCAGACTACATTTCCCATGGTGCTTAGGGCAGTAAAGGGGTTTGGCCTGTTGGGCGCGCGCTATGAAGTAAACCATTTGAAAGTAAAAATGGCGGAGAAACATTTAGAAGCTGGACAAGACGGGTATGTATCCTTTTTTTTAAACCTTTGACACGACCGATTTCACAAAAGTTTGTGATATGTTGAGAAACAATACAGTGAAATATTTTTCAGGTAACGTGTAGTTGTTATCTCCGCATGAATTATCCCCAAAGCAACTTATTTCTGTGGTCTGCGATGCTTAACCGTTAACTTCCGTAAACACCGTAATTTGGACATTTTCGTTCCTGATATTCTGTAGATGTAATAATAGTTTAAAACTAAACATTTTCTTCTTGCAGTTACGAAAGGGTCGTCGGTGCTGATACCCAAAATGAGGTAATGCATTTAACTGACATTAAACTAGCTGTTGTTGACTAACAACGCCTCTGTTAGCTAACCCTATATCCAAGAGCTAGCGTTAACTAATCACGCTGTCGTTATACTGTCACTGTCTGCTCAATCCAAGGTCAACTCGATAAAAGGGACATCGAAAAGATGCTCCTCCACAAGCCCCATCTCAGCTCCCCCACACAAATCTCCCCGTTCCGACTTCCCATCACCCTCCACACAGACGCTGGATGCAGAAGAAGGACACTCGGAGGCAGTCAAACAAGAAATGCAGATAGAAAATACGGAGAGACCTTCAAGTCCTAATGTCAGCCCCACCGGACGGAGGAAATCCTGGAGGAGAGCCACCTTAACCCGACGATCTCTCCCTGCCCTTCCCAACCCATATCAGGGTGAGATGTTTGGCTTTGTTGCGTCCTGTCAAATCGGTAAATAATGACCATGGGTATCGATTTTATTCGCAAATTAAATATCTATGTATGTGTTTATTGTAGTTTTGTGCAGGGGCATAAGTACATCCTTATCAAGCGAAGAGAGGCTGGAAAAATTGATGGAGACTTCAATGAGGGTAAGTGTGGTAGCGTCATAAGTACATTAGTCATTGATACTCATTAGGATAATGCTTTATATGAGCCATGAGTGGACTGTAAGCATCTTGGCTGCAGTAGAGTTTTAATTTTAATTCTTCCAGTCTAACATTCACAATTGACCTCTGTCTAATTACCTCTGCTTTGTCTCTAGCTGGCAATAGAAAGAACTCAAAATTCACTGCAGTCGGTGCCGAAAACATCACTGGAGTCTTTTCAAAAACAAGGTTAGTGCTTGCTTCATTTGGCACATATATTGTGGGGCTCTTCATTGTATCATAAATGACAAAATGATAAAAGAAATGCAGCAAATCCTTATATTTAAGAAGTTGGAACCTTTAAATGTTTGATATTTTTGGCTTGAAAAAAGACTGAAATGATTAATCGATTATCAGAATAGTTACCAATTAAATTTCTCTGTCTTTTTTAAATCCCTTGCAGCTCTAACATTCAGTGTAACCTCTTGTCTGTATATTCCTTGGTACAGTTGAGCGTATCCAAAAAGAATGGCGTTTTCTGGCCAAAAGCATACGAAGTGAACCACAGGATCATGAACTCCCTGCTAGTGCAGCCAGGTATAGGATGTATTTTTTTTTCCTTTATATATATCTTTTCTGGGTTTTTGCTTTTGCTAAGAAATTGACATGTTATACTGCATTTATGCCTCTGTTATTTGCTTTCAGTTCTAGTGATCCTTCAATGCAAAGAGCCATGGAAAAGGCAATCAGCAGGCATGTTGTTCTTAATATCACTGTATCATATCACTGTAGCAAAGTATTCTTTTAAATCATAAATTCATACTTAAAAGATAAATAATGTGACCTATCACATGAGGTTCTTTTTTTTAACGGCCTATATTTTGTTTTAGGCTCCAGGCTGAAAGTGAATCCTGGGAGGCACTGTTGAACAAACACCGGAGTAAAGCAGAGGAGTTGGAAAGGTGAACATGTCACTGAGGAAAACTGTAGCAATACTGTGTTGGAGTAAGTCAATATTGTCCTCTCAATTGTGCGTCAATAATGTGTCCTTTTATCCATTGCAGGAAAGTGGAGGAGGGCCAGGAGAGAGGCGTATCATTGGATACTTCATCTGTTACCCAGTCCTCACAGTACCATTTCATACAGAGTAAACCCGACTACCATGGTCTCCTCCGTAGACAACAGCCGATGCTTCAAACTATGGCAATGATTGTATGTTTAAAATAAGATTTTGTATCATTAGTAAAAAGAATCATAAACTTATCAATAGTAGAAATTACTTTAGCACAAGTTAAAATCTCTAGGATTTTTAATTACTATAATGTTCTTATATACCATCTGTAAGGTGGCGTATGCTAAAATACTAAATTTGGCATGAAAATGGAGCAAGTGCTTCTTGGCTGTAGCAGTGATGAAACACAAAGCAGATGCTACTGATTTATGGGCAGCTTAAACGCTGTCCACAGGAAGGAGAAAGAAGCGTGTTACTTTTTGGGGGGAATTCATCCCATTATTGCGGGCAGTGCCAATGCTGGCACATTTAAGTGGTTGGAGACAGTCTCCATCCTCTGCAGTTTAGAAATGTTTATTAGCTTTTTGGCTCTCATCTGTCCAAGGTTACAGTGCCAATAAATTAAATAATTTCCCATTCAACCTTCACTTTGCTGGATTATGATAACAAAGTTGATGCTAGATAACATAACTAGAGCAACACCTACACTCCTTTGCCCAATTATCTATTGTTTGATTGCAGCAAACAACAGATCTGTTGTTTTAAAACTTTTTTTTTGTAGCAACTGCTTACTACATTTTGTTTTTGGTGTGGCGAGGTTGAAAAAAGTTGACACACATTTCTGTGCACCAGTCAGAGCTTAGCAACAATTTTAGTGATAAACCCATATTTAATACTACTGGGATTTGCATTTTGTTCTTACCTTAGCTCTCATTATTATTGCTCTGTTTTTTTGTCTGGAATATTTGTTGCAAAAGAAAAAAGCATATTTTAAGGGCTTAAATATGAACCTGTTGAATAACATTTAATAACTGTACGGAATTTATTTGGATGTGCTTTATCACATTATGTAATCGGTTATCTCTGTTTTATGTGTAGATGGACACTCAGTGTAAGATGGTTAGAGAGCTTCTGAACATCAAGGAGCAGTCACAGTTATTGGTGAAAGAGACCAGTGGACGATTGGGTAATGATTTTATCTATCTATTGTGTTTCCAGGTTTTCTATGGACTAATTGTCGTATCAAATCAACACTGATGTGGCAATTTAATTTTTAATCTTGTTACTTTTTCTTACCAGCGGCAGAAGCAGGATTCCAGGATCTTTCACCTGACCCTATCAGGAACCTCATGGCAGTCCCCTTATCCTCTGCAACTACATAGTCACTCTGGCAGGAGGCAAGCACAAGCAATCAATCAAATAATAGCACCATGGTTCTTTATGACTTGTATATGAAGCTCATACATGTGTTGTTTCTGGTAATTTTACTGTTTGTGATTCGAGAACATATAATTTCTTTTCTCTGTCTTTGTTGTCTTGTTTTATAACCAATGGAAAGCTCTAATTTAATGTTTTCTGTCTCAAATAAATACAATTCTGTCAGCAGCAGGACTTTTAATAGTGCTAGTTCAGGTAATGCATACGTTTGACCAGCAGGTGGCAGTAGCTGGCTATACAAAAATGTGACGAGCATTGTGAATAGCCAGAGTTGCTTTTTCTATAAAGGCCTTAATTAAGTCAGGTTATTCTGGCTTGTGAAACCTGAAACTTTTAATACTAACTGGCAGCTTTTAGACAGGAACAGACAAATGTTTCAGAAAACTTTTCCAGTGTCCTGCAAAACAATGTAATTGGTCATTCATCATGAAATAAACACTTAGAAATTCCCCATTTATTGGATCCTATAATCCTGTCTAAAGTGATCTGTTGTCTTAAAAAAATCAAATATAATAACTTCTGGAAACTAATTCTGATTTGTCTTTTTAAAATATTAAAATATAATTATATTTTTAAAACGATTGAAGTCATGGGGTGTAGCTTTGAGTGGTTTAGTTAAATGAGTTTGAATACAGGAGATTCTACTCTGTAGTGTGCTTCAGTCTTAAGTGTATGTACAGTTCTTTGAAATGCTCATCCTCAGTCACATTTACTTGCTTTTTGGTGCCGCATCTATTTCACTTCATCAGTGTCCCCTGACCATTCAGGAGGAGGCCCCTCCCCCCACAGTGACTCACCCCCATCTCTTGCATTTGGCTGGGTCACTGATGCAGAACGAAGCTTTGACATTGTACCAGTCAGTCAAAGCTTTGTTAGCCATCACTACTATCTCTTGGACCCAACCAAGGTTGCACTCATTTATGTTCATACTTAATTTGTTTACCTGATGATTACAGTGGGATGAAATCTTTACTCTATTACCAATAATAAATAAGAGTGGATGACTATCTGTTCTCTGCTGTTTTGATTTCCAACATTGACTATCGTGAATTTTTCCTTTGATTGCATTCTAGGGAGTGACTAGAGAGCAAAGGGACAAGCACAGAGAAGACAGGCAGGGTTGTGACCGTGAGAGTTGTGAGTAAGGGAGGATGGTGCACAGCAGGAGAGATCGATTCTTATTTAGATGAAAATGAGGCTTGATGCTTGTGGGGTGAGAGGAGGGCAGCTTTAGCATCCAAATGAATAGAAGTTTCACAGAAATGATCCTTAACCGAATCACCAACAATAAAAAACAAAGAAGTTTATAAAGCCACTGACATAGTCTTTTCACTTTCGAGGAAGCTCTCTCTTGACAGTGATAGACACTGACTTTGGGGTTAGATGGTAACCCCTGCAGCTACTCACTTAAAATTGTAAACTGTTGCTTTAAACAACCTCAATGACCCTAGTAAATGGCATGTCAGAAGTTAAGTGTTTGATTTGGATGCAGTGCGTATTTGGATAAAGGTGCCTTAGGTGTGACCAGGCTCTCCGGGTTCCTTGTTTGCAGGCTATTATTAGAAAAAAGAGTGTTTTTTTTTGCTTTTATACATCGTATTCTTTTTTTTTCTAATAAATCCCTGATGTTAATGAGATTTGAGGTCTAGTTATGGTCAGGATTACTTTTTTAAGGGGTTAAAATCCACTGCTTGGTATAATCACCAAGAAACCTAAATTGTGACTTGTACTATGTGCACATGCAAAGAACAATTACTGTTTAGGTTTACTGTATTCTCCATTCTTGTTGTCTCTAACTTAAGATTGATTAGCTGCAGATTGTAGTAGATGGATGTGTGGAGAGTCAGCATAAACCATTGCCAGTTTGGTCCTACTCTCTCATGCACACCCATCATCTCTTCTCAGTACAGCAAGGCTGGCTGCTGCTCTCCTCCACATCCATTCAGCCAGCCATTCGTCTTGGAAAGCTGTCTCTCTGATCTGAGTGATAAACTACAGCAGAATTGCCCAGTTTGCAAAAAACAAGGACACTTGTTTTCAATCTGTGCTGTCAACATTTTCATACTGAAAACTGATGGGATGTTTCATTCATTGGGGGTTTAGGACAGAATGATATTCTTAGGCTGGACTGTTTTTCCTCTAATATTGAATATTTCTCATCAAATTGCAAAAAATTTGCCCACACAGATGAATATCAGCTGACTTTTAGGCACAATTTATGAAATTATACTGACTCAAAAAAATCTTTCACAGGTTGCTGTAGGCTTTTAAAGTCATACACCTCTGCATTTGCTAAAACAAATCTTTAAAATATATGTCTCAATCTCAGTCTCTAACACCTCTAACCACTATCACAGTCATTAAGATTCAAAACAAAACATTTACTTCAAAGTTTTGTTTAGAAATTCATTATAATAAATAGGTGACCTCACCTGACATTAATGAGAAAAATTGCTATAACCTATTATAATAGGACAAGCGATGCTGATGACGTAAGGAGACATCCATTTGTTAGGGCAGTGGATCTTGTCACCTGGAGGGATAATGCAGTACAGGGTTTGAAACACACTGAATTATTTTCATACATTTTTGCCAAGCTTACTCCAGATGATATAGAAATGTATCTGCATCAGTAGCCCCCACCCCCCTCTCTGGTAGTCTGCTGGTTAAACCACCCGTAAGCTCTCAGTCTGTGGTGATACGAGTTCAATGGTCAACGCGACGCGCACCGCTCGCGCAGCCCAGAACATCCCACATACTCGCGCGACATCAATAACAATGGCAAACCGTAGTCTGTTTTGGTAGGAGATTTCTGATTGGAGGTAGACGGTCCGAAAGCTTAGTCCCCGTGTTCACGTCTTATTTCTTTTTTTAAGATTTGGCGAGTTTTATTTGAACACAAAAGTGTTCGTCTGTTGTTATATTTTTCGGTTTTTTACATTTCTTTTTGAAAATGTGCGAGGCGCTGTTGGCAAGCTCACACAGTCTGTGCATGTGTGTCCCTGCTGCTTCTCTGCTGGGCTACAGCTACTAACCTAGCTGCTTTTCACTCGGTGCTTAGCTAACGCTAGCCTGGCCGCGTTTATTGACTTGAGGGGGAAAAACCACAAGCGAATGTAAAGCGTGTTTGTGCGATCGGTTTTGTGACAACGGTCCTTTATTATTTTCTAATCGTTACAGTCGGGTACGGTAAGAAGTATTGTATGGTTTGTCGTAGAAAATACTTTGCTGGCTAGCTAACAGGCTAGCTATTTGTGTGTATTCTTCGACTGAGGAAAACGGCGAGTTTTCTTTGAAAGTATGGATGACCAGACCAGGATGATGACGGGTCTCACCGGACTCGGTGGACTACAACAAGCCGATGTCGGTGACCCAGACTCGGTTAGAAAACAGCAGTCCCTCGGTCAGCCTCAACAAGACATAGGGGATATCCTACAGCAAATAATGGCCATCACCGACGAAAGCCTGGACGAAGCACAGGCCAGGTAAGACAGGCGAAGAGCCATTTTCCACACAAGATAGCTAAGCTAAAGTGCGCTGTATGTTTCTTATTTTTGCTTTAGGACTCAAGCGTTTAACTGTAACGCTCACGTAAGGTAATGCGTAATTGCAACATTAATGCAACTTCAAGTTATATTGTAATCCGCTGCTTAACCAATCCATTTAGTTACAGAATAACTTGTACACCCACATTACAGTGCTGTTGTAGTTTGAAAGGAGGTTCTTTGTTTCTTCAAAACGTGCTTTATTGTGAGCTGTAGTTTGTAAACAGTCTCACTTGGTGGAGATATGGCGATAAAGTTGATCTTAATTGGTTTTCCAATGAAGTGTGAAATTAAGAAGTTTCAACTTCCCACCGAGTCTGTCAATGGTAGATGTACACGATGCACGTAATCACTTGCCTATCACTATAGCTGTATGTACCTTTTTTAAACAATAGTTTCATTAGATCACAGCTGTAGATTCAATTAAATCCTGTATAATTAAAACTAATCTTGCACACTCAAAGACTTCGCGTTATTTTCCTATTGGCTTTGAGGACAATACAAAGTTAGTGACGTAAATGTCCCTTTTGCACCAAAACTATTAAGACGTACGTCAACAATATACAAATGCTGTATAAGTGCTTTCTAGCTCGTGTTTTAAGTTGCTTGAGTCAGATCTATATGAATGAAATTGGATCCTCTGGTCATGTTGCCAAAGCTTTCAAAATATTACTAATCAGACTATGCCAAATTAGATGTGCCTAATTATAACAACGTGTATCTGAAATGCTGCTCCACATCAAATGAGTGTCAATAACACTAGTCATTGAAATGCAAATGAGTGGATAAATTAAGGTAATGGTAAAGATTACTCAATTGTCCCACGCATCAGCCCAGTGCTGTTTGTGATGACAGGAATCATTCATTCATATGACTTGTCACTCCATGTATGTGTTGGAGGTATTTTTATGTTTATTATTGTAGGGAGTATGCACTGCAGTGAGCCACTGACCCGCACACATTTGCCATGTGGCTTAAGGAGCATAAGGTCAGTTTCAGATGAAGCGTCAGTATTTCAACAATAGACAACCGTCCACTGCAAGACTGTGGCCACAGTGTGATGTGTCATTAGCTAGTGATTTTCCACCCAACATTTGACCACCTGGTTCTCTTAATTAATTCACTCCTCTTTCACTCCCTCCCTCCCTGGTGTTCATCCTTTTCATTGTGTGCTGGGTGCAATCAATTCTCCTATAATGTGTACGCGAGTGCAGCTGTCCGCAAATCGAGTTTCTATTAATGAGATGGTGGTGAGGGGGAGGGATGATGCTATACCAGCAGCCTATGAACACTGGGATATTACCTTTTCTTCAGTACAAGTTTGAGGACTTAATCAGGCATTATTTCATGGACAGATGCAAATATTTCTACTCTGTAATCTTTCCTGTATACCACTATTTTTTTTTCCTTTCGCAGTCTTCTTTTTCCCTTTATTGATGTCTACTGACCATTTACTAAGGGTTGTACTGTTATGAATCAAATAATGTAAATTCCAATTCTTTGGATTTAAAGGGCCAATTATAGTCTAGGAAATCATGTAGCAGGTCTAATATTAGATGTTAACAGGCTATTCAGAAAAACCAATTAGAGGTGTGGCTGCTTCCGAAGTGCCAGAGGTGTCCTTGCTATATGCTTGTATTGATCTAAACTCCCACTCAGAGCATGTCCTCGTCATGCCATATATGTGCAGGATTAAGACTAAAAAGGGAAGAGCAATAGTCAATTCAGTGTACTACCTACTTGATACGAATGTGTGACATGTGCAGCTCAAATCCTTGGTGTCCATAGTATGTATATAATTAATACAACCAATTCTGATGATAAAGCCTCATTTTGTTAACATAATTTCTTAAGCATTAACTGACAGACTACCTTGCATGACGTATGGTATCAATATGCTGTTTGATTATTTGCTTCTAAGGTTTACTTCAGGTAATAGAATGAAACATAACCACACTTAAAGACTAAATGCAGTCTGTTGTTACAAAAACACGTTTGCTGATATCTAGCAGTTGCTTTGACTTAGGATGTAAAGTCGTTATCAACATCATACTTAACTCGGATCAAGTTTTCCACCCACACATCAATCTTTTCCTCGGTCATTATCCACAAATTAATGTGTTAGGTGGCTCTTGTGTGAGCATGACGCCCCTGTTGTGCAGGGTGGCAGTGTGTTGGGATGGGGAGTGGTCAGGGCAGCGCAAGAACTTGGTGTTGCAGAGTACACTTCCTGCGCACCATCCGCCCTCATCCTCTCACCCTGTCGCCATATGTTCAGATGCTGGCCAGAGGACTCGCCGGCGCATTGGGGTGGATCAGACGACCCCACAGAGGGAGGGAGAGCAGGGGGGGGCATGGCAGGGGGTGGCCTGCCACTCAACTTCCAGCACAGGTCAGTACAGGACCGCATGAGCACCTCCTTCTCCCCCTCCTGCTCATACCCTCCATGCTGAAGGCAGCCCTCCCCCCAACTCAAATCCAGCAGTGACAGATTTGGTGGACAAAATGACATATTTAATGCTAGAGACATAACTCTTTACATCATACTGCCTCAATATTCTCACAGAAAGGCAGTCTTTCGTGACGTATACAGTAGGCGCACTATTTTGTCGTCCCCATAGTCCCCTCATTAATACTGCAGTGGGCATTCACAACTGGAATTGGTGTTGAGGTCAGGTGTAGCCAAATCATATTCATCTGTGGTTGTTCTTACTGTGTTGTTGTAAAAGAAATGCTTTATTTCAGGGTGATCTTCAGGTTTTACTTGTTATATGTTTTCCAATTCATGCTCATCAGAAACGGAGGCCTCATGCTGGTTTTGCTTTTGTTTTTCACCTAAACGTAAAGTCTATGTTACACTTCTCCAATTACACATTAAAATGGTTGTTGTCACTGAAACTTGTTTTTGCAACCAATGATACCTGTTGTGATTTGTGAAACTCTCCATAGAACAATTCAAATGCTTGTGTTAACTCGATGTGTTGGCGTAGTTGTTAAAAATATAGGGGGTGTACACAATTACTGAAACCTTTTTACAAGATAATGAAATATTACAACAGCACTGCAAACCATGGCAGCACAGATACCACAAAGTTAAGGAACACCTCTTTCACAATCTCAACAATCACTGGATGTTATGACCTACAATGGTTTGATATAATTCATATTGCATCCTAACAGATTTTGTTATGTTTGTCTTTTTGCATTAAAAGAAAGAAGGCGACTTTAAAAATACACTTCTGTGGGTGCTCAGCTACTAATGCACTTTGATTTGTGCACTTTCAGTACAGTAGTTAACATTAGAGACTATAGTGTCGAGTCATTTAGGGTCGCATTAGGATGGGGGCTTTACTACAGCATTCCAGACTTACAAGTTGTAATACTGGAGCAAGGTGTGTGGGCATGTGGATGTGTGTTAGGAGGAAATTTTGTTGCTGAGGTGTTCTGATTTGATTATGGTGAACTGTAGAAGTTTTGCCTTTTCTCCTTTAATTGCTATTAGCCTGATTTGCAATAAAGAGAACATCTCTGATTAAATTAAAATTGCAACTTAATCCTAATCCTCTCTATCAACTCACCATCTACTTCCATGGAACAAGTCTTTCTGTAAGAGGTAGAAATTAGATTACTGTGTATTAAATCTGGAATCTGGCGCTCAGTAATGATGACCTTGAGGTTTGGCATCATTACCTGTCCCACAGTGCAAAGCATCCAAATGACAACATTACTCTTGCTAGTTCAGATTGATGCATCAGGGATGTTTCTGCACTGACAAAGGCATTTGGCTAGTGGAAATGCCTTTAAATAACATGGCTCTGCTCTGCTGTGTTGCACTACACTCTTGAAATGCTATATGCATAATACATACAGTTCCTCTATCTGTTTTATGGGGGAGCACATGGAATGACTTGAGATGGAGGTCTGTTTATCGTAATCCTCCTCGCTCTCTCCCTCTCTTATTCCCTCTTCTCTCTTACAGGAAGCATGCCCTGAACTGTCACAGAATGAAGCCAGCCCTTTTCAGCGTTCTCTGCGAGATCAAAGAGAAGACGGGTGAGTTTCTACTTCACTCGTTCTCTTTGTGTTCTCCAGTCTGCATAGGTTGTAACCTAGTGCTAAGATGTGCTGTGCCTTTGCTCCAGTTTCCGTGGGACCAAGTTACTTTTGTATTGGCCTCGCAGAGAACTCTATTGATTGTTTCTGTTGCAGAACTGATAAAACTGTATGTGTTGTGTATACTTTGGTTCAAGATCATTCTAAATAGGCATTGCTGTTTGTTGTTTGGCAAAAATAATTATAGAAACCTAACCTATTTTTGGCCACTATCCAGACTTCACACTGACTGGCTGAAACTAATCTTAGTGGATCTGTGCCTTTTGAAACTTGAGTCAGACAGCAGAACATGCTGCAGATCATGTGTACAACTTGGAATTCAAATTCTTTTTACAATTTTTGTTTAACATTTTGACTTGAATGCAGAAATATACCCTGCTTTGCATTAATGTCAATTTCCATGTCAAATGATGAACAGTAATATAACTAAATGTACGAATTGTGCAACCAACAGGCTCTTACAGTTGTTACAGTATCCCAGAAATATTAACTATAATATGGCCGGGGAATAAAGATCTACTGTTACAGCTACCACTACTACAAACTATCATGTAAAAATTACTACATTAAAAAATCAAATCTGATCCGACAGAAAATTATGCACAGCTAGTTGACAGCCAGCAGATATGGAAACTCCACAGGGGTTATTGCTGTACAGTTAAAATGTTATGCTATTTCAGTACAAAGAGATGTTCTTTTCTCCTGCATTGTTAAAAAATCTACACAACACAGTGTAGTGTAAATGTGTATTTGGAATAAATTGCTATGCACATCAATGCAGTACCTTGATGCAAAGGAACAAGAAACCATTCCAACACTGTCTTAACAAATAATCATGCATTTCAAATACACATTATCTGATGGGAATTATTACCTAAGTAAATATCTTCGATTTGCTCTTACTCGTAAAATTATTCAAAGTAAACATGCTGCTTATTCTCATCCTTGTTAGCTATTCGAGTCAGCTATCTGACAGATTCTAGTGTGGTTCAAGCGAGCAGGCCTGGGATGGATGGCAGATTGATGGTTATGGTAGTGTAAATGGGGTGTGTTTTTTGAATCCTCTCCCTCTGCTAGTCGCTCTACGTTCTTGTCTTTCTATGTGCTTTTCTTGCTTTCACTCGCCTTGTGTATCTTCTAACAGCAAAACCTCTGTTGTTCAAATACAATTTGAAAATGCTGCACTGCTGCCTGTTGTGGCCCTCTGTCAATAATGTATTATTGCTCTCCAGTGATTGGACAAAAGTAAAGGCTAGGCTTGAGTGAGTGGGGCAGGGTACACTGTTTCCCAGGCAACCAGTGGTCTTATTTACCCTAATGCCATTCACTTTGATTTTCACATTTAGTCTCCCAGCAAACTAGAGAAGAGGGTCTGTGAGTATGCGTACAGTAAGCTGAGCAGAGAAACAGACAAGGCACAGAGGGAGGTTAACAATAGATTAATGCTGGAGGTGACTATGCCAACCATGAGATATAGAGATCTTTGGCTTTGCCTCTACTGTGCTGGCCATCTGCCACGTAGTGCCCTCCTAACTGCACTGTGTACCTGCTTTGGCATTTCTTTGCAACTCCATCAGACCCCCTGCAGGCCCCATTATGTGCCTCTGGAATGTGAATTGACTTCTCTTCAGTGCAGCTTGTGGAAGACCCAATCAGTAGTCTTCTAGTATCTCCATAGATTTTCTGCAGTATTTTTTACTAACAAACATGCACTTGTGTTGGCAAACCCACATACACACTCTCTTTTCCTTGCACACATACGCACACAGCGAACAGGGATAAAAGCAAACTCGGTCTTGGGTCTACTCCTACTGCCTCGGTCTTGTCCTCTCCCCCTCCCTCTCTATGCCTCGCTCCCATTCTTGAAAGAGAAGACTTGCTCTGAACTCGGGGCTTTGATATGGTAATGTAATGGTGGTGGAGGAGGAGGGGAGGTGGGGTGTGGGGGATGGGAGGTGAATTCCTCTGAGTGCTGCAGTTGGTTAGATTGTTTTCATTGTAAAGGAAATGTTCTGCGCTAATGCCAGAACCCCCCCCCATCGCCACCACCCCAAAACACCCCCCCCCCCCCCCATTTTACAACAGTGCCTGCGTTGTCCTGAGCTCTCACATTAAACATGACCTCCATCTGCGTGAAATTTGATTCTTGTTAATACTTTATTAAAGATGCACTCCAAAAAAGAAATTAAAGCACTTGGAGAGAGACGGGAAATGATCAAAGTTGAGAGCCAGTGAGTGGCTTTGCTTCAACTCAGTTCTGTTCTCCCTCGCTCTCATGGGTATTTGCTGTAAAAATAGCTCTTGGTGCAATGGGACAGCTTATGCCAAAATCTCTCACAAGCCACTGCAGTTACTCTCAGAAGTTTTTCATTTAGTTTGGGCATGTTTGAGGCAATTCTCCTTACTTTTATGCATTCCTTCTGCTTTACACATGACAACAGCGAATCTGTCATTCACTCTGTTCTGTCACCCTGCTCAAGTCCCTCCTTTTCAAGCCTGAACAGTCCCTGCTGTTTATTTTTGGATGGGTTTTAATGAAAATAAAAATAGTTATTCTAATAGAATTAAAGCTATACAGTTTTTTTTTTTTTAGCTTGAAAATGGCAAAGTGTATTTCTCTGCTACAATTGGATAAGTTCACACCCCAACACCTGCCACTCATCTTGATAAGCTGTCTGATAAACAACTCTTTGGGATAATGCCGCTAGTTGGCTGTGAAGAAATAGTGGCACACTGGCTAGCATCTTACCTATCCAAGACTAAAGTGTGTAGCTCTGTGTTGCCTCTTTTTTGTAAAAGTTCATATGTCACCATTCTTATGATTAATATGCATGTATCTGTGCACGACCGATCACTAATGGGCCATGTATCCCTAAGCAACAACAGTGAGCATCCTGATGGCTTGTAGCCAGTGTGATGTTAACTTGAACCACAGTATTGCTCTGTTAGGTGCCCAGTTTTTCCAGAGTCCTAACAATGTGTCTGGGGCTCTTGTTATTTGCTCTCTGCCTCTGCCATAGACCCACTACCTTCTGTCTGTGTATTTTCTGAACAGCATTTGAGTGAGTTATTTTGTGCTGATACATTGCCTGATTCTTCAAATAATTGGTTAACTATTTGGTTGAAAATAGATCAGCCGTGTCATGTTTGTTTAATTTGACAAATATTTATCTGTGTTGGATGGAGGTGTCTTATTATTTAAACCACCTACGAGCACCAACATCTCAGTGCCTGCCAGGAGAGCCAACAGCTCTTAGCTAGTATGTTGGCAAAGCGGCTAGCTGACAACCCATCATCACATCCTATTAATGTTTTGACAAGATGGATGAATGGTGAGATTTGGCAAACTCTGTGAACTCTCTCTGATTTATGTTTTTTCAGTGCTACTTCTGGCAACATTTGATATGCAGTCTTCTCACATTTAGTTATGATAGCTTATCAATTAATACGAAAAGGGCAAATTTAAACAGGCTTTTTACAAAATTGTTACAGTCATGAATATAAGTATATGATGAATAAGTTGAGCTTTTTTTAATGTTAGACTAAATGCCCTTTTTGGAGAGTAACTGAACTATTAAATGTATGTTAAATCAGCTTATTGGGGTCGTGATGTTTTTGCAAACCAGTCCTTCATCAACTTATTACCTTACCTGGGTATTCACAGCATTCAAGTTGTCTATATGCATTACAACACCATTTCAGCAGCCAAATGGCCCCAATTACATGTTAATTGAATTACAGCATGATTGCAGTTGTTAAAAGACCAAAACAAAACAACACTATTAAGAGTCACACATAGTTGCCATGTGTTTATTCACAGCCAGGAAAAAAACACATCACAAACTTTTTTAGAGCCTTGAGAAATCTCATTTGAATTTACCTTGCATGAGAGTTGACAAGAAAACGCCGCTGACAAGTGAGTTGGTAGCACCCAATGGTAGTGAGGAAGAATACGTTCAGCATTACACGATTGATTTAGATTTTTGTATTTCACCCACTTTGACTGAGTGCAGTACACGATGTCCCGAGAATCACATGCCTCATTAAAGCAACGTAATTATTATTAGTTTTCAAAGAGCCCAATTTGGAAAAGAGCCCTAAAATTTTATGAGTTGTTATGAACCTGTGTGATGTCTTTTATTATATTTTTCATGAGGGAAAGCATACAGTGCCTTTTTAAGCCAAAAGTAGTTGTAGTAACAAGATAAAAATAGCTTCTGGCCGAAATACAACCTATGTGAGGCTATGAAACTTGCGTTTTCAGTTTTACTGTCACTTGGGTCTGAAATGAGAATATGCCATCCACTTTTGTACAGCCGCAACAACTTCTCACTTGGGTTTTAATGTAAAAAGTCTATTTACACTAACTATGCAGTGGTGCTGTGTTATCTCATTGGCTTTTTCAGCAATCTCTGTTCTGTTTTTTGGTGTCCTGCCACTCAATCGTTTTTTTTTTTCTTCTTCCCCTGCTCCTTTGCAGGAGAGAATGAAAAAAGATAGAGTGTGTGTTGGGGGGGGTGGGGGGGTTGCAGGAGTGATACAGGGAGATTGATGAGGCAGTAAGAGCAGGAGTAATTACTCGGTGTCCATTCCCCAAGCCAGATTGGCAGACGGCTAATATCACACAGACCCCTGGCCCTGACAGACACACCACCGCCCCCCACCCCCCAACTCAAACTGGGGAGGCAGAGAGCACCCCAACCTTCAGCCTAGGCCTAATGGTGTGTGGGCCAACTGATTTCCCCATGTGGTATTATTCCTGTAGGAACTGGCCTTCTGTATATTGACAAGGGAAACTGCTGTCTTGAGTGTGCTGTAGGATGGGAAAAGCTCAGTGGAATTGTTCACCTTTTAAAGCCCTTTTCACACATGCGCTGCCGCCCGTACCCAAGCTGTATGTATGTGAACACAAATGTCCGAATCAGTTGGCCTGGACATTAAACAGACTTAACCCTGTTGGCTTCCTCGTACAAAGTCTGTTTATTGTCCGATTGAGATCATGTATGAATGGAACAGGTAATTGTCAGGATAATTCATAGCGAGCGAGTGATCTGATGATGGTGTTGCAAAGAGTGTAGCTGTTAATTAGTTTGTACTCTTTTCTGCTTGCCTATATTTTCCTTTCCAGTTTTTTGTTAATATTACGGATAAGTCCAAATAAATGTAGTATTAAAATATAAGTAAAAACAGTCCTCCTCCTCCTCCTCCTCAAGCATGCATTACCCGGGCCACCCCTTGACGAGTATTTCCAGTAGGTGAGAACATGTCCAACGTGGACAATCTCCTGTTTTGGCCAGCATTTTAGGGGCATCAGTGGAGTTGGATATGGACGACTGAGTATAAAAGTTTCTTCTAGTTGATAAGCATTAACAGCATGGATTGGGCTAATGAATAGTTATATTAGGACAAATGGCCACTCTATTGATGGTTGCTTAATAGTTGGGGCTACTGATGTGAGTTTTAAACAATAAAGCAAGATAGAGTTGAACAGAAAATTACATTAAATTGCATTATTTGCGTCAAACTTCAGAGGGGTTGGTTAATACATTAAAAAGATCAGCAAATAAGTGGGCACACAACTTCTGGTGAGACACACTGCTGAAATGATATTGGCAAGTGACACAATGGACAAGGAACCATGTTTATCAAACTTGAGACTTACTTGGATCCAGAAATTTCCAGAAATGTATGCTCAACAACAAGAAACCTGGAAATATTGAGTGACCCATCGGTATTGGTTGAGGATCACCCACAGGGCCGACTCCTACCTCTTCATTTCATCTACCCTCCCTCTCAGCATGTCTATGCCTCTCACACTGCTTTTAGGCTTTGCTCTTAAAGGAAGCCAGCGTCTCTTTAATTAAAGATATGTAAATGTGGTCTCAGCTGGATTGCATTAGTTTGGTGGCAGTGGGATGGGAGAGTGTTGGAGCCTAGCTCCTAATCCTGACTAATTAAGGATTAATTACAATTGATGGGAGCCCTCCACCCCTCGGCAGTAATGCACATTGCTGTCCCAGACAGTATGTTTGTATATTTCACACCATGTCATAAATGCAGAGGAGAGATGGAGATGGAAACATCAGGGCTGGTGAAAGGGGGGGGCGGGTTACCCCGAGATTAGCAGGATGCATTAGGTCATTACAGATACCAGGAAGCTCACGGTCCTTTTTAATCTTGTAGTGCAGTATAGATAGATGGTTTGATGCAGTGGTACTGTTTGCTAATCCACAGTAAGTCCATATTCTGCAAGGGTGATAGTTTGTGTTTTGATTAGTTTGTCATATCTGTACTCATTTATTTGTGCTCAAGTTTGCAAGGCCAATTTAGGCTACCCTCCTGTTAAACCACTGGTAAATTGTCATCCTGACCAGCCAGACATGTTATTGGCAGAGTGATTTTTATTCCTAACTGAACTGGTACATCGGACCTGTGCAGACTAACCATGTAGCCTCAGCTCTCTCTGGCACCATCTGACTGTGTCATAATGCTTGTTCACTTGTTATAAATGGGCACTGCTCTTCTGATCTATCGCTTAATTGCCACCTAATTTGCATAACAGTGCAAATTAACGACCTCTCAAATGAGCGTTCATTTTTCACAAAGTCTTTAGGAGCTCCTTAAGAGTCTGTGCTAATGAGCACAGGAGGCAGCTGGCCTGATGAGAGTTGACTGGGGGAAGATCCTAGCAGTGCTTTAACAAGCCTCCTGCTTAGGTGCTCTTCGTCATCCTCTTCTTCCTCCTGTGACATTTCGAATTCTTTCTTCCATGTCTCTGCGTCTTTCTGTGTGCAGAACTGTACCAGACTAGGGATATCATGTTAGAGATTTAGTCACATGTGCTAAACAGTGCTTAATATATCGTATAACGCAATTTGTTTAAGCACTTGTCCCATGTTGACACTAAAGTATTATCTTAAAAATATTTGGTTTTGCTCAGGCACCCAAATTGACAGAGGAATCTGTGGTCTGTTGCTAGTTTATTTTGCAAATTGGGTCACGTTTTGGCAGATTACTGAAAACTAGCTAAAAGGGAACACCAGTATACTCATTGTAACTCGAGTCCTGTTTATTCAATTCAAGCCATGCTATCTGGATGAGATTGTGTGGAAAATATAAATGACTTTGTTTTGCATTTACTGTTAGTCATTTTTGAGTTGAGTTGAGTCGAGTTTTGATATGATTAGAGTGACTTGGTTCACACATGATTTTATATTTATATTTTATAGGCCCTTTCAGTATAATTTTTTGAAAGGATTGTGCTTTTTATTTGGGAAGTATATAAACCTGAAAATATTTCCCGAGTATGCCTGTTGGGTCAAGTTTAAATGATAGTTTAAAAAATTTTTTTTTTTTAAAGGATGTAGCTGTGCTGCATTTGCATCAATTTACTGCTTATGGACGTTGCTAATAAATTGTATTTAAAATACAACTTGCTTTCACTGATTAATTCTTTTGCCTACTTATAGTAATGGCTCGTAAAAAAACTATTGGTATGGCTATCGTGGAAATATTAATTAATCTGGCAAAACTATGCATATAAATAATAGGCATGGGGAAAAGACATTGTAGTGCATCATTGTGGTTTTTTGTCACATATCTGTGAAGATTAAGTGACACCACCAACTGATCATTAGTGTCTGTGTGTGTGTGCGCGTGTGTGAGACAGACAGTATGTTTGTGTGTGACCATTCAAGGGGGGTACACGTAGTCATCACTCGGGTGTCCAAGCCTCTCTCTTTAGTTAATTAAGGGCTGATTAATGATGTGTTGGACTGAAGTGTTGTGTTTGCCCAAGGTGTGAGTTCTCCAATTCACACCTTAATCAGACCACACTGTGTTTACTCAGAATGCTTACCTCTCTTCTTTGTGTGTGTGTGTGTGTGTGTGTGTGTGTGTGTGTGTGTGTGTGTGTGTGTGTGTGTGTGTGTGTGTGTGTGTGTGTGTGTGTGTGTGTGTGTGTGTGTGTGTGTGTGTGTGTGTGTGTGTGTGTGTGTGTGTGTGTGTGTGTGTGTGTCTCAGAGTGGGGGGCTGCGTGCAACAGGACTCTAGTGAACTACCCAAACAGATGCTGATTAGCGTGAGCTGCTTAAAGTAGGAATGGACATATGGATTAGGCTCATTAAGTTGACTATACTCAACAAAAACACCCTTTTAGAAGAATTGGGTACACACTTTTTATGTTGACTTTGAAGTAGAAATTTACCTTTTCCCAGTATCCATTTGGCAAAAAGCCCATCAGGGAAATTATTCATTTTTAATACCATATTCTACAACTTGCCCACGGCAACATTTTATACACCCCAAGCCTCTTGTCGAGCAACCCATATTCTATGAAAATGGCCTGTTAAATCAAAAAGCTATAGGCACAGAGGAACTTGTTTCTAAAAGTTGACATTAATAAATTATTACAACATGATATTGTAAAGACATTGCCATTGGCATGAAGGCTCCTACTCAGATTGCTAAAGACTGAAAGTCATTATATGAGCACATGTGATTTTCACAGACTTTACTGGATGACTAACTAGACATAATGAAGTTTGTATTTCATTGCGTGGATTTAAAGGTCAAGGACTTTGACGGAAACTGCTCTCTTTCCCTCCCGAAAGCCACTCATCACTGTTCTTCTTCATAGTGGAAGTCAAACTCAAACAAAAAAGTCAGATATGGTATGGTCAGGTTTTGATTTTGTCAAATTTTTCTCGAGCTATGTTAAATGAGACCTGAAAACCAAATTCAACCTGGTGAGTTATAGGTAACCACCCTCAGTGTCATATAAAGTTCGGGATGGTCTTCTTCTTATTATAGGCTTTATTTATTCTTAGGGTGAAAATCAGATTGGCCCAAGCTCTTGTTTTCCCTAGCTTGATTTCTATTGCCCTTGCACTATTTTATAACCTGCAAACAGTTTTAATACAGGGGTTTACCTGTCATATCTCCAGAGCTGCAGTTGGGATTTGTTTTTGCAGTTTTTGTAGGGAGATTTACATATTCATGTAGCATATTTTCATTGTGAAAATCATCTTTCTATGGCCCATTCTTCTTTATCTGAATTCTCTGTCTGTAATGAAAGGAAAAACTGATGTTTTCACAGTCCTAGCTTTTCACTCTTTCTGGCTCGTTCGCTCTCTGGCACGTCTGTACTCTGGCTTGTGTATATTTCTGTAGCCTCTCTCTCTCTCTCTCTCCCTCTCTGTCTCTTCCTCTCTCGCACACATATCTTCTCCTGTGACTCCTTTTTTCAATTCTCCTTGGTTCTCCTTCTACCCTCTCTCTCGCCTTACCTTTTTTTCCCCTTTTTTTTCCTTCTCTATCCTTCTCTCTCTCCCGCTCTCTTGCTCTCTCCCAGTGAAAGGCTGAGAATACCCAAGGGAGCTGATGCAATTAAAATGCTAATCCTGTCTGTCTACAGAGAGAGGGAGAGGGGGGGCTGACAGCATGAGGGATTGCGGCTCACATGGAGAACTCGACTGAAATGGAGAACAGAGGGAGGGGGGGCACTGGGGGAGGTGGGTGGGGGTGCGCTGAAAGGGAGAGGGGGAGGGGATGTGTGTTGGGGGGAGACAGAGTGAAAAAGGGGATGCTAGCGAGGGAAAAGACAGACAAGGATAAAGCTTGTGTTGTGAGCTGAGCAATGATATACTGACTGCGTTTAAGTCTTATCTATTCCTATGTGCGGAAGGCATTACAGTTAATGTACAGCACTACACTATTGGTTAGGTTGTTCACCCTTACCTGCACCACTTCATATATTGTGTGTTGTGACTGCACAGCACACCGTTTTCCACATTGGGTGTGCAGAAATGAGAATGATTATGTATGCAGTGAAAGCCCAGCTGGATACCCTGAATATTTCATAGTATGTGTTGCTCGCTCCGTCTCTCAATGCCACACAGCCTGGCTAGGGTGGTAACGTGTGCATAATAGTGTGATTTCTAAGAGCTGTGGATGCAGGATGTAGGCCTTAAGCCCTTCCTATTTATAAAAAAAAAAAAAAGGGAATTTAAGTATCATTACTTACAGCACTTTGAGTTTTAGTCTCTGAGTAACAGAACCAGCCCAGCGGCAATGTTGGGAGCCAGTTGATCAAAAGGAAACGCTGCTTAGATTTGGGAGTCGAACAGCGAGCCAAGCTCAGGTTTTTTTTTATTATCGTCTTTTATATTTTTCAGGGGTTTCATGCTTGTTTTGCTGGTGGACTGCTCCCATGTCATTTGGCCCTTTTTTGAGCAGTATCTTAACTCATCTCAACAGCTGCTATAATACTACTAGGCCACTAGACTGTGCATGAGTGCAATTGTGGGTAATCACAGCTTAATTGGAGTAATTAGGGGAATGTAGGGGCATTAGGCTACAGCTGGGGGCCATAATGAGGGGTGGGGGCAAAAGGGAGGGGGAAGAGGTGAGAGGCTTCAAGAGCCACAGTTGCCCTCTTTACTGTAGGTCAGTTTTATGTGAATGGACAGTGAAGTCACCACACATGACTAAATAAAATCAGGGTTGTCTGTGGCAGGATGGGCTAGATTTTTATCATCATAATACATACCCAACTTGAACTACCTTCAGAAGGTAAACAAAGTATCCAAACAATCATATAGATTCAACAGGTACAAAACAAATACTTCTGGACCTTGATCACTGAATTAACGACAGGCTATCTGGCTTGGAAGTGTAGAGATCGTTAGTGAATGAAAGGAAAGAAAAAGAGGAGGGAAAGAGATGGGCGAATCAGGGTCATTAGTTCAGGCGGCTGGGTCTGCTGCATTCCTGAGCCCTGAGATGGGGGAGCAGCAGAGCAGGAATGTGCCTTGGAGAGAGAAGAGACCTAAGCAGAAGGAAAGAAAAAGGCAAGAAGGAACAAGAAAAAAGGGGGGAGAGGGAAAGTTGGACGCTTTTGCTACGAGAGGCCTTAAATGGTGGAACAGACTCATTTATCAAATGAAGTTTAAAAAAGCAAAAACTCGTCTGCACCATAGCACTTGGACACTTTAACGGTTTTTGTCCTCATTTCTTTCACATCTGTTAGCTCTACAGTACAGCTCTACTCATTTGTTAGCCCTGACTGCTCCATAGCTGCAAAGTTGTTTTTCAGCGCGACTCTCTACGGGTAAACTTTGACAATAACTTAAAGACTCAAATGATTGTTAAAGCTTTGCTAACAATGAGTGAGTTCATGTACCCCCAACCTTTCATGATGAGCTTTGACTAACTTGCATAATCCTCAAAGAGGCCAAGCGCCTAACCCAGTTTCCACTGGGATTAATCTTGTCATCCATATTGTTAGTGGCTGTCTTCTTCAGAATCCTGTCTGGTTTCACCGCTTTTTAAAATGGCTTTTACCTCATTAATTAAGTATCCAGTTACAAAGGTCAACATATATGTTGATATAGTGCTATTTATTTGTGACTAAACCAATATTTTACAACTATGCCACATTTTAACATGGATTGGTCTCCATATAAGTTTTTAAACAACTTCCTTATTTTCATAATGTAGAGCTCTTACTGCACAAACTTAATCTTTTCTGCCCAGCGAGTGGACATTTGTTCAAGGGCTGCAACTAACAATTACTTTACAGATTAATATCTAGATTAAATTCAAGAGCCATATCTAGATTAAATTCAAGAGCTACAGTTAATTAAATTAGATTTGATTAAATTTTGCAAAGTAAAAAAAAAAAAGTGTTTAAGTGTACATCAAAATTCCTCAGAGCCCCAAATCTGTGTGACCATCAGTCCAAAACTCAAAGATATTCAGTTCAGGTAATATAAAACAGAGAAGATCAGTCGTGACTTTTGCAAAAATTGAACCGGTGAATGTTAAGCGTTTTTGCTTGAAAAATAACCAGGGAACAATCACTTAATCAGTGTAGTTACTGTTTGATTTTGTGTCGCTTGGGTAATTAATTTGTCAACTAATCTTTCAATCTCTAATATTGTGCAGTTTGAATTAAAATCACTTTGAAAATAAATGCCATAAAAGTAACCTTGGTATTGTAGTAATAATGCGTTTCATATCTCATTATTTAGATTTACAAAATAAATGAACTATTAGTAACTAATGTCCCCAAGACACTGAATTGTGATACCAAGTTTCTACTCTTACTTTCTGAAGTTGAATGATTGAGAAGCAAAAGGGGCAAGAGAAAATTTAGTTAAGTGTTAAAAGCTTCAGGCTCTGAAGAATAGATGGTTGTCTGTACTTAAAACTTTTCAGTAACAGAGTGGTATCTGTAAGGGAGTGTGTATGTGTGAAAGAGAGAGAGAGATGAGAGCATGGCTGCAGGCTGACAGAGGTCCTGGTATAATGCAGTGGTGGGGAGCAGCAACTGATAACTATACTTATGGCCACTGGGGCTCATAGTGACAGCACATGCACTCCCATTACTGGTCCCATGCCTCATGCCCTTATCTCTGGCAGTCTGCCACAGAGGGACCACACTGCCCTCTGCTGTTGATTTAGAGGAAGTTCAGGCTCATTGAGAATTCAGCCAGGCGCTCATAGCAATGACTCAGGGGAGAAACTTGACTGGGATTTGACAGGGCTGCACTTCTTTGAATTTTAGCAGTGATAAAGCGTCTTCCTATGCACCTCCACACTATTACCCTTCTCCTTGAAAGGAAATGTGTAGTCTTTCAGTTAGCAAAAACTTTTTAACCAACAGGTTTTCTCAACCTAAGAAAAGTGGTCTGGCTTGGGCAGACTCCTTCCCCTAACAGATAAATACTAACCATGCCATACTAACTCCAATACTTTCCCTCTTCTCCTGTCTAGTGCTGAGTATACGAGGTGTGCAGGAGGAGGACCCCCCAGATCCCCAGATCATGCGGTTGGACAACATGCTGCTGGCAGAGGGTGTGTCGGGACCAGAAAAGGGCGGAGGATCGGCTGCAGCGGCTGCAGCTGCAGCAGCAGCAGGGGGCTCGCCCACCGACAGTAGCATTGAACACTCGGACTACAGAGCCAAGCTTGCCCAGATCCGCCAGATCTATCACTCTGAGCTGGAGAAGTACGAGCAGGTGTGTGCAGAGCAGACGTTTAATGCTTGATCATACACTGTTATCCACAAATAATAACATGTCCTGTTATAATAAATGCAGGTCAGCCAGCAACTGAATAACGTCATCAGTCTGGTAACAATCATCCTGTGCTGAATAAAGGGGAATAGTAAACTCTGTTCTGTTAGAATGTGTGCCTAAAGACACGACAAGGCTGAATACTTCAGTTTCCATGTTTGGTGGTATTTAAATTGCCTGTTGCTTTAGTGTTGTTTTGGAAAAAAAACTTGTGCAAGGACTGGAATTTACATGCCTCTGGCAGATGAGAGAGTGCAGGTGTCATTAAAACAAAGGCCACACGAGTGACCTCACTTTAACCAGTCTGTGCGTAATCTGTTAAATCATCTGCTGTAGTCCAGTTGGAATGAAAATCTGGGCTCTGCCTCATTGTGCATTCTTGAGTAATCTTAAATCCTTCAGTGTCCTTTGCTTCAAATTTAAATGGTTAAAAAACAGTGTTGGATAAAGATGGTGTCTTCATTATAAGGTTATATGTAACTAATTGGTATGAACAGGCGTTGAGATGGTGTTTCTGAGAGTGTCAGGTGTGCAGTCTTGGATTATGGTATTCAGCTCTGCATACTCTTGGTTCTTAATGGCAGCGATCCACTCTTTACTGGTGTTTCACTGATTTAGGTTTGAGAACCACTGCTGTAGACTGTATCATTTATCAAACGATACTTGTAACACACCCTTCTCGGTACCAGTCAGCAAATGTCTGACAACAAGTCAACCTCGGGGGGCCACGGCCAATGTTTCAGGGCTCACGATGTAGACAGCGAATATCAGGATAACGGATATCTGGGCCAAGACTTCTTCTTTCTTGCCTCGGTTATTTTAGCTAATCTTTATAAAAAAGATATTTGTTTATGAAGGCATGAATACGATTATAACAAGCTATATTGTTGCCAGACAATTGTCTGAAATATAATCTCAGAAAAATTAGACACATCCACATGGATGTTTAAATGCATTCAACTAATACCCGCTCAAACATGATTGGTCAATACTGCACAACGAAAAACGGAAACAGAAAGCTTCTGATATCAAAGCCTTGCCTATAGATTGTGCATTCATATACGTGTGAATGTATATGTATATAAGGCATCCAATTACAGCAGCATCAGACCGCTGAGTCCTACATGTCATCATCAAAACTATGTCGGGGTACTGGACAGAATCTTTTTGTCTCTCTTTACAGTAGCATTCAACTCCTCTCTCTCCCTCTCTCTCTCTCGGTCCAGGCCTGCAGTGAGTTCACCAACCATGTAATGAACCTGCTGAGAGAGCAGTCTCGCACACGGCCCATCTCTCCAAAAGAGATTGAGCGCATGGTGGCCATCATCCACCGCAAGTTCAGCTCCATTCAGATGCAGCTCAAACAGAGCACCTGCGAGGCCGTCATGATTCTGCGCTCACGCTTCCTTGATGCCAGGTCTGTCTGAGTGTTTCTAGCTGGAATTGTCACTATCTAGGTTTGTGTTGGATGGCTGGTTATTTTCTTGAGGGCTGAAGGGATGAGAGCATGTTGACGTTGTTGACAGCTATGTACATTCCAAGCATGTTGGTCATTATCTCTCCTCTGTGTGACAGACGTAAGAGGCGCAACTTCAACAAGCAAGCCACAGAGGTGCTGAACGAGTATTTCTACTCCCACCTGTCTAACCCTTACCCCAGCGAGGAAGCCAAGGAGGAACTGGCCAAAAAGTGTGGGATCACTGTGTCTCAGGTGAATAGCTAACACCACTATTAGCAAAGACTTTATAATTAAAATACACTGTAGCTGATGTTATTGTAGGGAATCGGATGTTGGTTACAAGATCAGTTTCACATACATGCATTCATACATGTTTTATAGCATATTTATAAATCTGCTTTAATTAATTAATCTTTTTTCTGTTTGTATAAGTAAAACTCTTTCCTTTTTTAGCTGAGGAAGCTACAAAAATGATGCTGTGACAGCTAAATTAATGTGAAGGAAACGCTGCATTTGAATATCTGACATCGATCTGTCCCTCAGGTCTCTAATTGGTTTGGCAACAAGAGAATACGCTACAAGAAGAACATTGGTAAGTTCCAGGAGGAAGCGAACCTCTACGCGGTTAAAACAGCGGTGGATGCTGCCAATGTGTCTGCGCAGGCCAGCCAGGCTAACTCTCCGGCAACGCCCAACTCAGGTAAAGCACGCTTCAATTAATTTACCCTCAAGCCCCGCCACTTCTCATTTACAGGCTTCATTTACAGGCTTCAGTTCTGCTTCATACCACATTTGTTCTTACACAACAAAACCAGATTGAACCACACAATGACCGTATAAAGTGTCCACTTGATTGTTTAAAGGAAAACCTACACTGTACACTGCGTTCTCAGCCAGCCTCCACACTGTTCAGAGTCATGTGAAATTATCCTACATTTGCATGAAATAATTGGTAAAAAACAAAAAAAAGTCGTCAGCCAAAACAGTACATAACTTATCTCTTACATTGTGGCTGCAAGTTGCCACATTGTTTATATCTGTCTATGTAGTACATATCTTAGTAAAGTAGGAGTACATTTGTACCACAACACATACAATTATACACCACAAGCCACCTCTTGAATCTGAGTGTCGCACAGTTGATCAAAGCAGAGCATTTAGGCTTCCAACCAGAATTTTCTAATGTGGAGAGGGATTCAAATGTGGTTAAAGGAGACAACAACATGAGGAATGAACCCTACTCTCTGTCTCTGTTTCCACATCTGTCCCACCTGTCCTCACTGGGGATGACAGTCATCCACGTAGAAGGGTGGAAACAAAATGTACTTTTAGCTATTTGCAGCTGTAAAATGCTTGTTTGCACATATTGCAGTTACATAGACATTGTTTTTTTTTGTGATTTTATTGTCTATCTAGTACGCATTTCAGCTATTGTTGTGCAGCTGATGTGTGCGTGTATGCCAAGGAGACACCAGGCTGTTAGGCCTGTAAAATATTATATTCAGAATAAGATGTCTTGGAGCACTGACCCTCACGTTGAAGCTGGTTGCAGTCAGTGTCCATGACCAGTAGTGACCTTTTGACCCCATGGCACTGTGGTGGGGCTGATTGGATATTGGCTATATATATTGCCTGCAGGGTCACCGGGGTCATACAGTTTGTCTCACACAGGCGACGCCTACCTCGGCCTGCATTCGCTCAACGGGGAGGGTCTCAACATCGCCCCCTCTCTACAGTCGCAGGTATGCACTGAGGACAGCTGCAGAGTTGACCTCAATGCTGTTAACCCAGCCACCCAGAATCCCTGGATAGCTACCCGTGGCCTAGCTCCTTTGACCCCCTCCTCAGATCCTGTCCTGACTTTACCTTTGACCCCATCAAATCCTCCCCCAGCACAAACAAACACAAGCTGACCCTTCTTTGCTCTGTACAGTGAGCCCTGAGGAGCTTATAGCTTCACTCAAGAGGAGTAATGTCAGTTTGTTTTATGCCATTTAGATTTTTTTATTGCTCAATAGTTACATGCGCACATAGTTCCTCCTCGTATTTACTTTACACAGGGTCAGACCTGGCACAGATCTCCTGGATCCGTTGAGGGGCACGAGAGCCTCCATCAAGACTCATATAGTTGTAAACATAAAGCTGGAATTTTTCCACCTTGGGATTGATTACTTAATAGTCAGTGTCTCTACTTTGCTGTTCTCCTCTGCCCTTTTAGTCTTCATTTTTCCCTCCCATACCCCACCTTTCCCCATCCTATCTCTCCATTTGTTCACCCCCATGTGTACACCAAGAAGCAATTTCCTCAAACTGAACTGTCCCTTGTGATTGTTGTCTGTTAATAGATGTGTACAGTTTTTTTTCGTTCTGGAGGGATCCACAGATTTCTGCTGTTAGTCTAGAGCTAAAACAAAGAAAGATATATTACTGTATTAATAAAAATGCAAGATAAGCTTTTGGCTTCGGCTGTAGTCTTTCATTTCATGAGATTTAGAGCAGAAGTGGTTTTATGGGAAGTTGTAAAGTTGATGAGTGAGTCACAATGTTTAGTGGTTGCATTGTCTAAAAACAACCGATTTAAATCGGAGAATTCACTAGCAGGAAAACAGACTGGCTCTGATGCATACAGTAGAGGTTTGTGGACACCATCACTCCTATGTTCAGCCTGTTGTCATTTTAGCTGGTAGCATAAACATTTGTTTAGCTATCCAAATGTTGTGCTGACATTTGTACTGAAACCTGTGGGTGTGTTTTGTCTGTGACAGGTGGATACCCTGCACCGTGCTACACACCTGACGGGCGGCTATGAGGAGCTGTCGGGTAGTGGCCTCTACACCCCTCATCGCCTGGATGTGAGTACCAACCACAAGCTCCTTCTGTGGTGTAGGTGTTGAGTAGAATATGCTCTGCTGTTTACTTGAAATTAATGTAGCAGATAAACCACAGCTATAGTTGGACATTTTCCCGTAAAATGTCAAACTAGGACAGTGAGTCATATCCTGTACAGACTGAAAAGCTCCTCAATCAGATTTGTGATATTGGGCTATATAAAGATTATTACGACTTGCTTTTGTTTCTTTCCTTTCTCGAGAAGCAGCAAGCACTGATTTGGTCTTTGCATGTCAAGACAAATTATATTAGTTTTTCTTATGTTACTCATAAAAGTTGTTTATACATTTTAATGATTGTAATTCAATTTGATGAAAACTGTAACTGCACATTGAAATACTGTCATTGAAATGCTGTTGAAAACAGTTTTATGTAACCTAGATGAAAATTTAGGGCCGTTTAACCGCAACATCTAGACATCTTCGACTTGCAAATTACCAAATCAATTTTTCCTGGGATGTCACAAGCTGTTTCTTGCTGGAAAAGTATTTCAAGAGAGAATTTAATTTCATGAATGTCATACTTGATGCTGAAATAACAGTGTGCTTACATGCACAGTAACCACACTACAGCGCGCCTTCTCCAGTAAGCTGATTTCTTAAACATCAAAAAATCAACAAACCGGGTTTGGGGATGAGGAAAAATTGATTTTCCCAGCTAGATTTTTCCCTGAGAAAGCAAATTTATATTCTTTATGTTACATATGCACATAGCAAAGTAGGAAAGTAATCAAAAGTCACAGCGGAGCAGGTGTAATGCTTCCTCTTACTTGTGCAATTCTTTCCAAAGTTTGGCTAAAACTACAAGTAGGAACTTGCTTCCAAAATGTGATTACACAGGTATTCAGAACAAGTTTACAAGCACAAGACTTATCTGATTTTCATGTTTGATTAAGTACATGAAAAGCACACTGCATGTAATTGGCTGACATCATGTTTTAACAGATAGGTAGTTCATAGAATGAAAAGCATTTTGTCTGCAACCTCTAAGCTATCTTGAGACTGCATCATTTGGCTTGTAAGCACAAATAGAGCTGATTTAGACTACTAATTATAAAACTCCTTCTTCATGCAAAATACTCTCTCTTCCCCGACTGTCTGCAGGCTAACAGCTGGCAGGACACCACCAACCCCCCCTCGGTCACCTCCCCTCCCGGTCCTCCTGGCAGCGTCCACTCCGACACCTCCAACTGATTCGGTGGCTCTCCCTGCCATCTCTTCATTCCCACTGCAGTCTGCTTCGACTACCATCCTCTGTCCTCATTTTTCACTACTCCCTCGTCTCTCAACTAGACAGCCACACAAGGCTGTGCTCGCATTTCATAAACACACACTGTGCTGGAACACAGGACAGCCGAACAGTAGTTAGGAGGAGTTCTCCCTCCGCCCCACAGCTCCACTTCAATGCTAGAAGCTCCTTAACTCGGAATAAAAGAGGGATGGAGCTTCCTGACGCTGAGACAGATAGGAAACATCTTTACTATCAAGGACTTTTTGAAAACCACTGACCCAGCTGTGTAGATGATCATGATGTCTGTACATTATGTGTATATGCACGTTAACTTCACACAGTACTCACACAGCTTGTCCATGTGCTGTTGACCTCTGCACTCGACCCTTTGCTTTGGAAAACTGTGTGTGATTGCCTGTATCTGTTGAAGCCTTGGCATTTGACAGCCAAACTGTTGATACGGATCACCATGGAGCTCTGCTCACCTTGCTCGTACCAAAGTGCTGCCCCAGTAGTTGTCAACACAGCTGTTCCTCCGAGACTACCCTCTGCCAACTCAACTCAACACAAGACAATGTTGTATCTTCCAGACCTTTATAGCTCGATGTTTCATTCTGTTGGAGATTTCAAAGTACTTGAGATATGCACAAATGTGCATCACCCCTTCCTCCATAAGACACACCTCACAACTTTTCAGTCGTTTTCATCGTGAGCTGACATAAAAAAGATGTGTCAAGCACAAAAGTTAGCATCCTCGTTATGGGTGTCTCTACCTGTATAAAGGGTAGTTAAGGGGATCACTGTTCTAAACCAGACAGGACAGGTGATAATAGGGCTGGTGAGAAGAGGAGGAAAGGGCAGAGAGAGGAAGAATATCTTTGGTTGAGTGGATGTGACTAATAGCCCTTTTTGTTGCTAACCAATAGAGGGTGTTGGTAGATGGCTTGTAGACTTTACTTCTTGCTTTCTGTCCACTAGTTTATTTGATTGTAGGCTATTTTCTAATGCTGTTTCACCAAGAATGCACCAGCCACCACCAAAAATGAGCTCAATAAAGCATCTAAATGACGTTAGAAGGGTGGAGAGATTGTGGGGCATTGATGTGTTATTGGGACAAATGTGACATGAAATTTAGAAACGTGACTGTCTTCCATGCATGTAGGACTTCTAGGCGTGATATTATTGTTTTTCATTTAACCTTCCAAGTTTTTAGCTTCGTTTTTATTAACAAAAAAAATAAAGGGTATAATTATTACAGTCAGACCAAAAAGGAAAAAGTGCATCATGTATTGCTATGATGTGTGTGTCTCTGTGTGGGCGTGTGTACAGTGTTCTTGGGATGTCTTAGTCAAACTGGCTGGTGCCCTCTGACCTTTGTAAGCATTATAGAGACTGGGTGCTTCCACCAGCCAATGACACACCAGGTGGGGTTCAGCTGAGATCTCCTCCCCATCTTGAAACATTTAAGCTTGTGAGCCCGAGGCAACACACTACAACCTTCTGTTGTACCAAAACCAAAAATACCACATTCAGCAATGTAATAATGCTACTCTGTGTCTCGCTAAAGTTGGTGCACAGCCACCTTTTCAGTTCGAGGAGAGGAGGGAATTATATTTGTATCTGTGTCTCTCTGTGTGGTGTTGTCATGCCTCAAGTTGATTTGATTTTTGGGGTTTTTTGTTGTGGGGCGTCATGGGAGGGAGGGAGGGTGGGTGGAGTGAGGACTGTCATATCACACCTGTATTTTGATTGTGAGCATAGAAGGTATGCTCTCCCCGTTACCCATATTTGAATACCTTCTGGTAAAACCACGACTAATTTGTTTTATTGTTCGATGGCCAATTGGGCAAGGGCTTCTCTCTCTCCTCTGTTACCAAAAAAAGAGGCAGCACTGGGTGTAGTAAAACTCTTAACTCGTGTTTAAGACAAAACCTGCAACGTTTTTTGGGATTTTTCATTTTTTTGGAGCTATTTTATACATTAACTGTTATGTGAATAACAAAGCATTTTTGATAGTAAGGTAAAGCCTTATGAAGATTTAAGTGTCAGTCAAGACTCTGTTGAATCATATGTTACAGAACAAAACTTGAGCGTACAAGCTGGTCACATGTGATATCCCACATCTAATTACTTGTTTTGTTACTCATCGCAGTTCATACGACTGTATCTTAATGAATAACGTTATCACCGCACCAAATTATCATCCTCCCCCTTTTTCTACCTGTTGTAATGGATGTCACTGTACAGTTTGTGTAATGTTTCAGTATTTTTATTTTTTTTCTTTTATAAACTTTGATGTTTGGTTGAGATGCCAATTTTATTTGGCCTTTGTGTCACAGGATTCACGATAACTCTGTATCTATTTTGAATATTATTTAGGTCTTTTGTTACATAACCGGGAGGCAACGTAGGGTTTACAGGTGCGACATTTGGTGCTGTGGGAAGATTATTGGATCAACTGAGGTTCTCCAGTGGACAGTATTTGGTGTGTTTTGCGTTATAGATTGATTCTCTTTCAGTTTCTCCACACTTTTCTTTTTTAAACTGCTTAAATTATTCAATTAAACTAGAGATGTAGAGTGGCAAAATACGTTTTTAAATAGTTTTACATGGGCATTTGTTTACTGAAACTGTGCTACTAAATGTAAAAGGTGCAGATGTTGCCCGTTTAGTGGAAAGTCACTCCCAGAGACTTTAAAATGTAATGAAGCGGGTAGATTTTTATCATGCAGACAATATGCAGGCAGCACATTTGTATACAACTGAGAGGAGGTTTAATACGAGTGACACGAGAGAAATTCTTTGACCAATACATGGCGACTTAATTTGAAATAGTCAATTCTTGTGAAACGAGAAGTGTTACAGAAAGAGGAAGAACTCCACATTAAAGCAGATGGTATACACTTTATGTAACTCCTGTTATGCACCGCTCGCCGCAAAAATAACGAGTACAGCAAAAACATTCAATACCAGAACTTAATTTTACGTTTTACTGTTGATCACGTCTACTTCTTGAAGTCTGTAAGAGACTTAAGGACTTCCACAGCACCAAATGACTTCTTAAACCTTTTTGATTTCTTTGTTTTTATTAGTATATTTGTATCTCCCCTCTTTCCCTTGTATTTACCCCTCTCTCTACCTCTGTCTTTCCATTTCTCTTGTATATAACCCCCCACTGTTTTCAGACTTGTGAGTCTGTACGAACTCCTTTTATACCTCAACTTTAGAATTGTTCTAGAAAGAGTAAAACAAAAAGGAAGAATATGACAAATTGTAGTGTTCTTATTAGAAAATTAATAAAAATGATTTAGTGTGATTTTTCAGTATTTGATTTCAGACTTTAGGAGTGTTTCATTTTATAATTTGTCACAAATGCTCTTGTGATAGTCAAATGTAATAAAAGGAGAGATTGCACCATCTGATGATCAATATGTCAATCTGTCAGCCTCATTGAGACTGAGGGAAACACTAAATGCTTTCTTCTAGCATGGATAAAACCCTTTTCAGCTTTTCAACAGAGGCATCTTTTATGTTTTTTTATTTATTCAATTTACAAATGCAACATGGAGGAGAGGTAGTTTGGCAGACGTTAGCTGATGTCCAGCAGAAAAGACGATGGGTTTTAGACGTGTGCTGGTTAGATGTCCTTGAAAGTCCTTTTTTTTATTTTTTTTTTTTATTGCAGGCCTGCAGCCATCAGCACACCCCCAGCATTGCCCGACTGTCTTCTGTTTTGTTTGTTTCTGTACAGATGGTCTGATCGTCTAACTTCTGGACACAGCCAAGATTTTCCTGTAGACAAAACATAATTTACAGTTTAGTGACGGGACATAAGATGAAAAACACGTTTTATTCAATTCAGCTTCAATCCCATTTTCCCTCCAGACACGGTTGAGATAAAAGTTGTCTCGACTTCAATGATTAACAAAATAAAACAAAGAAATAAAGAGGAGGAATTTCCTGATTCCCTCCCCCATCTAGTACCAGGTACCTGACATGTTAAAATGAAAATCAACATGTGCGGTAAGTGAAAACCTAAATGACTCACCGAGCGGGAATGTAAGAAACTAAAATCTCTGCCGTTATTGAGGAGGTGTAATTAGAATACTGGCCCTTTTTTTAATTTTGTTAAGTTAATCCAGCTCCCAGGCCCTGATATGAATAGAATAAAGCCTGTGTTAAAGCAATTAGAGAGTTTAAAATTTACATTTCACACGTTCATGGGATCAACAACCTTCTGTTTAAACTGTACCTCTGGCAGCGGTGAGGCAATCTCCACAGGTGACGGCTCCCTCTGCTGACCAGCACTTCTTCGACACAGGCAGCACAGGATTGACTTGAACGTGCCCCGCATCTCGGCGTCTCGCAGGGAATAGATGATAGGATTGACCAGAGAGTTGCACTCTGCTATCACCAAACAGAACTTCTCATAGGAGTTGGCGTGGCTGTCTTTACCCAGCAGCCCGTCCAGTAAGAGGGTCATGAGGCCAGGCGTCCAGCAGATTACGAAGGCACCTGCAGAGATGTGGGGTTGATAATGAAGGCAGAGAAAAATCAAGACAAAGTCACAATTTCCACAAAAGTATTGATGTAATATGACACCAGCTGTCTCAAAGTGCTGCAGAGTTGGGTAACCTTTTGTACCTTGATTGCTTAATATCAAAGTTAACTGCCAGTTAGGACATATTTACTTCCTGGAGATTAGTCACCTGAGCTGTCACAGAGGTGGATTGTGATGACAAAATGCAATTTTACTGTGACACACCGCAAAATTCCTAAGATAGAGATACCACGGTAATGAGACATGGTCTGACATAGAAGGCTAGAGCTGCACAACCAGTTTCTGGCAAAGTTGGAGCTTTGGGTAGTGAGCTTCATAGATCAACAAAAATATATTTTTTAAAAAGATACCATGCTAGTTAATTTTGAATCAAAAACCAAACCTTACAAACATGACCTTCAACCTACAACTAACATCCAACAATGGAGGGTCACACACAAACAACTTCTCACCCAGAACCATGGAGATGGTTTTCATCAGGTTGACAACAGTCTGGCTTTGCTGCACATCCGACCTGTGCTGAGACGCATACCTGCCCTGGTATCTCACATAGACGAAGATGCGGGTGTACATAGCCACCATGATGAAGAAAGTGAGCAGGTTGAGAACTGCCCAGAAGATCAGGAAGCGACGGCTGTACAGGGGTGCGACGGTGGAGCAGTCTTTCAGATCACACTCGCAGTTCCACACTGTTGAGGGCACCAGGCCCATGATGATGCTCACGGCCCAGATGCAGACTATCAGCAGCACCACGCGCCGCTTGGTCATCTTGCTGTGCAGCTGCATGGTGATAATGGTCTGGTGGCGCTCCACTGCGACAGCCAGCAGGTTGGCCACTGAGGCTGTCAGGCTGATGTCGATCAACGCCCCGCGGATATACCACTGCTCTTTAGAGAGCGTGCTGGTCCAGGGGCCCGTGTTCAACATCAGGTTGGCGTAGGCGATACCTGCAAACAGGTCTGCTGCAGCCATGTTGCCTAGGAGATAATAGATGGGGAAGTGGAAGCGTTTGTTCAAGAAGATGGCCACCATCACCATCAGGTTGGCCAGGAGTACGATGACACATACTGTCAGGCCAAGTCCAATCACCACAAAGTCCCGCGTCGTCCACACCACACTGATCTTCTTACCCACCAAGTTGTAGAAGAAGGTGACATTGTTGCTGTAGTCGCAGGTATTCAACACACTGCTGTCTATGGCCATTACTGCACACACAAAACAGACATTTATGGGTAAGTGCATGTTGTCCACAAGAGGTGCAGCAACTGCTAATGATCAATACAAGGCCTTCCTTACAGGACACCTTCAATATTTACCAACAGTTTAAAAGTACAGATATAAATCTCAGTCTACATTAATATACTGAACTGTGGCTTGTGTTTGTTAGATCACTTGCTGCCCACTCTGGATAAATTTAGCACAGTGGCGCTTAGTGTGGTCAGGACACAAATAACTATCAACAGTAGAAATTGAGCATAAGTTCAGGCCACACACACAAACACACACACTGCTTATCTCAAAGTGAAGATGACATATGTTTTAGTGTAGATATGACCAACATGTCAGGGACGATTCAACAAACAAGTGGGTAGATTAACTGACTGGTTTCGTCTCTAAACTGTCGTAAAATATTAAATAAAATGATCACAACAATAACTTCAAACTGCTCTTACAAAGTCTCAACTCAAATCAAACAGACGAAGCAGAAAACTGTCAGATTTAAAAAACACTTGGCAAAGTAATATTTGTCAGGCAAACGTATAAACGATGATTAAACGATTCACCTCTTCATTGTGACATATGAAACTAAGAGACAAACCAGTCAACATGTTGGCTCAACTTGTAGTGAAACGTGCTGAGAATATTTTCAGGCTTTCTACAGAACAAACGTTATCAATAATTATTTCAAACCTACCGTCGCGTTTAAGGTTTCCTCCATTTAGACAGTTCCCATATGAAACCTCGGTTGCTTAGCTGACATTTAAACAAACGGAAAGTCTCGTCGCTGTTCTCACTTCTGTCTTTCCACCACACGCACTTTCTACTCGTCGCTCGGGTCTGAATCATTCTCACTCAGATCAGCTGGAGCCGACAGGCAGGTAGTGGTGCCGCCTCCAACTGCAGCCTGAAATATCGGAAAAAAACACACACGCAGTCAATTTGACTCTTTCTGTGTCTCTATAGACGACATTTTGCTTTGAAAAGTCAAAATTTTAAACAGTTTTCTTTTAAGAAATTGCTCAAATGGCTTCAGCTCGAACGGAAAGTATTTTTGTGGTTTGTCTTGTGTGGTTGCGTGCGTCTCCCAAGACCTGAAGTGAAACGACATGTGAAGTATGCAATGAAATGCTATGTAGTCGTGATGCCAAAACAATATTATATATGTATATAAAGCGAAAAAGAAAACATTCACTGGGAACTTGTTTTCTGTGGTTTCCAGGAGCACCTGAAAGCCACATAACACAATCAAAACGCGACTTGTTTTGACAGAAGGATTAAATTCTACATTTTCAGTGGATATTACACATATGTTTTTTTTCTTTCTTTTTTAAAATATCTATGAGGATATTCATAGCTACGACATGAATACTGTGATACTGTTATATTATCTAACCCTAACCGGACATATTAAGCAGTGAAGTCTCGCTACTTTTATTTTGAAGGTATGTGCCGGAAGTTCAGTATTGTCCTTCTGCTGGTGTAACCGTCAATTGACTTGTGCATTTATAGACCCACGGGTGTTCACTGCCCTCCTGTGGTCGCAGTGAGGAACTGCAATGCCACATTAGTTTCGTTTCTAACTCAGTCGGAGAATCAGAGAACATTTCACAATTAATGTGATTGTGACATTAATACATGAACGAATAACTGAGTACATAAAAAAGTGTTGTTTTTTTTCAATAAAATTCCAGAAATGGTCTGAAGCTTGAATGTACTCAGAATCATGAGTGCACTCTGCCCTCTTGTGGCGACACAGAGGAACTACATCACATTACACTACATCAAACCCACTGGAAAACGTGTTTAGCAGAATAATATGTGCAACTGTGTTTTATTGTAGTCATTTCAGAGGCAGGTAGCCACAAGACGCATACCCTCAAAACACTTGAGACAAATAACATCTTTCTTTTATTATTATTTTTTTATAGACTCCCATCTCAAACTTGTAATCATAACAGATTATGAATGATGATTAATCAAGTGTACTAACATGTATATGATTACCCCCTCTGATACTTCTAAAGGATAGATAAAAATATCAAACATAAATATAATAAATAATAATGATTACCACTGGAAAAAAAAGTTGAAGACTGAGTGTGAAGGATAAACACAGTGTGGCATGTCTATGTTGAGGTTGGCCAACCTGTGTATGAGTAGAATCATGGATTTTCAACGCCCCCTTGTGGTCACAGTGAGGAACTACAAGAATATATTAATCATAAACCGCTGTGCAGTATTTTGGTCCTCACACTCGTGGCCTTGTCACTCAAACTGGACTTGAATTTTCATCATATCACCGCTACCTGAAACAATATGCCCACACCAACGTAGCCACTTGCATCAATACTTGTATTAATTAATATCTTAATTATTAATTTACACTTTTCCAGCAATATGCGATAGCAAACAATGATGATGTAATTCATGTCTATGACAAAACGAGACATTCACGGTGATTCTTTCTATGAAATTAATTACTTTCGTTAATGATAATTAAAAGTTATAGTTAAAAGTTAACGTGGCTGGTGGTGAAAGAGCTAGCATGGTCAAGCTAACGTCAATGAAATAATACGACTTCCGGTGGATTTTCTCAAAATAAAATCTTAAACGCAGAAACGCACTTCACAGAAATGTTGTGCTCTTTAGTAGTCACAGATAGAAACTAAATGTGCGAGTTACTCGGTGGTTATAATACAAATATTTCTACCATTTTTTCATGCTTACAGTTACTGTGTTACATGATTGTTAAAAGTTACGTGGCTGGTGAAGACAGCTAGCATGTTCAGCACTAGCAAGAGGCTAGCTAGTTCGGAAAGCCGAGAGACAATGGCGAGTTCCTCCCTGTTAATTACTGTTGCTGTACACGCCAAACACTCAGAAGATATGCGATATCAAGCAATAACAATGTAATCCATTCGTGTGAACAGTTACCTTTATTTATATCTTATCAACCTCAGTTTACTCAAAATGGATGGTCAGCTTGATTGGGCGTTCAGAATTACGAGTGTTCACTGCCCTCTTGTGGTCACACCGAGGAACTGCAACATGAAATTGGTCAAGCTAACGTCAGTGTGGATGTAATTCAACTAGCACTTCCGGTGAATTATCTCAAAATAAAATAAACAAATCCACAGGAACGCACTGCACTGCAAACAGGAAGCAATAACAATGTAATCCATTCGTATGAACAGTTACCTTTATATCGTATGAACCTCAGTTTACTCAAAATGGATGGTCAGCTTGATCAGGTGTTCAGAATTACAAGTGTTCACTGCCCTCTTGTGGTCACATCGAGGAACTGCAACATGAAATTGGTCAAGCTAACGCCAGTGTGGATGTAATTCAACCAGCATTTCCGGTGAATTCTCGCAACATAAAATGAACAAATCCACAGAAAAGTACTTACTGTCATTGCTCTGTAGTGGTCTGTAGTAAGTACAAACCGGATGTAAACGTTCTAAAGTTGCATTGACTCAAACTTGATTAATTCAATGTAATGTAGTTCCCACTGTGACCACAAGAGGGCAGTAAACATTCGTGGATGTGAATACACACAGACACACAGAGACATTACCATATCACACTTGTTATATATATAAACTTGTCTCCAGAACGTAAAACGATTATGGAAACAGCTTTATTAATACTACTATGACATGTATATAGCATGCCTTCTTTGTTTAATTTCATGTATTAATTTATTTTATTTTAACCTTAATTCTCAGTTATGTCGACTTATTCCTTTTTAATGATAATAAAGATTATTTAGACAAATTATAATGTGTTTTAAATTGTATTTGGTGTTGCAGTTCGTTATTGTGACCGCTGGAGGGCAGTAAAGAGTAAACCAGATCCTAGCGTCAAGGTAGACTTAACACCATACCAACACTTCCGGCTAATACTTTCAAATTAAAATATCCATAATAATACCTAACCCTATCTTATAATATTAATAATAATATGAAGTTGTAATCTAGCTGTAGTATTTTCAATTAGCTCATTTGAGTGCCAATCTATCATTACAATACGGGTCAAACGTCCTCCACCTTATTATTGTAGCTACTATTGCCTGTGGGTGGCAAAATTGTGCCTGAACTGCAGTTGAGAGCAAGTTCTTGACAGTTCCAAGAGGCATTTCACATATAAAGACACAGAGACAAAGTTTCGTTTATTTTTTATTTTCTATAAAAGAGATGAGTTTATTCAATGATCATAACAGACTGAATCAGAGACCTCGATAGACCACTCACATACCAAACGATAATCGAGGAAAATGTTTCAACAAAACCCCCAAAACAGAACAAATGTAACACAAAATAAAATACCTGAATAAAGCAAACTCTGGGCTGAGCTGCGGGTCAGCACATTCTCTTTAGAACTCATGGCACATTATGTCCAACAGTTATTGTGAAAAGGAAAAAAAAAAAGGCTAAAAAGGAATGAAGTTTTTTTTTTTACCCTTTCAAAACCAGTCTAATAAAAATTCTATACTCATATATGGTGGACTTCATAGGAATTAAAAAGGTGACTTAAGCACAGAAACAAGTTCTCCTGAAGTACTATTTATCTGTTTATTCTCCTCATCAATAGAATGCTTATCTACATCGGGGAACATGCCTCCCTGCACCACACACTTAAAAAAAAAATTTAACAAAAACAATAAACACACACAGTCACACAGCCGTCCAAATTTACACAGTCACACTCACAGACCAGACTCAAATGCTAGTGTGGCAACGCTGAAACATTATCTACCTAAAATATGCTGATTGAACAAAATGAGAAAGTAGTTGTCAGGTGTGTACACTCATAGAAGTCCAGCTAAAACTAAATTTAAAACCCGAATATTGACAACGGGTAAAATATAAAACGCTGTCTTTTCCTTTTTTTATTATTTTTTTTACACAAACTCTTTCAAAAAATCTCCCTCCCCGTTCAAATATTACACCACCCAGTCCTGACTCGCCCCTTTCTAAACCCCCCTCAAAGTGTAATATAAGCCAACGAGAATTGCAATACAATACAGGCACTGGAGAAAAAACACCATAAGAGACAAGTGAAGAGGACGAGATGCATTCCGATTTCAACCCATCCCCGGTCCAAACAATGTCTCCGAGAACAGAATTATAAATCACATCCACTATTATCGAACAAGAACAAAGATAGAAATCAAAACTGTTTTTTCGTGATTTTCCGTTTCTTAACTTTTGTAATTGTTTGTCTTTTTATTTCATACTGTTGACAGTGTGCCCTCAGTGAATTAGAAGACGACTTGATGCAAGAACTAACTTGGAGCTCCGTCCAGTCCATTTTTACTAACCTGATTCAAGTAACCGCTACAGAAAGGTGTTAAGTGTTTGTCTTATTCCCCTGACTATCTCCTTCCTGCTCCGAGCACTCTGCCTGTTGACATGTGATCAAAACCTTTAGGGTTCAATCAGAGGGGACAACAGGGGGCTCCTAATCTTCTCACATCTTAACTGATCCAGTAGTGTGACTGTTGTGAACAGGCCAATGATATGGACATTGTCCAACATTATGTCTCAAAGTGTAATACAAATAATGGTGCAACACTTGTAGTGAAATCATGTTCCAACTAAAGCTCAGAAACGGCCAGAACCTTTCCCTTCTTCTGCTCATAAGTTCCTATCGTAGCTTTAAATTAAAAATGCAAGGCAGGATGAAAACTTCTGTCTTTGATATATACTTGCTGGAACTATGATAATGCATATATTCAGGGTTTTTTTTTTTGTCACGAGCTACCTACCATGTTTTAGGACAATTAATTTAGCATAAATGATAATGGGGTTGTTTGGCATAGACATAGGTGGTGGAGTGTGTTGGTGTGAAGATTCAAAGACCTAAAGAGGAAAAAAAAGAAAGATCCAAAATAAACAGTTATTGTAGTATAAGAAAATACTTCTTTACAGTAGATACTAGATGATGAAAAAGAACTGCACAGCTCCTACTCCTGCTTGTAAATGTTATTGGTTTGTCCATGTGTGCAGGCCATAGAACATAATGGTCTGTTTAGGAAAGAGGTGTAAGGCAAACTGTACCTTCTCTGCTGAGAAATATACATGATTTACAGTATGGAAGTTGCCCCCCCGCCCCCGAACCATTTCATGTGTTCACTTACAACAAACAAAACAAAACATAAAAGGACCAGTCTTCTTCACCACCTCAGACATCTGGCAGTTTCAAAACGCCTCTGCGCAGTCTGTCAGTACATTATCAGAGCATTTCATAGATATTGGGATGTCTTTACACTTGCAGTTCATTGTTGCGCCCACGCACACTGTAAGAAGCAAGTATGACAAAGGCAACTGTGCCAACAGGGGTCCTCTCTCTCCTGTTATGAGATTTCAGGCAGGCAAAGCCAAATTCCCAGGAAATGACATCCAGAACAATGAGACTATCCCCATGTGTTGAGTGTGTTCAGTCCACAGGGGCAAAGCGAGATGCGACTGCCCATCCAGCGTTTGTATTCAGTCTCCGAGGGCCCGTCACATCTACATACTATCCGTGTTCCTCTGTGGTGCACGGTCGCCAAATCTCTCTTTAGATGAAGTTTGCATCATCAGTTTTTTTTTCCTTTTTTTGTTTTTTTTGCAGTTACGTTTCAGTTGCTTCCATCCTCAAAACAGGTTCTCCTCAAAGATAGCCATTAAGTCACTTTGGAAATTCATGTCAATAGTTGCTGCCATCTGGAGAGACAAAAGAACAATTTAGTATTTCCTTTACATTCATTACATGAAAATAGCATCCTTAACTCCATGAAAGTGAAGAGTGCTAAAGATAATTATCTCACCGCTTCTCGCCTCCGCCTCTCCTGCTCTCGGCGGCGTGCTAGCTCTCTCTGTTGGTCTAATGGGTTCTGTGTGGCGGGCTGCGGCGGTGTGGGGGGTTGAGGAGGTGGCTGAATGGCAGCTGGCTGTGGCTGTGGCTGCGGCTCCTGCTGTTGCTGTTGTGAAGGAGCTTGGATGTGCTGCTGCTCCAGACGTCTGCGTGGCTCCTCATGCAACCTTCTGCTTGGCTCCATGATTTCCTCGTCATCTCGACCTCTGGAAAACAATTGAGGACAATCATTCGCACCAGGTGATAACAAACACTTCGCAGCTGCCTAAGATATATATATATATATATATATATATATATATATATATATATACACACACATATTGGCTGAGCTAAGTATAAAACTACAAGGCCAGAAAAACAAGATCACCTACACAGACAAACAACATGGACAAGGATCCGTTTGAGCTCAAGGAAACAGGTAACTGGTTTCTAAACTTGGGGCATTTTAAGTGAAAAAGATCTAACAGTGGTGAGCAGAGCTTTCTCAGGATGTGGGTCTCACCATTGTTTAATTCACAGCAGAATTGAGTTTTGTTTTAACTAGTTATAGTAAGTCTTTGGTGTGTCAGCAATGAAACACACAATTATTACAATATCTTGACTGTCTGTGGCTTCATAAAAGAGTTGTGAAACAATATTAGCTTGACCTTTTCAGTTTAAGTTTAAGCAGGGTATTCAGCACATTATTACAGCGGCACTATAATATGTGCTCTGACTTGAACAAAAGTAGATGCCCATATAGCCTCTCTGATGCCAGCAGTTGAGGACTGACATCATGCCCCACTGACCAATGTGTATAAATTAATTATAATCTTTTCTGGTTCACATGCCAACATCTAAAAACAACCCTCCGACAGTCCTTATTCACACTTGATTCTATGTGGCTGTTGTGGTCCTATGATACAGCCACTAGAGGGGATAATACATCACCTCAAAGGGTTTACTGTCATGTCATCAGGCAGCCCACCCAAATACATTCTTGTTTTTAACTCATCATTTAGTGTTAACATGCAAGTTCTTGCACAAAGATGTAAACAGCACCTAAAAATGTTATTAAACTGTTGAACAATCGTAATCCAATACTGCTGGACATGAGGGCAGCTCCACAAACAATGAAAAATGAAGCAATAGTTGATTGACGCTTAGTACGAAGATCTGACAGATGGATTCACTCTGTGTCTGGTTTCAGGAATCACATGAAGCCTGTATAATATCTCACTCTGACAGGCTGAAAGAGATGCTAAGACAAAGGCTGGCATTCCAGGTCATTGGTTCTGTAGTGCCCAACCCAAGTGGCCAATCTGTTTATGATTTAGATCAGATTCCCACCTGCCTTCAACTTTGTCAGAGTTGCCCGCCTTGAGGCTGAAAGGTATCTTATAAGGCTGTTTTTGGTAATGAATTTAAACTGCATAATATCTACCAACAGAAACTCTATAGGAGCAAGTCCACCAGGGCACTCTGATCATGATTATGATAATGATAGGTAAGACCTTCCTACCAGTAGAAGTGACAAGGCCTCTCAGATGAGTGGTTCTTGTTCTAAATTTACCTGGATTGCTTTAAAACTACACAAACATAAAGTTTGTTTACAACATTATTCATTATTCTCATACCTAGTTTAGTGGAACAAATATACAACAAATTAAAGATAGGTGTCTCCTCAAAATACTCCTGTACCTCAGGTGGTACACATCGCAGCCCTCTATACGTTTTGTCTCCAGTCATCTTATAGACAACCTTACCGTAGTTTGTCCTGCTCTCTGCGTAGTCTGTCTTTTTCTGCCTGCTCCGCTTGAGCTTTCAGGGCTTTCTCCCTCTCCTCTTTCTCCCGCGCAGCACGACGGAACTGCTCAAAACTGTCACTCGATGACTTTACTGCAGATAAGGGCGTAGATGTGGACTTCTGTGCCAAGCTGGCCCACGAGCCCATATTCTTCAGTTTCACATCCTGAGAAAACACACACAGAGAGGGCAAGATGAGCCACATTAATCGTCAATCATGATCCAATCAAAAACATTGCAAGATACAATCCCATAAAGTTCATAGACAAAGAACTGAAAGAGGTATATGAGATAATTTAAAAAAGTGATTTTTTACACCTACCTGTACCTTTTTGGGGGCAGTGGGTGCCTTTGACTCCTGCTTGAACTTATCCTTGTCTTGTAGAGAGGGGGGCGGCCCACTAGGCTCAGAGGAGCGGATGACCGGTCGCGAGCTATCCATGGACTTCACATCTGCTCAAAACAAGAGCGGGCACACACACGCACACGCACACGCACACACACACACACACACACACACACACAGTCTCAATATCCTGTGCAGCTTCTTCTTCTGCATTGTAGCCACAGAAAAGAAAAACAAGAAGTCATGGTACTCACTCTGTTGGCTGTGGCCAGGTTGAGAAGGCTTGATATCAGGATGTTTGTGATGGTCTGGTCTCATTGCAGGGTTAAATGGTTCTCCTCTCATCACTGGTGATGGAGGTAGTTTCTCCTCCTTTATCCCACCTTGGTTTGGAAGGGCTCTCTGCTGCTTCACAAGCATAAGGAAGTCAGACACGTGCATGTGTAGACATAACGTCAGTGCTGCACTAAACCCCGCCAATATATTGTGTACAGCCTGTGCAGGTTTTCTCACCTTTTTGGGCTGCATGTTGTGAGGTGGAGACTGGTGAGACACAGGTGGGAACTGGGGAAGTTGTGGGGAATGCATCATGAGAGGGGAAGGGTTGTCCCTCATGTGACCTGTCAACATAAGGGAAGGGCATAAAACTTCCGTCTACATAATTAATTTGTACAGTTTGTGCTTCTACAATCCATTTTTTGTCCCATCTTCTCAGACTTACCCGTGTTGTAAGGGTCTGCCTTGGTTGGACGAGGGGAGGGCTGTTCTTGCTGCTGCTGGATGATCTGCTGTGCTTTGTTGGTGGGCATGGATATCTTGTGTTGTGATCCCTGGGACTGACCAGCAAGACCAGGACCCTGCTGGTAGTTCAGCTGCTGCTGTTGTGGCTGCTGTTGCTGCTGCTGAGTGTGCTGCATGTGGCGGGCCTGGTGTAGAGGCATCTGTTGGGTTGGAGCCTGATGTGATGAGGTTGGCTGAGTCTGGGACTGGACAGGTAGCTGGGGAGGAGGCAGCGTGGTCTGAGAGGAGAGCTGAGATTGTCCCTGGACAGACTGCAGGAGAGAGTTCTGTCCTGGTTGTTGTTGTTGCTGCTGTTGCTGTTGCTGCTGCTGACGAGCCTGCGCCTGGAGCGACTGCATGGACTGCTGGGGCTGACGGGTTTGTTGGAACTGCTGCAGATACAACTGTACTTGGTTCAAAGGCGTTGTCGACCCTGGCTCTTCATCATCCTCCAGCAACATTTGTGGAGGTTGGGAAGACAGCAAGCCCTGGGGTGTGAGTGTTGGAGGGGACATGGGACGCTGATGCAGGGGCTGAGGAGGGTGAAGGATTTGCGATGGGAGCTGGTGTTGTGGTGGAGCAACTGACTGAGGCTGGAGCTGCTGCTGCTGCTGCTGCTGCTGCTGCTGCTGCTGCTGTTGTTGTTGTTGTTGTTGTTGTTGCAGAGTTTGCTGCTGCTGAGGAGGTGCTGGCTGCTGCTGAGGAGGTTTGGGATGAAGAGGTGCTGCCTTGTGACTGGGTCGAGAAGGCTGCTGAGGCATGGAACTGTGCAAAGCTATGGATGCACAGTAACAAGAAAGGAACAAGAAATAAAACATGTAATTAATATGGATTTTTGGTCACAAAATTATCTTACCATGAGTTAATTTTTGTGTCTGGAAACAGTAATTTTCAAAATTTGTTGATGCATTTTTTATTTTGTGGGAACTGGTTAAAAAAAAAAAAAATTATGTTCCCCACCCCAACATGTAATCTGTCAATCAGTAAAAGACACTAGTGTATTAAAGATATTAGTGTGATGTGGTGTTGCAATTGTGCTTGTGCTTTGAGAAGCACGAATGCAAAATAAAAATAAATAAAACAACAATCTCCTTTCTTCAACAGCTGTCTCTCCCAAGTTAAAAAGGAAAGTTGTTAGTTGGAGTAAGATCAAACTAGACAGACCATTTATAGGTGGTTAGGGTTATGATTACTGATATAAATGGTATTTTTTTTATTCTGCTTTTGAAAACTGCATTGGGGCTTCTTGAAATTGTCGGAGCCATTATTCTTAGGGACTGTAGTTACACCTGCAGAAACAAGTCCAAGTAGCCATTAGTACTGGACCTGTCAAATGTTTGGCAGCCTGCATAGAGTCTTACCTGGAGATGGGAGGATTGGATGCTGGTTGAGGAAGGGGTGGGTCTCAGGGGACACTTGCCCAGCAGAATGAGCGTTGAGGTGTGGAGGTGCAGGTGAGGAGGAGTTGCCTGTGTGGTGGGACAGGTGCATGAGGGGCTGGCCGAAAGGTGGCAGGGACTCAAAGCTAGTCTCCAGTAACTGAGAAGACTCCAGAGCAGCTACAGGGGGAACAATGAAGCCTGCGGGAGATGGTTGATGCTGCTGCTGATGCTGCTTCAGCTGACTGTTGGATTGAAGGCTTGCAGCCTGGGAATGAAGCCCAGTTTGAGGAGGTCCACTCTGATTGTGAAGATGCATTTTCTTCCCCTCCTTTACAGACTGGCCCTTCTTCTTCTGCTGCTTTATCAATCCTAAAAAAGGAAAACAGACAAGGCACTTAATTTTTGTGTTTTGATTATGGGCATTTTTATGAGTCACATTTGCTGTAACTCACCTGTCCCCTCAGCTTCGCTATCTGTGCTGGAGCCACTGCTCTCTGAGGAGGATCCAGTCTTTTTGGATGCAGCCATCGACTCCACAGGCTTTTCAACTGTAAAACAATAACTATTTGTTCATGTAATTCCAGAATAACAGCAGTAAGCAGTTCCCCTCACTGATTTGCTTGAGTTGCTTACCTGGAACCTTTTTCTTCTTCTTGTGGAGGCAGGAAGATACATATCTCTCCAGCTCACGCAGAGTAGAAGGTTTTAGCGTCTCAAAATCAATCTCGATTTCATCAGGGTTTGAGTTTTTGAGCGAGGGCTCTCTGGACTGGATGATATGCACTACACGGCCGAGCTTGTCCCCAGGAAGCTTGTTGATGTCCAAGCTTAGCTGCCTCTTCTCCTCGTACGTCATAGGCTTACACTTTTCCCCTGTAGCTGATGATCCAGCTGCCCCAAGGTCATCTTCCAGGCTGGGAACAGGCTGCAGGTTGGAGGGATGATTGTTTTTCATCCCTTCCTTTTTACTACAAAAAGGTAAAACACAAAATTGAGTAAGGGTAATACTGAACTGTGCAATGGCAAGCTGATGGCCAAAGAATATCTCATATCAAGGAGCTGCTCTAACCAACTCCCTTACATGGATAAAGTTTATACAAATTTAATACCCACCTAGGTTTCTTCTTGGAAACAACCTCTTTGTTGTTATTGTTACTGGTCTTGGTCTTCTTAGAGAGCTGCGAAACAGGTGTAGCATCCTGGATGTCATCTACAAGGCTAGGCATGCCTCCTTTTTTCTTATGCTTATCTTTTTTCTTCTCCTTCTTTTCCTTCTCTTTTCTCTTTGGTTTGCTGGCTTGTGGTTGGGACAAGGCAGCCAGCTGCTCATGGACAGCTTTCAGCTGGATCAAGAGAAGAAACCGATTCTCAATACAGGGTAAGAAGGCCTGGACAACAAATATGCAGACACCTTGAATCATTTCTGGTCACTGACCTGTTCTTGGAGCTCTGCCAATCTCTGAGCTCTCTCCTCTTCAGAGTCATCTGTCGATGACTCAGACTCGGAGGATGAGTCACTTGAGCTGTCTGAAGACGAGGCGACAGGGGCCAAAGGAGGTTGAGGCTTAACAGGGGCAGGATGGTGAAGTGTAGGAACTGGGGAAGAAACCACAGGCTTGCTCTCCGGTTCATCTGGCATCTTAGCAAAGCGCATCTCAAAGACATCCTATAAAATGAAAAGAAACAACAACCTAAGCAAAACGTTTATGTTTGTAGGAATACGCTTAAAACACCATAACAAAGACAATTTTTGTTGCAAATGTAAACAGTCACATGATGTAATTGTAGCAGATTTTTCTCTTAAAGTGAATGCTCACAAGTTAGCTGACACACCAGAGGGTAATTGGTACTCCAGACCTATTTCCTTCACTACTAAAAAGGGCAGTTAATACCTGATAACATAATTACAAAACTTGGATCACAAACATTTTGATACTGACTATTATAATTTACACACTTTCAAATACCCAAGTATATCAGTAAATTAATTTTGTGATATGGTCCATGCCTAACACCAGGGAAATAAACAAAATATCACATGGCTGATATCATGGTTGATTCTTTTCAAGATCCATTTAAGTCTTCATTATTTAACTTCCTGCACTTTTTTAACCTAAGCAACATTATCTACATGTTAGACTTTATTTACCTGCAGCTTGCGTGCCATGGCTACCACCTCATGGTCTGGTGGATTATATTTGTAGCAGTTAGAAAACATTAATCGTACGTCAGCAGCAAACTCCTGGGGTTCCCGGTATTGCCTGTTCTCCAGCTTGGCCTAATAAACATACCAGGGATATAAATTACATGCCATGCCACAAATCTTTTCAATATCTTATGATAACTTTGATAAATTAAGCAGTCTTAAACACACCTTGATGCTGCTGAGGTCCATTGGATGTTTGATGATATCATGATAATCATGTAGTCCTAGTGCATCCACATCAACAGGTTGGTAGAATGGCCAGGCATAAGCAGCGTGTTTCTTGGACAGCATGTCCCTAACCAGACTAGCACAGTATCCCAGCTGATCTTGTGGTTTGGGGCTATGACCTCCACTTGGTCCCATCCCCATGCCTATATGATGCTGGGAGTCTGGAGCATCTTTCTTCATCAGTTTTGTAGGCCTGGTACTCTCTCGCCTAGGTAGTGTCTTCCCAGATTTGGACTCTGCTGGTGAAGACTCACTCAGTTGGTCATTCGCTGTGGGCGTTGTAGTGTCTGCTTTCCTTTTCTGGCTCTTTCTTTGCTAAATAGAAGTAAACATAAAAAGCAGAGAAATTGGGCAAAAGGGCAAGGAAATAAGTGATTAAAATGAGATGTCAAAATGTATCCACACCTATCTAATGCTCCCAAGCATGGTCAAAAATGTGCCCACCTGCCAAAGCATATTTCCCTGTGTCAATCACACTCACTTTGGTCATAGTTATAGGGTTCTGCAGCATGGGGGCAGTGCTCTGGATGGATGCCGGGGGAAGGGAAGTCTGAGCAGGAGGAGGCACAGAAGTCATGATGGGAACTTGAGGAGCGCAGTCTGATTGGCTCAGGGAGTAGGGAGCGCCAAGCTGTGGCGCATGGCTGGATAACGTTGGGGGCACGTGGGACGGCAGGGCCTGCATCAAAGGCTGGGGAGGTAGTGAAGGCGGGCCCTGCACTGGTCCTCTGATCTGCGATGCTGCTGAGAGGTTTGACAGACCACGTGTTTGAGGAGTCGTGGACGAAGGATCAATGATGGCCCCTGGTTTCAAGTTCAAACCTTGATGAGAGAACAAGACACTTTAATAAATATCCCATCTAGGCTCCAAGAACATGTGTTGAGAGCAAAAAAATCGTTTAAGGGGTAAATTACATACCTCCTTCTCTTCTACCCCGGCCTCGTCCTTTTCCTGTCATGACAACAATCTCTGTTTCTTCCTGAGGCATTTCTGTGACTTTTTGGAGGAAAGCCTTCTCTAGAGCCTCAGCCATTAAGACTATGTCATCTCCAGGCTGCAGGGGGAGACAAACACTCTTAGCAAAAGTGGAGGCATATCAGAATATTTAGCACTTCATGGGTACAATGGCTCTAGTGTACAAATATGTTACCTTGTTATATATGTAGCAGTTGGTAAACATCGTGTTGAAGTCTTGGATACATTCTTGGGCATTCCAGTAGTAACTGTTCTCAAGCCTTTTCTTGATTGTTCCCATGTCCATAGGGTTTTTGATTATTGTGTAGTAGTCCTGAAAAGGTTGCATAAAAAAAATATGTAAAAAGTGCAAAGTAAGAAAAAAAACTTGTCTCTCTCTGTGATGTTCCTCTAATGACAAGCAAGGAAATAAAATACCATGGCCATTTACATGATGATTTGAACGATGACAGAGATATTTATCGACAATGTTTTAAACCATTTGCTCAGGCCAACATGTTGCTTCACAATTTTGGTATGTGCCCTCTTGTGTAGCTACAGGAAAAAAAGTATGCGAACGGTCATAGATGCTTAATGATCCAATGAGGTTGCTGCTTTAGGTTTCCAGATGGCATAGTGTCAGTCAACCATTTGGACATTTGATGTACAATATTATGTTTTGCTTGGATGAGTCAGAGAACAGCCTAATAGAGGCTTTAGCCAGCTCTTGGAGGAGCTGCTCTTAGTACTTATCCAGGCTCAGAAAAACGAGGCGAGGTAGCCTGCATATGAAATGGTTTTTTTTTTAATTCAATGATGAATGAGTTTTAGCTTATTTATCTTATTACTATACTCTTTTTCATTGCTATGGGCCTTCTTCTGAGCCTAAAATAAAGTTTGAATTTAATATCAAAATAAATATTTATGGTGTCAGCACGAAAAAAATCAACTGTTCCTACAAAGACATCCTAAATATGTTGATGAATGACCATGCTTGTAAGTGTTTTTCTTCTCTTCTTGAGCTTATGTCACAACCAAGACTGATCAGAGCACAAGATAACTGCATTGTGTTTTACAGCGTATAAAGTGTATGAAAGTTGTTGTACAGGAATTAAAATTATTATTGATATACTTCTGAAAGGAGTAATGAGCCCTGGCACATGAGCTGTGACTTAGTTTACTCATAGTAATAAAGATCATCAAAAATCTACCCATAACAAAACATACAGATGTACAGCTGGAATATAAAGATGCAGATAACCCTGGTGGCAATTTGTAAGTGATGCCTAATTTGTCCATGAGAGTTTGAAGTACCATCACCCACACAGAGTCAAAGCTAGTACTCACAGGCAGGTTAAGTTTGATCGCATCCACTGGCGCATGAAAGGGCCAGGCGAACTGGTGCTTCCACAGGCCCTTCAACACCATCTTGAGCAGGTACTGCAGCTGATTGGTCTGGCGCTTTGGCCTGCTGGGATTGATGTACTCTGGGGGTGGGGGGTTGCCCGCTTGCTGGGCCTGCCCCTGGCTGCTGCTGCTGCTGCTGCCCGACATCTGCGCTGCATCCAGGCCGTCCCCCATTCTAACAGGGTTGGGCACGGGCTCGGGCCCCAGAGCGGGAGCTGGAGCTGGAGCAGGGGCAGGGGTAGTGGTGTTGGCAGGACACCAGTTCAGTCTTGGCCCCGGCACAGACTCCACTGACAGAGCACCACTGATCCCATTGCACTCCTCGCTGGACTCTCTGGAGAGAGGAAATATCATACTGTCATTAGTATGTCTATAAAAACAGTCTACAATAAAATTTCATGTCATTAACAAAATTTTATTGGAATCATTAACCAATCCATAGTAAAGTAGACCTCTGATACTAATTGTAATTGCACTGCAACAAGTAAAAGCATAATCATTCTCTTCCACTGAAGCAGCCACTGTACTGTCCACCCAGCTCTATTGGGGGAACAGTATTCTAATGGTATCAAGATTGAGTCTAAGCAGAAACTCATGTTTATCCATTTCTCACAGACCCAAGCCCTTTATCGATGGGGTTGGGGATAAAACTAATGCACAGATTTGAGCACAAAATGAATTATTCCCACATGGGTTTGAATAATAAAAACTCTGCCAAAACACTTATGGTGCCTTAAGTCATTTTTGCTATAAAGTGTTTAAAAGAACATTTGACAAATCTTCAGTAACTTTTGAGGCACCAGAGATGACAATGAAAATACAGAAAACAACGTGATAACTCGGATATATCAAAATGTTCCCAGAGGTCAAAACTCCAGCAACACGTGTAATACATAGAAGTTTATTGAAGTTTATTAATAGACCAATGCATTTCATTCATCATGAAACACATTACAAACAAAATTTAAATGTTACAGGTATGAAGAAGAAAAAACGCCTTCTTTCTCAAGCTCTCCTTTTTCATTCTTTACACAGCTACACAATGCCTTCCAAGAGAGATTGCCTAAAAGTGAGCAGTGCTACCCATATTTAAATGACCGATCGTGTCTTATCCATTTCTGTTGTTAAATAAATTATAAATATGAATGTTAATTTCTTTCAAAAGAGTTGCATAATAAAAAGTTACACACAAACAGATCCTGCACTGTATTCAGAGGAGCTCAGGGATTGTTAAGACTTAGTTTTGGCTCTAGCATATGCGTTTGTGTGTGTGTGTGTGTGTGTGTGTGTGTGTGTGTGTGTGTGTGTGTGTGTGTGTTTTTAGTAGATCTTTGTCCTCCCACTCTGTCTCAGGACCTGGGAGTGTTTAGGGATGTGGGCGGACAGGGGTGGATGGAGGGTGGCGGGGAGTAAGCGTCATCTGGCAGATGAGGGACTGTGTGTTCCACTATGCAGCGCTCAGTCCTACATTATGTCCTCCTAAGGCAGTCAGGGACATCACACTCAAGATACACACAAAGGCTGTTAAGACAACAACAAGGCCGAATAATAATCTCGAAATGCTTTACTAAAAATAGACTGCGGAACAACAATGATGTGGGAAAAAAGCACTGATCACAAGGTTGTATCTCCAAGTCTCTAATAGAGACAAGTTAGTCTTCCTGTCTCACACACTGAAATCCTCCCCCACAACAGGGCCTTAAAGATAAACACACACCACTGTATAGATCTGTGACTAATCACATTCTTGATGAGTCACTCTCTAAGAATAAGGAAGCAGTTTGTACACCACATGATCACTGCCTTGGCCACCCCAAGGCACTCAAACGCAGTGGAGTATCTGACTAACTGACCAATATGTTGAATGACAACACGTGAAAAGAAACCGTACTAGTCGAACACAGATGGTATTTTTGTGGCTAGAAGCAAACAGACATAAATAACACAAAAATAAACAAGAACAGAACTTGTCTTGGCCCAAGGTACGAATATGCACATGCGAGTCCATGGCTCATTTTCAGCTCAATACAGATTAACTAAAAAAATACTTCAAAGCGTTGCTGAACTGGCTTTACAAAGAGAATAAACAAATGAAAATATCTTATCTAGACTAACCAGCTGTAGTCTAATGACCTTCAGTGACACCTGTAGTCTTGCAACTTTCAGCCTAACCAGCCATTCATGTCAGATGGAAAACCAGTCACACCATGCCTACACCACAAGCTATCAGTCAGTCAGTTTCCACCACACATATGAGGGGTGGACTATATGGAAACAATCTTTAAAAACTGCCATTGTCACTCAGTTCCCATATCTATAAAATCATCCTGTGTGTGGCATTGTGGGGAAAGGACAAAATGAACAAAGAAAAAATACAGGTAACCACATGACGGCTGAGGTGCCCCCCTTCTATTAACATTAAAAGTAAAATAAACAATTAAATTGTGACAGGCTGAATCACAGCAGGTGCTTTCTATCGACTGTCATCCTCAGCTTGTGCCACCACGAGCTGAGGATGTGACCATTGATACAACAGGCTTTAAACTGTAAGCAAATCACATTTTATCAATGTGACACAAAGGACATACAAAAAAAATGCTCTGGGTCATCATTAGATATCAAGCTATGTGCTTGTGGCTGAATCACAGTAGTCGAACCAATGAACGTCATATGAGGAGTTACTGGCAGCTATGCCCATGGTTTAGGTGTGTGAGAGAAGGGACTGTTCATTCAAAAACAACGAGATGAGAATTTCTTCTTTTAAAGGGCAAAGAAGGGCACTGAATGCTTTTCTTAATGAAAAAGATGTTTTTCACTGATCTCCTAGCTTCAGAACACTGGTAGCACTTTCCTACTACGTCATATGGTATGTTGTAGTATTTTTTTAAAACTGATTGCCCTTTTCCAAACACTTTACAGGGACAAGTTTCCAAATGGTTCTGTGTAACAAACTGTGTCAGGTTACACAAAAATAGCGATCCTAGCAAAACTAGAATGGCAACATTTGGGCAATTCATTAATAACTCAACATGACAGATTTATCATGAGAACTGTAAAAAAGGTTTTGTTAATTATTCCATCAATATGCTTAAACAATTGTAATTTTTTCAATGTAATTATCCAGTATCTTTTAAATTGTTATAAAGAAGATAAGTGTTAATTTGTAAGTTATTTTAAGAATTTAAATAAGTTTAATGTTGATGAATGAAATGCGATGAGAGAGCAAATTACTTTAATTAGGTAGAAGATTAATAGTATATGTCTTTTTCTCACAGCAAACCAATATGAGGAATATCTCTTTAACCAAAAATGTAGGGGAAAGGTAGGCATTCCATAATTTGATAAAGGCAACAATGTAGATCTGCATGTCTTGATCCTCTGACTCTCATATTGCCTTATTTATGTTTTTTTGAACTTTGTCAACTACAAAGAGCCTTTCGTGAAAATTACAACATGAATGTGAGGGATACTGCGGGATCAAGATAATAATCATACACAAATTACGTATTCTGCCCAAACACTGCTACAAGTAAACTGAAAAAAAGAAGACCTTCAGATCCTCTGAGCAGTGCTAATGCTGAGACATCTTGGAATGTAATAGGATGTCTCCATTGTGAAGTTGTATTCTTTCAGTTGCCATCCCTCATCACTGCTACAGAAACTGGAAGGATCCTGACTTAATGGCAAAAGCTGGAGGGAAAATGTTTGGGGAAATATTTTGTACAATTGAATCATGTACTGAATCAAATACTCAAAAAAACAGTATTTAACAGAAACACATGCAGTGACAGTACAGATGAGTAGGGGAACTAAACAGACATTTACCACACCGGAACCAGTACTATAAGATCCCTTCCGCAAGGACAAATTCAAAGGAGATAGAGATAGATATGAGCGTGGTCCAGCTTGGCTCCAGTTCTGCATGAAGCCAAGTCTCATCGCACACAGACACACACAAATACTGCCAGATGGTCCTCAACAGCTCATTAACATCAGTGACAAGAACACTCACAGCGAGAGTCACTGACATTACAGCACTGCAACGACGACAAGTGTAAACAAACTTCTGGGAACACAGAGGCAGATGCAATAAATGAGGGTGCATAAACGACACCTCTTGTAGGAGTCAAGCATTTGAAGTACATGCATTGACCTAAAGAGGCAATACTTCCAACACGCATGAACAGACATGAAAGCTCTGGTCCAACTCATCAAGACAATTGTGATCTGCATGTTCATGTTCTGCTATTCATCCATCCATCGAAAAGGTGCTATGAAGAAAATTGCAGGACAACCCCACATTGGCTGTCGTTAAAAGGAAGACAGGTTTTAGCAATCAGGTTGCATACTTCAATCACCTTGTAACATGTTAACTTATCAAGAGCACATGTTACTTCAATGATAAATTATGGCACTTGGCCCACCTGGCCAACTTGACAAATACCAGTTTTGTGAGAAACTCTTGATAGAAATGCCAGCCATTTCTGAAGAGCAAAGATATACTCTCTTTGAAACCTTTATAATAATATGCAAGTATTGTGTTATAACTCACTGAAACACAAAATATCTGATTACAGATAGAGTTAGCAAAGTTGACCTTTTACCATTACTATATTTCTGTATGACATCATTTGCATCATTAGGTTATTTGGTCTTTGTACGGAAACACAATATGTATTCCTGATCTCAAGTTGTAGAACAGTGTGCGGGAGTTTTATGGAATGATTTTTTCCAAGTACGTGATAATTTTGCTCTTTGTAAATTAAAATATTAAAACAGTACAACAAATGATGAAACAATATTTGGAAAGGGAACCTGCTGAGCCTTTTTTGTTTTTTATAATAATGCTAATGAATGTATTATCAACTTAAGTAAAGTTTCAGTTTGTCTCTTCTTTTTTTGTCGAAATAGTTGATTACACAAAACATTAATGACATTAACCATCCCTAGTTCTAAAATGTACAGAGAGAGGAATGCAACTAACAATTATTATCATTATTATGATCAATAACACAATTTTTTAAAATATGTGTTAATTGTTTAGTCTACAAAATTATCTGACAATCAACTTACTGATTTACTTATTGTTAGATAGTAATAGACACAATATGTTCAATGCAAGACTAAAACCAGGCATAATGCTTTTTGGCCAGTTAGTGATATTCAGAAATTCAAACTTGAATCCCCAATATATAATGGTTGCCAACAAAGCATGACAACGGGAGCAGGCCCTTTTAGGTACAGGGACTAGGGTAGTGGAGTCAAGAACAGTCTTTCCCTCGAGATCACTATTTCATAGCTATTTGTCACATTTAAGCTAAATAATCATTTTGTTATGAAAATCACCACATGCATATAAATTCCAATACCATTAATGTTACACTACTCTGAAAATGGTATTGCAGATTTGTAAACATAATATTTTTGTGAGTAATACTTGACTTACAACCAATCAATATGATAAATTAGCACAAACCACTCTCTCTCTCTCTAGAGCAACAGTGGCATGTGAGACTAATCAAGTCTGCAGAATCCCAAACAGAGGTCAATCAAGAGGTCCACTTCCTGTTGCTGCATGTCCTTCATTGCTCTCAGCTCTGGAATAACAGTTGACCTTCGACCTGGACATACATCACTGCAGACTGCTGTGGAATGTTTTCTGGGGAGGAAGTGGCTCTGGTTACTGGGGTGGGGGAAGCACATCCCACACTAGAAAATCTGGTTCTGTATGCATCATCACAGTGACTGTCCTACATGTGAAGTGAGAGAAACAGCAAAACACAACAGCAAGATGTCTGCATCCCCCATGAAAGTAAACTATTAATCATTCATGTATGGGGGTGGTGGTCGATTTCAGGCAAAACTGTAGGCCTGCAGATTCCACTAAGTGTCAGAATGATGGCCTGTGTTTTCCTGAAAGCAAAGGAATAAATTATTAATGAAACCATAGTGACAAGGCCAAGCACACCACTCCCTGCATATTCACCAGTCTTTTCACTCTTTCATAAAAAAAAAAAAAACACCTTTACTCTCGTGCTACTGCGTCTACCAATACTAAACAATACATTGATTCCAATGATGTTCTTATTTGTTGGTGTCTTTGCATCCATGTATTACATGTTTCTATTTTAGGTTTTCCTGTAGATTGACAAATCGATGACTGAGGAACATCCCATTACATTTTTGTTTTTATGATCTCTTCTGGACTGTGCAGTTACCGATCACATAAACTGGCTATCAGACCAGCTGGTCTACAGTAATGTTCAAGAAGTTCACACTAAATTTAATTAACTACACTTTGCATGCATCCTACTACTGTAATACATAAAATATTTAAAAAAAATTGCATTTCCTTATAAGTGCTGGTTGAAAAGACATGTTTGAAGTCATGGTGAATAATCTCACAGGCCAAAAAAGACACTAGCAAAAACATTCATTAGCCAAATTGTTTCAAGTTTCTATAATGACAAGAGACTACTAGCAGGGGAGGAGAAATACCCTTGCTGCAGATGTAGAAAGTCTCTCGAGAAAAGTTGTTGCGCCCAAGACAGGAGCTGGAAAAGGCGGTGTTCATGGAATCATTTGGCCTGGACATTAAACAACTTAACCCTGCCAGCTCCCTCTTCTACAAAGTCTGTGCAATGTCCGATTGAGACCATGTGTGAATAGAGCAGGTAAATATTTGGCGAATTCACAGTTAGCGAGGCAGCATATTGATGACATTGCATGGAGTGTAGCTACTTCGTACAAATGTTCTGCTTGCTTGTATATTGCTTTCCACTCTTTTGTTGATATCGCAGATACATCCAAATACACATAGTATCTGACATGGAAAATCTCCTGGTGTGGGCTATGTGTGATAAGGCAAAAAAAAAAGAAAAAAAACTATGGGCAATAGTTAGCCACAGACCTTATAAGCTGCCACCTTTGGTAAGTGGAGAAACGTACTAACATCAAGATGGTGGGCATGCACAGAAAGAACGCAGCCGGAAGAAAAAACAGGTTATTATCGTTTACATGGGACAAGGGACATAGGAAAAGGTCTTAACTTCCCCTCTACAACGGATAAAAATTTTGTTCTGATTGAGGTGTATATATGGAGCATGTTTTTTATATCGGGCTTTTAAACCAATTGAAATCGTAATATTAGGCTCTATGTAAACACAGCTTCTGTGTCAAGGCATGTCATGCTCTCTAATAAAGCAACAAATGCAATTCATCTTTTGAATATTTTCCATTTACTTTTTGAATAATCACAGGCTGTGTTTGAGTAGCAGTTTACTAAAACCACTTAACAAGTATGTGAATAAAGCTTTAATCAAGGCAATTCATTAATTAAGTGCCTGATGATCTGATAAGGCTATGGTTAAGCTTAAAATGTGCATTCCTACTTAAGGACACTGTGCAACTTCTTGCTTTCTCCATTTAAAACCAATTATGCATCTGCTAACATACAAGTGCTGTGTCCCGAACTACTATTAATGTAATTTTTAATTAAAAGAGAATATTATCAGCAATGTTATGATTCCATCTAAATCATCCACAGTTGCGCCATTTTGGAAAACACTCAGCATTACTGTACATGAATCATAAACAACACTATCAAAAGTACAATGATAGGCTTCCAGAATGTCTCAGAACTGTACAGTGTGTGTCTGAATACTGCCAGTGGACACCAGTAATATTCCAAGACAAATTAAATATGTAGCCAATTCAATTATTCAAACTTTTAGACCTTGTATCATGTGCAATTGGTCTGTTGCTTGTCTTGAGAACCTCTGAAACTCTGCTACTCTCTGAAAAACAAATGTTCCTGTGGTTTCTATGGTAACACTCCACTTCCACTTCTTGGCCTACGTACTGTATTTGTATTCTCGATGGTTCCAGATCCTAGTTTTGAATGCTTACCAATTCAATAATAACCACCTATGACCTGTGCTACTTGAGTGTTTAGAGCTAAACCCAAGAGAAGTACAACTTGGGTCCAACAGCTTTGTTTATATCGGCCTTATGTGTATATAAGCAAGAAATTATAAAATCAAACAATGGTCGTTGTCTCCAATCATTCATCACAAGGTGACAAAATTAAAGAAGTTCTGCTAGTATTGATTGCAAGCATCGACTGTATGACTCAGTGCATGAGCACACAAACCGTCTCAAACAGACTAACCATGAGTCAAGCACATTATACCAGGAAAAGCCCAGAGTCATGCCAGCTCTCTCAGGCTCAACGTCCAGCTGGTTAGGATAAGCAAGCCAAACTCTGCCAGGAATCAGGAGACATTTCTACTACTGCCACACACGCGCACACACACACACACAAAACCCCCTTCTTCCTCTGAAATCCCCCTTCCCCCACACCCCCTTTTCCCATCAGGAGGTAGGTTCATGGCTTCTGAATGAAATCTGGATAACAATATGATTCTCGACACAACACAGAACACAATCTAAATTGGATTGTTGTGCTGGGCCCTGTAAAACAAGAGATAGTGCTACCCACATGGTAGTCCCAAGATCCATTACTGCAGGCTGTCTTTAAATTAACTTTCTCCTCAGATTTTAAGTATGTATTTAGATTGATGATATTCAAATTGTAAAGACTGATGTGACTTTTTTCAATATCTGCAAACTTATTAACAGTGTACCTAAGTAGACAATATTACCTTTTCACAGAGACTGAATGTGCAATTTTTTCCAGAAGGGCATCCAGTTTTTGAAAATCCAGCAAATCGTTTGACTTGGCATGCATCTTGTAATCCATTTATGAACTCCACTAAACAGAAAAAGAAACCAAAAACAGAAAAAAGGGTACAAAAAAATTACGTAGAAGTTTGTTCTTCCTCCTCTCTCAACCAAAACACAGGAGGGATTTAATCTTCAGGCTCCAGTATGTATCCTTAAATCCCAAAAAACACAGTGAGTAATCCTTAGTGTAGTCCAAGCTGAGTTTGAGGGTGGCTGTTCTACAAAAAAAGACCCCAGCCTGGAAACAGTGGGTCCAGGCAGGGAGGAAAGGCTGAGGAAGCCTACAGCCGGCAGGCTGTGTTAGCTGTGTGAACCGGTCCTCTCTCTACCCCATCCCCCTCTCAGCAGTACAACGGCCCAGTTGCCACAGGCTCTTCGCTCCATTGTGTGTCCTCTCCAGGGCCTCCCCAACTTAAATGGAGACAAGCCACAAGCAAGAGGTGTACAAGGAGGAGAGGGGAAGGCGAGAGAGGGGAGAGAGGGATCCGATAAGATCCAGGAGGAGCACTTTATTCCTCTATCTCGCTCTCTCACCCTCTCTCTAGCACAGGCAGAGCAGCATGCAGTTACTCAACAGTAAAAATGGCTCTGCTGCTTCCTCATTCAGGGGAGCCTCAGCCCACACACCCTCCCTCCCTCTCTCTCTCTCCTACGCGCTTGCTCATTCCACCCCTCCCCTCTTTTCCCATCAATAGCTTGAGGTTCTTGCTCTCTCCTCTCTCTCTGTTACACCTTTAACACCCCACCCCCTTCCTGTCTATTCCTCCGTCCATCTCATCATGCCCCACCCCCACTCACTCTCTTCCCTCAGAGTGATCTTGAATATGCCTTCCCCCACCAATTTAAGGACTCCCTTATCTGCACTCCATCCTCTCCTCATATACCACTTGGATTAATTTTGTTGCTGGTCTACTCAAATACAAAATAAGCTTCAGTGAAACAAATATTTTTTGTGAAACTTTTGAAACTTACATCAGGTGAAGTAAAATGTGTGTTTCCTGTGGCCAATGTGCATGAAGGCAGGGACTGCACATTGTACAGCTCATGGCAGTGTAACAGTGAGGCGATGAAAGAAAACTGAAGTGATCGTAGAAAGCAACACAGAGAGTGTGACAGAAAGTGTGCAAAGAGTGAGACCACCCATTGAGCCTTCCTGTAGCAGAGCAGCCTCTTGTAAGGATGTTGATGACTCTACAGTGACCACACTGCACTGATGGCAGGAAGTACATACTGTTTTAAATCAGATTGAACTGAACTTTAACTGAATTATTTCTGATAATCTGCTTTGGTTATGACTGTGGCCATATACTTTTTGCTCAGTCAGATCATATGAATAATTCACAAATATAAAAATTTAGTTCTTAGTTGGCCAGGTAAATACAGAAGAGCTGGTAAATGCTGCCTCATTATACAAGCATAATGTCAATAAAAGGGCCAAAAGGAAGAGGGATCTCTCTGCATAATGAGGTTAGAATGAGGGAACATATATGTAGCTACCACGCAGGAATCACAAGTCAAGATACAATCTCATGAGACAGATGTGACATACATAGGCCCTGTTTACTCTGCACCAATCATCCAACCCGCCTGACAATGCTGCATCTTAACCCTGCAAAAGTAGCACTAGACTTTCAACATCCCGTTTATGTTCCAACAGATATATTTGGGCAAGTGAGAGGTGACTGTTTGAATGCGAGTGGATATTTCTGACATTTTAAGACTTCATGCAAACCATTTAGGCTAACTGACTACTGACCTCTAACCTCTCGATCAATCTTAAGTCTCATGTGAATGCAAACATGCACACACCCACATAGTTTCAAAATAAGTCAGATGTCACAACCACAAGATATCAGGCAAGTAAAGAGCCACCCTGTGCAGTGTACACTTGTCGTCAGGTGACTGGTGAGTGCAATGCATAATGTCTGTTTTACCAAATGAAACGAGCAGCAGCTCATCTGTGCTGTAGCCAGACAGTGCCCTCACAGACTCACTTCCCTGTCCACGTGCCATATGCACCATTCCGAAAGACAATACAGCAGCTGCCAGAGTGACAAAGCTCCAACCTACAGCAATTCAGAAGAGGCCAAACCGATGGCCCTGTCACTGGAAGGGTGGGGAGAGATCGTATTCAGAGACAGGGAAGGAGGGCGGGAGGGATGATAGAAAGAGAAGGGGTAAAGCAAAGGAGAGGGTTGCATATAGACTGGGGGTTGGGTCAGACGGAGAGGCAGCAGTGCACACAGAGATGAGAATATCTGAGAAAGTCTGAGGACACTTCCATTAATCATTAGAGCACCGGAGTAGCTGAAATCTACAGGGACCCAGAGTGGAGAAAACAAGGAACAGGCAATTTGCCAACTTGACATGGTATAGTATGCACTAGTGTATATTCAGCTATGTGTTAGAAACAACAATAGAAAGAAGACGGGTGGTGTGGTGAAAGCGCTGCTTAGTAATATTAATTACCAAAGCCTTTTTTGTTTTGGGGGGCATTAATTGAATATAACAATAATTTTGTAATTATAAAATCTTGCTTTTTACAGCCAGAAAATCTCTTATGATTGACACACTGCAAACCACAATCTATGCATTTCTCACATCTCTTCTTCACTAAAGAAATATGATGACATGACTTGTATATTGTCTAAGCTACAGCTAGTGCAAAACAACACAGCCAGTCTTCTTATTAGATCCAGGATGATGATATGTCACCAGTTTAAAAAGGGTCACCCCACTGATTTTACAGATGAGGTATGGTTTACTTAATTCAAGGAGTACTACTCAGCCTATGAAATTAGTTGTATCACATCTTCTGTGGTTCTAATTGGAGCTGTCAAAAGTTTGAAGAAATAAAACACTGACGTTATCATTACACTAAGCCCATAATAGACATTAAATTATACTAGGCTTCAAATTATTTCAGCCTCCGCTGCTTTGATTTTGACCATTCATTTTAAGCTGTTACTTTTGTGTCTTCCAACTTATTACCTAGAAATTTAGGTGTGAAGCATATCTGAGCCTTGTCCCTAGATAGTGACCTTTCAACTTTTTTTTCTGTCGAAGACATATGTAGACCCAGTCCAGAAATGTATTTTAGACTCCTTAGTACATTTACAATTACGCAATTTCAACTCACCAGGCTAGGCAAGGGCAAAATGACAGAACTTTTGGAATGGAAATAAAGTTTTAAAACTTGCAGCTTCAACTTTAATATTAGATCTGATCTGACCAGTATAACAAAACTGCATTTAACTTTAAACTTAATCCCATGTTGAGCTAGTACTAGCAACTCTCTTGCCTAATCTGGCAAATTGGAGAGCAATCGTCAACTTTGATGCTGAGCATGCTGTACAAAGATTGCTGTCAGCAGGGCAGACAACACATCAGGTGCAATTAAGATTTGTATTGGTATGGTTTCATTGGGTTTTTAGATGCAAAACATCTGCTATAGCCTGTCCTTTCACTGTTTCACTTACACATTCACAGTTCACAAGTTCATCTGGGGGGAGAAAGGAAGGAATGTCTTAATTTTCAATATGCAAGAATGTTTGTTGCTTTGCATCTATGACACACTGCATCCCTGTTCTGAGTCATTTACTAAAAATAAATATTAAACTTGACAATAAACTATAGTTTTTTTTATTGTTGTTATTTGATAACTTCTAATAAATAAAACAATCTGTATAGGGCCAACTAAAAACTGACTGAGTCGATTTCTGGCCCACCTGGCAAGACCAGGCAGGTAAAAAAAAAAAACCCATTAATCTTGAACCTAGAAATATGAAATGGGTCACTTATAGTGATGAACCTACATAGAATAATCACCCAAATCTGCAGCATCCCTTGACTTTATGGAGCTTAACAGCAGGTTCCAACTCATTGTTTAGCAGTCCAACAGGCAGCTTAACGGTTTTGGTTTACTCTCACAGCATCGTTTTCAGCCACAGTGGACACCATTTTCAAAGAAAAAACTCCAAAAACCCAGTGAACACTACCTGCTCAGTCAGCACCAAACAGCAGACTAACAGAGTTAGCGACTAGCTAAGATACTACATATGTGGTTGAGAATTTAGCCACAAATGCATCAGATATTTCCCTCAGCAGTTGGCAGAGACCAAAACAGAGCTAAAATCTGAATATTGGAATCAGAGACACAAATCTGAATAAATTATACTGTCACTAGGTCACCATATCAAATTAGAAAGTGATGATTGCTTAATTTTGTTTTCCCAACTTGTGACGCAAAGATAAAAAAGTTGTATTTCAAGAGATATTTGAGTCCCTGTTACAGATGAGGGACTTCTAGGTATTTCTCAGCACATGTATTCAACTAATATCTAAATATTGCTTTAAGAGACGAGTCTTATCTCATGCAGCCTCACAGTGCTGAACAGAGGGGCAGTTAGGATGCAATCAAGTCCCAATCTAATAAACTGGCTGCTGAGTATTAAGGCTGTAATGTATTTATTTATTTATTTTTTTAGATACTCTGATCATTTCTACACATGGGAGTGATGCTTACTGAGAAATTTGACAATACAAGAATGAAACTGCTGCTTTGGGATCATAAAAGTTGCGATGAATAAGAGGCCATTTTTTCTGAAATGGGTTCAAAATCCTTGTGTGAATATGCTGTCATTAGTCAGCCGTATATGTGATAGATAACTGACCTTACATGGTTAATACTTTGATTTATATTTAAAATTAGATGGAAGACAGACAAGTTCATGACAGACAAGTTAACTGTTTCTTAAAGTCACAATTAGGTAAAAGCTTAAAAGAAAAGTAATGAAGAGCAGAAGCCAGTGCTTGGTGTTAGATGGGGTGCTTCTATTGGCATTAAAGTCTTGATAAGAAAAAAATAAAAAGGTATTACTTGAAAAAGCAATATATATTATTTGGTCATCAGAAAATGAAAAAAGGCCAATATTGTTTATACTCAACATACAGTATGACAAAGTAACAAATGAAGCACATACACACATTGTAATACATTTTGTTTGCTCGCTCATTTGTTCCCTGACCACACACTCCTTTTCATTCAGAGGTCATTCACAACTAGGCCAAGGATGGTGTTACCATGGCAACTAAACCAGAGAGAACAGAACTTAAAAAAAAAAAAGAAGAGAAAAATAAGGGAAAAAAAGAGAAAGGGGCGAGAAAAAGTGTCTTCTTTTGCATAGGAAGTGATAACAACCAAAATTACAGCCAGACTTAAGTTAGACCTAAGTCTGCAGATTATGCAGCACACATGTGCATTCTCCTGGCTTGAAATCTTTAGAACCCCTGAAATTTTCTGGGTGGTTATCAGATTCAAATGTAAAACCAGCTATCAAATATATAGCAAATATACTTGTATTTTGATATATGTGATTTGTAGTTCTGCTATGTGCTCAAAACCTACCTGGTATCTGCACCCACTTTGACCCAGTCCTTATTTACAAACTCACGGTGCAGTTGATCAATTTCAAGTAGGAAAATTAATTTGCATTAATGCAATTAGTAGGTCATCCCTCTGAGCTTGTTTGATTAACTGTTTACTTGGTAGCTGCATGCCCTTTGGCCCAATTTGTTCTCTTTATTTACTCACATTGTGTAGACAGTGATAACACTTTTATACCTAACCAGTGACACACAAAACTTAATCACAAAACTAACCCATGGCTTTCATTCATTTTTAATATGCTGGTTTGAGTAACAGACTGAGAAAAATCTTGTTAACGGAAGATGGCAAAGCAGAAGCATAGATAACTGGTAACAGTAGGGCAAGAGCTTTGGTTGCCTTGGTTTTTGTGCACCTTTGGGCAAAGAAGTCTATCCAAACAGGCAGTGACTGCTGACAGGCTAGTGTCTGTCATTAGACTCATCCGTATGTTGTTACACATTGGGCCTCCAGCTATTACAGTCATGGCCAACCATTAAAAAACACGTTCACGCCTGCAGATTTGAGGATTCCTCTTACAAGGAAAGCAGGGACAGTGTGCTAAGTAACGGGCCTTTGCATGAGTAATCTGTTTGAACACACCAGTCGGCTGAATGCCACTGCTTTGTGTCTAATACTCAACCATATACACACCACAGACCCAAAGACATCTTTCTGAGATAGGGACCATAACTAGATGTGGTGAATAACACGACAAATTGTAAAGTAATGACTGCTGGCGACCGACCATCGATGAGAAGCCAAGATCCTGACGTTAGGCCACAGGGCATAGATTATTGCCCGGGTTTCGTAATGGACGTCAGCTCTATGCACAGCAGAACTGAAAGCGAACGAAGATAAAGATGTAATGTTCCAGAAATCATGGCAGCCAGTTTTGGAAAATGAACATTAGGCTACAGTGCTATTTTGTGTTATCTGCTCCATTGACTGCATTCTCATCAAATAGCCTCAGTCTGAGTGTGCGCCATCATCACCGTGACGGCGTCACCGTCTCCCACAACACAAGACAGTCGACGAGCAAACTAGCAATAGATGCCCAACACCGTGGTCGTAGCAGCATTTGTTGGACTACATGTAGCGCGATTGTGGCCAACAGTGGGTGAGACAGGCAAGGGATGTCATATAGACACACAATGTAGGTGCGGTTATTGTGTCTTTTGATAGACAACTGCCAACTAGCTTTAGCTAGCAAGCTAGTTAGCTAGAACAGGCCGCCGTGCAAGTGAACGGTCTCAGTGGGCGCCGGGCATCAGCGCTACAACTTAAGCCTTTACACTGCTGTTACCATGTCTCTTGCTGTCTACTCATTCGGTTTACTGAGACAACATGACTGGTAGAATAATGTTGAAACAACGGCGTTTACCTGGGTTTATCAGGTTGCCAGGGCGCGCGGGATCTTTCTCTCCGAGGATCCTGAACACCTCTCGTTGTCGATGACGTCACGCGTAGGTCTTTCGTGGGACGTAATGAGCGTGTCACGGACTGCAACTTTAGCGGCAACTGTGAGGAGAAATTATACCTGTGCATCAGGATAACTGGCAAAAACGACAGCACATTTAGGAACAATTATTAACAAATATTACAATATAGGTACAACTATTATAAAATGTGTTTTAAGGCTATAGCACTGCTCTAAATCCACAGGCCAAAACGTTATTCAAATTCAATTCAATGATAGGCCATATATTTTTGATTACATTGGATTTAACGTTATAATGTAGGTGACGGTTTGAAAAAAAAAAAAACCTTGTCAGAAACATCTGTGTCCTAAAAGTTAGAAATAGTTTGAAATGTGTTTAGTAAAACCAATATTTAAATATTCATATTTGAAAGATTGGGTTCCTGTCAAGACTAACCTGATTGTAAACTTGTTTTATCACATTAATGGTCAGTACAACGGGATCAGAACACATCCATTGCAGGGTTTTTTTTTAAAGTAACTATTGCAATTCTTAAATGTACAGAGAGAATGACATCTGGACAAATTCAGTGGTTTGCAGCACCCCTCCGTGGACAACCGCTGCTCAAAATGCATATATAATGGATCAGCTGCAACCCAAAAGTGAGCTTCAGATTTTGAGATCGCCACATTTTATTTAATTAAGCGTTGAAAATGTATTGGAACGACATACCACAGATTGGATTGTCTATTTTCAACTGTGTTAAAAAAATAATAATAATATTACTCACAACCTCAGCGCATGCGCGTTTGCATGAAAGTGATTGGACTGTCGAGAAACCCGGAAGTAATGTGAAGGTCTTTGGCGATGGTTGAAGTTTAGATAACGCTCCATAGTTGAAGGCCCGGAATCTTTGTTAAAATGGGTGTTAAAATAGAGGTGTTTCGAGTAAGTATCGCATATTTTAAAGCTACTTCCGATGACATTTAATGTGTTTAGTTCGTAAGGTTTAAACCCGTACAGATCGGCCCATGTCTCGTGGTTCGGTCTAGCTAGTCGCTGTCATTAGGTTGTGCTCATGTAACAGTTTTCCACTATCACTCACTCGCTGGTCCGTTTGGGTTTGTTTTGATCAGATGATGCTGTATCTGTCTTTTCCCGTGGCCATGTTCTGGGTCTCAAATCAAGCAGAGTATTTTGAAGAGTACATAGTAAAGAGAAAGGTCAGTAATGTTGATAATTTTGATCACACACATCAGTTCACTCAGCTAGTCAGTGTGCTTCTGGTAATAACAAATGTCTCTTTCTCTGTTCTATGATGGCATCTTTTATGGTATCCAGAGGGAAATCTTCCCCCCCGACGAGGGAATGCATGTAAGTGTAATTTAGAGAGTTCATGTGTTTACGAAGTCCACATTGTCCACGAACAATAAAACCACAAAAAGCAAGTTAACATTGTAAAAACAAATTATAGTTTAATTAGCTATTTCTAGGATTTTTCTTTCTTTCTTTCTTTCTTTTTTTCTTTTTTTAAGAATTTGGCTTATAATCCTACATTGTTTTTTCACTTTTCATCACAATTAATTGTACCTATTCATCTGGAGCTGCTTTTAATGATGTGTTGTTATACATACTGTACTGTTGCTGAACAGCACAATATATAATGGTAAAACGATTGTGTTGTATTTATTTCCAGAGGAAGGAGTTGGAGGACTTCAAAGAGCGAATGCGTGTTCGTAAGGAGCAGCGGATATTAAAACACATGTCTGCAGAATCCGAGAATTGAGGAGTGGAGTTGAGGAAATACATGACTTCTCAGCACCATTAATGGATGATTATCTGGCAGTGTTTTTTGGCAGAGGAAGACTGATTGGACTCGAGTAGGAGCAAGACACACTGGAAACATCTGAGAAGTTAACACATCTTAAAGGTGTGCTGGACATTTTCCATGGATTTATTATGCTTAACATAGCTAATATTAAGTTTAATTTACATGTGTAAGACTTTTCAAATGACAGAATTATTTGTGTTTGAATGCCTGATCAGTTGAGCTGCTGTGATTTCGCTGTCATAAAATAATTATTTCAATCATATCCAGTTGGATCTAACATAATTGTCATGATTCATTTTGTGAGGAGCAGTGCCTATAAAATGAAACCCCCATGGGATGTTCTGCATGTGTAGTGTTTTTCAACACTGTATCACAATGGTTGTAATATGGCAATTCTGACACTGATCAACAGAAAGGGACCTTAATACCAAAGTGCAAAAAACTCTCTATAAACTAATTTGAATTAGAATTACAAACCTGAAAACAAAATAACTGATCTAAGTATTCACCACCTTCAAATCAATATTTATGAGAGGCACTGGTGGCAGCAATTATTGTCTATTGGCCTGTGCTAAAATGTCTAGGTAGCTTTACATTAAATGTATTAACGTGAAATGTATTTATTCTCCTGTTCTGGGTTGTCAGTTATTGACAACCCAGAATTATTGATTTATTTATATTTTGCTATTCATTGTAACCTCTACCTTCATAAGCCTTCTGAGTGAGCATATCCCCAGTGTGACGCTACTGCTACCCTCAGGCGTCATGGTGGGTATATTGCCTCTCTGTAATGTCTGTATTATACATCATGTATGTGTTAGTATGATATTATGTTGATTCTCATCAGGCCATAGAACCTCTTTCCACTTTGCTGTAGACACTTCTTATCCCTTCTGGCAAACACTAGCTAAGATATTCTGAATATGTTAACAGTAGCTTTCTTAAAAATGTAGGGTTACTTGTTGCGGTACAGAGGCATTGAATGTTCCTTTGGCTTCATGGTTTTTACACCTTGCAGGTACAGGTATGTTTAATCTAAAATCATTTGTTACACCTTGGCTACACACAGGATATTACCCTGTGACATTCTACAATTGCTGGCCCTAAAATGATTTAACTGTGTGATACTGTGACATTAAATCATGTTTTTTTTTCAGGTTATCAGTGTCAGAAAAAGCCTAATCACATCCACTCTATTTACATGAAGAAGTTGAGGGGGTCAGGGGAATTGATCCTATCAGCACTGATTATGTGTATATTTCATGTCATTTTAATGCTGTTTTGTTATTAAAGTTGTTGTTGGTGGTTTCGCTTCACCTGTTGTAACAGAAACATTGATTTTTGTCAATGTATTCGATTTGCTTGTGTTGGGATATGATGTATGCGCTGTACATCTTATGGCTACAGCTTTACTGATGAATTTTACCCTAAATGTCACCACAATTATGTGAGTGCAAAGCAGCTGTTCCAAGGTAATGCTCGTTTTAAGAGGTAACATTTGCTCTCACATACAGTTACTATAACAGTTAATAAATTGTTTATGACAATTCATAAGTCATTTCTAAAATGTCATGCCAAGCAGAAAATTGCACCAAGACCAACTATCTATGATCTCCCAAGTATGAATATATCTGAGGAAGCTGTGGCTTGCTGAGCACTCTTCGGTCTTGGATGTATCCTGACACTATCTACACCTAACAAACTGCTGAGTCTCTCATTCGTGATGAGGAAGCGATGACACATTTCTCCCAGGGCTCATCAGATGATATCCTCAAATGCATCTGGCAAAGAAGAGTTGGCAGTTGGATGTCTCACAGTCTGTCTCCCAAGGCACTGGCAAGAGAGTGTGTATTTCCTTCTTGCAGCTGTTTCTTTTTCATGGCTGCCATTCATTTTGAAAGTCACATTCAAAATAAGTTATAGTATTTTTATTGCTGTAATAAACTGATAAATACTATTCCTCCTGTAAAAACTGATGGGAGCCAAGTGAAAATATTTGAATGTGGAGGCCAACTTAATCCACTCCCAAAAACTACTATAGTCACTAGTTGCAGTATTTTTTTAAGAAAAGGCAAAAATGAACCACACAGGCTTTTTTAAGATTATAATTCACAAGACATCATTTAACTTAACTCATAGTTACCGCGTTTGCAGCATTGTTGTTACAACGCACACATGTGAAAAGCACATGTGACCTTGCAATAGTAGTATCAGACAGCAGGGGGCAACATTTCACTGTTAAAAGCTGTACGCTTGAACCACACAAGTTTAACAACAAGGAAGTAGCCGACCGTCCACCAGACTGCTGGCAAGATGGCACCGAGTGGGCTGAAAGCGGTAGTTGGAGAAAGTAAGTGTAACATTCGTTGTAACATTGTCTGCTTCCACAAGTTTATTAGCACCAAAAAACACGGATAATTTATTCGAGTTTTCTTTGTAGGAGCTTGATAATTTCAAGCTCAATTTATACGCCGACTCAAAACACCGCTAGGGACGTTGGTCCACCAGAGGTTTCTTCCTGGTCCAGTCTCAATTAAAAATACTAACATTACCGAATAAATTAAATGATTTCGCTAACCAAGCCATTGATAAAAGGCGTTATTGTTGTGTAGCATGTGTTGGTGACAACATTTGCTGATGCTATATTGGCATTTGGCACACTTTAAAGGATAAAAACGTGACGTCGATAGTGAGTGTAATTGTTGTGACAGTCCGAGTGCTAGGCTAACGTTAGCTAGCTAACCTAAAAGGAAGTGGTGACACTAACTTGTGATGGACTCACTTTAAATCAGCTATAACTTTTAACGTTATGCTGTAATGTCAAGTAATTAGCTAAATATTAACAAAATCAAAGCTTTTGTTACAAAATTGTTTCATTTACTTAAATGTCTTGTTTTGTGTAACGTTCACAAAATGCTACTGTGTCAATAACCTTGTAGAATCAATGAGGCTTTGTATTTCTGTAAGTGACGTTATTACTTAGCGTTAATGCAGTGTGTATTCAGAATCTCCACAAAAACAAAAGGGTAACTGTTCACAAAATAGTTACAGTACAGTGTGCTTTTGTTATATAACTGTTTAGATTTGGGAGTATTTGAAGTTGACGAACATTTTATGTGAACTTTAAAAAAAAAAGCAACATTTCGCTGATACAATCTTTTCACAATGTCAAGGGTTAGGAGATGTCTGTGACTGTCAATTTTTTTCTTGTACAGAGAGAGAATGTAGTGTGAACACACCCTTCACTCTGAAATCTTGCTGAAATCTTCGTCTGTACTGGTAATACAACTAACCCTTGATCTGATGCTCGAAGACATTGTCCACGCACGTTAATTAAAGCATGGTAGTGTGCAGGCCCTGTCCATTTTCACTGTTGATAGTGTTAAATAAAAGCTGCCCTCGTAAGTTATAAACTCAGAGTAGAGACAGACTTTATTTAGTTAAGGTCTAATACAGCAGTCTGTTATGGGCAAGACAAGCCTCAGGGCAATTTGCATGCAGGTATTTTGGTGCATTTAAAAAATTGACAAATACATAAGCTAAGATTGATGTTGCTAAAATGGCTTGACGGCTGGCAGCTGTTTTTGTGGAGAACCTCAATCACAAGTAGTCATCTTTTCCAGTTCCCTGTATGGAAATGGTATGGGCACAATACATTGGTCAGTCAGGAATTTTCCACTTGGTCCAACATTTTTTTTTTTTTTTTTTTTTTTTTTTGTGTGTGTGTGTGTGGGGGGGGGTTTCAGAAGCAAATACATTTCCATTTAATATTCAGTAGCCTCATCAACACAAAATATTATTTTGGAAACACTTCATAACATAGTGATTACAGTGATTGTAAGGTGAAGAGCATTAATGTTTTTCTTTTTAATAAACCATATAATAAGCATGTCAAAGTCCCATAACCAGACAATTGCCATGTCAATTAGAGAATTGATGTGGTAATAAGACTAAGAGCAATTAATCACTTTTCCTGGAGAGTCACTGATGTGTTTCTAATGAGGTTAAACAAGGAAGTTGAGTGGCGAATGTAATATAACATTAGTGTATTTCTTCATATTTATGTCCCCACACTCTCCTTCCTTCTGTTCACCATTAAAGGGAGTAAACCGTTAAGCTGAGGTGGTTAGGCCACCCATATCCTGTTGAGTAAAGGGCCTAAACAATAGCCACACTAAATGTAATGGTTTGTGAAGTACTGAGCTCTTTTATCCTCAAGGCTAATGTTTGATTTCAGGGCATTTTGGCCAAGGTAGCCCAGCTCTACTCTGAAACATTGCAGGAAACTCTGGAGCATTCATCCACTGTAATGTCAACAGTATAAGACAAGGAAGTTGCAACCAATCGACTGAGTTAGTAAACACATGTGCTAAAAATGGTTTGGTTTCAAGATAGTTCCTGATTCCTGAGTCAGAGAGTTTTAACACATAACTGACCTCCAGCCTTTTGCATTGTGCTTATGCATGGATGTTACAACATTTCAATTTGATAGATCACTTGCCTGTGCATCTATTTAGACAGATAGAACTTTCAATAAATAAATCCTTCATGTTGCATTTTTTTCTAATGCATTTTTTTTATTCTCTAGCCTCTGGTGCACAAACGCTTAGGCTTAATGCCCTGTCATACTTGATGGAGAATGCCAATAAATGAATTGTATGAATTATTTATTGCTGCAACAATAATTGAGAGCTTTCATATCATAGCCAGTTTTTAAATCATAGCTATCAAAATATTATTATGGTGTTGTGGTACGTCTGGTTTACAGACAGAATTGCAAAGTATTACTCATAAGTTATTGATAGTTCTGTAATACTGCATAAATCTTTTGCTTCTCTTCTATAGAAATCCTCAATGGGGTCATCAAGAGTGTGAAGAAGGATGGAGAATGGAAGGTAACAGTAAGAATTGTATTTTTTATGATGAATCCTCCTGCCACACTGTATTTATAACACTTGTCCATCTGTGTTTGTTTAGGTTCTTATTGTGGATCACGTGAGCATGCGAATTCTGTCCTCATGCTGCAAGATGTCGGATATTTTGGCAGAGGGGGTAACCAGTAAGTTGCAGATAATTAATGGTCTTACATTCAATGCATCAGTTGCATACATGTAGGATCAAACTTTAAAAAACTAAAATATATTAGTAAACATTTTTTCAAATGTTGCCTGACTTTCTGCCATCCTTTTCAAAATGTTCTCATAGAGCATACTAGTGTTATTTACAGTATATCCTGAGCAGGGTTTTGGTAGTTTGAGTGAATTGTAGAAGCTGTTGACCTAACCACATATGTACAACTAGTATATACCTCGTACAAAATGCTCATCCTCTTCCCAACATTATATCTGGATGCCCGTAATCTTAAATTTGCAATGCCCAGTGTCTCCAGGGGAATACATACATTGTCTGATACACGGTTCACACTAAGCCTCATCACTCATAAATTTAAAAGAAATTCTGAATTGGTACTAGTGAAACCGATTTTCACCAGCCTTATCAAAGCAAAAACCAAATGTGCAAATTGTGATGTGATGTTGTTCCTGTCAAGGAGTTCCCCACACATTTGATATCCATGATAGCACTTAATCCTGAGAAATGGCCTCCCTGGGAATACCCATTAAAATCATTTCCCGTTTCCTGAGAAATGTAATCACAGGAAGACGGGAAAAGCAAATGTAGGACATATTGGATTATATTTAGAAAATATGTAGGCCTACAGTTTACTTTCTTAAAATGTATGCAACAGCTGTGTATGCATGTGCCTGTGGAAAACACACCCTGAAAGCTTAAATATATGAAATATGAAATATATATATATGTCTAATTATTAGGAAAAATATGTATCCAGAGTGCTCACTTTTTACACTTTACAAGATGATGATGATTTATTTGCAGTTGCATGTAATATTGACCAAGCTTTCCGATTTCTCATTTTCAGTTGTGGAGGATATCAATAAACGAAGGGAGCCCATCTCTAGTTTGGAGGCCATTTATTTGATTTCACCTGTTGAGAAGGTTAGCTGTTGCCTTTTCCTTATAGTTCCCTTTACAATTTTAAGATCTTCTGTGTTCATTTTGATTTTTCTCAAAATCGTCGACTGTTAATCAAAACTTTGTTTTCAATTACAGTCAGTCCGTGCTCTCATTGACGACTTCAAACATGCTGCCTTCACTTACAAAGCAGCACACATCTTCTTCACTGACAGTAAGTATGTCTGTGTGTGAACAGGATACTCTGCACCTATGGATCATTAATTTCATGTTGAAGTTCCAGGAAAAATAAAGTGTTTAAAAGTAAAGGAAACTTGTTCATCAGTCAGTTATTTTCAAATGTACTGTTCAAAATATAAACATTTCAAAATATATAGAATAATTACATTCAACTACTGCCATTTCTAATGTATTTACTTTTGTTTCCATAGCTTGCCCAGATGGTCTCTTTGCAGAGATTGGGCGATCCAGAGTTGCCAAGGTCGCTAAGACTTTAAAAGAGATCAACGTTGCTTTCCTGCCGTATGAGTCTCAGGTAGGAAATTATCCCCTTATCACTTAAACCAACTGGATTTCTTTTGTCCATATAATTCTTGTTCACTTTTGTTTTATCTGCATTTTGGTTACCAACAAATCCTGAGAAAATGATCTTTCTGTTGGTACAAAATGCTCCACTATGTTCAACAGCTAGCCACTAATTTTCTCTATATGGTATGGCAGGAAGCCTACAGTGGGATTATCAGAGGTTGATTAGAGCGTAAAGAGTGAAACAAAACCATAAAGTTAAACCAAACAATGAGTTGAAAGATTCTGAAATGTGACTGAGAGCTGAGGTTTTGCATCTTTCGCATTACATGCAGTACTGTTGTCCATTGTTCATCATGGAAAAATATAATAGTGCTCCTTGTTGTTGTAGAGAACATAATGTGGTCAAACTGAGGCAAACCTTAATCCTTCTCACCCCTGCAGGTATTCTCCCTGGATGACCCGACCTCCTTGTACTCCTTCTATAGTTCTAAGCCAAATGAAGGAAAAGACAAAATGATGGAAAATCTGGCAGAACAGATTGCGACCCTGTGTGACACACTTAAGGAGTACCCTGCGATCCGTTACCGCAAGTATGGAAGCCTTGCATTAAAGAACATTGGAAGTGGTTTGCTGCTAAAGTTGCTGATTCAGGTGCATACTTCTGTCTTCAAGGGGACCAGAAGAGAATGCTAGACTGGCTGAGGAGGTCTACCAGCGCCTTACTGCTCACAAAGCTGACAACCCAAGCATGGGAGAGGTTAGGACCACTAGCCATAGTTCTTATGAGCTCTACTGTATCAATACAAGTCTTTGTCGTAAAATGGTGAACTGAATTCTTTTACTGCTTTTTTCTGCAAAATCATCTTTTCCATATCAGAGTATACTCTTCCTTTGGCATTCTGCAGCCCTTCACCTTCCCAGGTTGTAGACATTTCGGTGGTTTCTGGGTTTTATTTCTGGTTGTTTCTTCTTCTCACACTTTGTTGGATCTTTCCCTTTTGCCCTTCTTCTTTTCTGTCTTTCTTAGCTGACATTTCCTTGCTCCTGAGATGGGTCTTAACAGGCATGTACTACTGTTCTCCTTTTGCCCCCACACCTCTGACATAATTACCATACTGTGCTGGCTAAGCACTTTTTTTATTTTTACTGTGCTCATTATTGCAAGTTTACTGAAGTATTGAACTCGTATAGATATAAGCTGATAAGACTTTCACTGCATGACAGATTCACAAAAACACGAGTGGGCCTCTATATTATGTTTACTGTAGACTCGATCCTAATTTATTATTTAACTGTTTAAGTAAATCAGACCTTTCCTTGGTAGTAGATGATATCACCTATGTCCACTGTTTGTAGGGTGCAGATAAGGATCGATCCCAGCTACTGATTGTCGATCGTGGGTATGATCCCATCTCGCCTATTCTTCATGAGTTGACCTTGCAGGCTATGGCCTACGACTTGCTAGATATCCAACAGGATATCTATAGGTGAGTGAACATCTTGTCGGTTGCTGATCATTTGTTTTGCCATGTGAGTGGGCTGTCCTGGGTATACATTTTCGGCATACTCGTTTGTGCTGTACACCTCTTCTTGTTTTTTTGTTTTTTTTTTCAAAGTTATCAGACAACTGGAATTGGGAATGCAAAGGAGAGAGAAGTGTTGTTGGACGAAGATGATGAGCTCTGGGTTCAGCTCAAACATATGCACATTGCAGATGTCACTAAGTAAGTCTGTCACAAATCTAGGAGTGTATCTTTCATATCGCCCTGTGATTAGGTCTCACTGCCGGCCTTCCCAACAAGTTTGGTCATTGCTTTCACTTGGTGTTATATTACATTGTGTCATTGTAACGTATTTTATGGAGAGTAATGAAAAGAATGAATGGATGCTTAGTAACATGACTAACTTAACAACTAACTAACTTATTTACTAATTAAATGTGCTCCTGCACAAGATAACTAATCATTTTCAAAACCCGCTGTTACAGGAAAGTGACAGAACTTCTTCGCTCCTTTTGTGAGAGTAAGCGAATGTGCACCGACAATGTGAGTGTTCATCTGCTGCAGTTACTATCGTTCAGTTGTTATTACAAATGTCCATGATATAACATGAAGATGATTCATACCTTATGCTGCAATCATGGTTAAAATGTCTTGCATTTCAGGCCAACATAAAAGATCTCTCACAGATGTTGAAGAAGATGCCACAGTATCAGAAGGAGCTGAGCATGGTGAGTGGGATAATTAAAAGTCAACCCTTTGCCTTTGAATATCATTATCTAATGGTAATTTACTTTAAAGGGAGTACTTTCAGAGATGTTTTAAGATTAGGACTTAAATTGACAACGGTGAATTCTTCCTTAGTAATCAGTATTTTATTAGGAGACACTTCTGACTGTAAATTTGACCCTGTAGCTGTACATTGAGTGTTAATTATAACAAAAATCTCACCAAAAAAAGTAGCACTAAAAATGTTCCCTGTCATAGTGTAGTTAATTTTCTGGTTGTTCTATGGAACAATTTGTAGGTTGTATAAATCAATGAGAATGTTATTATAACTCTACATTGATAAATAATCTTTACACATTTTCATTCACAGTACTCCACTCACTTGCACCTAGCTGAAGCTTGTATGAAGAAGTTCAAGGCCTCTCTTGATAAGCTTTGTGAAGTGGAACAGGTCAGTAGTCTTGTTGGGTTTATGATTGAAATAAATCATTTTCTTTTGGCAGTTTCATTGACATTTTGACTATGCGGTTGAGAATAAAACATTGTCATTGTCAAACATCTGATAGTTTTCACACATTGATTAGATTCATGGTTGTGATGTTGCAGTGAAATGAATGAAACTATGGTTGTCCTGTACATCTATAGTTAGTTGGCAGGTAGGTATAAATAACGACATGATGATGTTCTCTTGATCCCTAAAGAGAAAGGCATGCATAGATGACCATTGTGCCTTTAACTTTATGTTCTTGGAATTTGTCTGCTCATAAATTGTTGGCTAAACAACCTGTCAGTAGTTTTTATATCATAAGGGATAAACTAAAATGTCCTACTGCCTTAGTCACTGACACAAAGTATCTTAGAGAGAATGTCAGACATGGATTTACTCTGTCCCACTCTCTCCACACACTAAGTGACCTCAACATGATGGTGTCTTTATTTATAGCTCCTCTGGTGTATTTTCATTAGTAACTGGCATTAACTGGTGGCATTTAATGGAGAATTGTAATCGTAATATTGCATAAGAAGCTTGGGACCGGACGTCACATCCATATGTCGAAAGAGATGCAGAAGAAGATGTTATGTCATTAATGAGTGTAAATGCATTTAATAACACATATGTGTACTACTTGGTAATGTAGAAATCCTTCCATCAACATGAGCCCTGGGATAAAGCCATGGCTCATACCAGTGCTGAGCCCCACTGTCTTCTTTGTATGTGCCAGACATGCTTTGTCTCCCTGAGGGGAAGTGTTCTGCCAGATAGTCTTGTGGCAGATGAGGCACAGGCACACAGGAAATGATAAGCAATGCATGGTTGTGGTATTATAAGATGCAAGTGTTAATGTGGCCTTTTTATATGACTGAATCACTGAAGTGCACTAATGGATTGTCAGCATGTCTGAAAGCTGTCTCTTTAATCCAATGGGCATGTTTTGGCTCTAAGACGGGCACTGTGATCCAAACAGCAACAGCTCTATGTCAGCTGTTGTCGTTTGCTTAAGTGTTCTACATTGTTTGGACCGCCCAATACAAATATATGTGTGTAACGCTATTATTAAAATGTAATGTGTTTTTATGTGCTCCTCTAGCCACTCTCTAGTTTCAGTTCCTTGCAAAAAGTTTTGTTGTTGATTGGCTTTGTCCAAATTCATCATAAAGCTTAGCAAGAGCTTTTAGGGAGGTCACAAAGTGTCCAGGGACATCCAAAAGCTAGATGTAAGTATAAAAGCCCAAGTTAAGTGGCTAATATTTGTCGGTATTTTTGACGTAGTTAATGGATTACAAATGCAACTCTGGATGTACTGTGTAATCTATGACAGTTTCTTTCATCACAGGAGATTTTTTTATGTTCAGCAAAAAAATTTAAATAATTTGAGATTATTTTAAAGAGCTTTTTATAGTATATGTAATGCCAGCATTAACCTTTTGAGTAGTTTAGTAAAAGGGTGAAAGAACTAGTGATAATGCAGTATTTTTAAAACCATAGTACGGTCATGAAAGAAAGAAAAGGAAGGAAGGAAAATAAATAAGGTTGACGTTTCATTCATCCTCAGTGTCAGCTGCCTCAAGAGTTGGCTGTCAGCTGAGTTAAGTTGTAATCAGTAATTCAGATTCCAATTGCAGTTAATGGTTAACCACTGGTGTCTTCCACAGGACCTTGCAATGGGAGAAAGTGGAGACAGGGAACCTCTGAAGGATGCCATGAAGAGCATTGTTCCGGTGCTCCTCAACAATGAAATTGAGGCCTACGACAAAATCCGCATCATACTGCTGTACATATTCCACAAGAAGAAAGGTGTGCCCTTGTCATAGCTGTCTCTTTCAACTGATAGAACATTTTTTAAACCAACATTTTTGTGCACAAAAACACCATGTGTGACTACTAATTAAATGGGTTAATATGACCCGATGCTTTGATATGAAGTGAAAAGCAGGAATCAAATTTTATTATTACCCCCTTGTCTTGTTATCCATGTAGGAATTGGGGAGGAGAACCTTGCCAAGCTCATCCAGCATGCAAATATACAGGCTGACAGCAACATCATCAACAACCTGCAGAACTTGGGCTGTAACATTATAGCTGGGGTAAATTACTCGATTACAGTTTGGTTACAGTCTCAATGTTGTTGTAATATAAATGTATTTCTTCAGTATTTGATGTGTTGTTTATTAGGGCCGCAATGCTGGGAAAACGCTGCCAGAGCGGAAGGAGCGCACAGAGAGCACGTATCAGCTCTCTAGATGGACACCCATCATCAAAGATGTCATGGAGGTATTAAAAAGTTAGGCTTCTGATGTTGCTGGCACACCTGCTCAGTTTTGCTTCCAGCTTTTTACACCATGTGTTTCTGTATCACAGAATGCCATAGAGGACAAACTGGATAGAAAGCAGTGGCCATTCATCTCTGATCCTGCTCCCATCAAAACAAGCCAGCCGGCAGTCAGGTAGATGCTGGAAACAGACAAGAAAATGTTTCTATTAAACATAACCAGCTCATTTTTACTTAGTTCACAGTATATACATATAAAGCAATTGGTTGATGATGAGAAAACAAGACACTTGAAAAGGAAAAACATGACAGCTGGAAAATTATTTACTTTGCTTTTTGTTTGGTAACAGATATATCAACTAGGGTAGCAGACAGATTAACGTTATCAAATTAAAGCTTTCATCCCTGTTACTGAGTTGGAGCCAAGCTTTTGACAAAGTGTTTTAAAAGGTGAAACTTGGCTTTGCTTTGAATACTCTTTAATCCCCCAGGGACTCCCTGATGATAGTGCTTATACAAACCACTCTCATGGACCTGGGTCCACTCATAATCTGCATAATGCACAATACTTGTCTCTGTCCTTTTTACCAAAGTGCAGAATTAGAACTGAGTAGTCATTAATACTAACACTAGGTTATAGGCTGGCTATATAAAACTAGACATGGCAGTTGGAAAAGAGGTTAATTTGACCTTTTGTAACATCATGAAACTGATTAGCAGAGGTAGTAAGCAAAGCATTACAGTAAAAATAGACATGCAGTATGAACCTAAACCACAGTGTTTGACCAGCAGGGCTGTTATCACTCTTTCACATGTGCATTGAATTATTCCTTAAACAATTTCCATCTGATTGTGCAAGATTAACCATTTAACCAAAAGTGGATGTTCTCGCATACTTCCAATGAGACTCATTAATTTATATGATTTTAATGTTTACATTTATCTAAAGGAGTCAATTTCAAGTGAATTATGTACCAAAGAGAACTTTGCATTTCACAATTCAAAAAAGACTGTGTAAAACTAATAATATATTTAATGTTTTACGTCATCGGCTGATTTTTGTAAATACGTTCTTATTCTGAATTTGATGCCAGCAACACATTTCAAACAAGTTGTTACGGGGCAACAAAAGACTGTGAGAGTCGTGGAATGCTCAAAAAACACCTCTTCATTTTCACTTTCAAGTTCACAGGTTCATTGCTAACAGGTGATATTATTATGATTTGAAAGGGGCATCCTCCTAAGACTCAGTTGTTCACAAGCAAGTGATGAGAAAACTAAGTAACTTTTGTCTTTATGTTTTTTCTTTTTTCTTTTTACAGTAGTGCACGTTTTGGACACTGGCACAAAAATAAAAGTCCAACAGAATATCGCACTGGCCCTCGGCTCATCATATTTGTGATTGGTGGGGTTTCACACTCAGAGATGCGCTCTGCCTATGAAGTCACTCGAGCCACTGAAGGGAAATGGGAGGTGCTGATTGGTAAGCAATCACAGTTGATGAGGCCATGATTTTTGTCCTAAAAGTGCAGCAGAGGTTTCAATTTTTTTTTTTTTTAATTAAAAATATTTTCTCCTTGACAGGGTCATCTCATATCCTGACTCCAACCAGCTTCCTCAATGACCTGAAGAGTCTGGACCAAGTTCCTAACCCTGATTGCTAGATCATTTGAGTCTGAACAGAGAATAGTACACTGGATTAAGGGGTTAGTCTTTCATTTGAGATGATTGGTTGCTGACGTCTGAAGTGAAATATAAAGATACATTTTAGATGTAGCCATGGAAGGAAACATTTTTGACTCTTTTATTTTAAACTGTTCTTTTTATGGTTTGTTGCAAATTAGGTTCTGTATACTGCTGTGATTTAAATTGTATTAAAATATTTAATTAGACATTATTCATATTATGATTATTTTACTATTCTCATTCAAATTCTTATTTTTGTTACTACAATATATGTTTGATTTCCATAATTGTGTCCTAAAAAAAACTGCGTAATTCCCACAAAACTGGTTCAAAAATACTATTCAAGCATAATATAGATGTATTTAAGTCAGTAGAAGTATGTATAGTATATTCAGTGACATCATGTATGGGATATCTTTTTTCCTCTCTCCAGGTACCTTTTTTTTTTTTCCTTTTTCTGGGAAAAGTAATCTCAGACAAAATGTCTCAACTGCTGTCTTATGAAATCTTGCACATTTAACTTGTAATTTAATATATTGTTGGGAGCAAGTGTGGTGGGTGTTTGTTTCTTTGTTGTTTAAAAATGACTAATAAAAGAAACATAATATTCACTTTTAAGTGTGTCTTGTGTGTGGTATTTCCTGATACCAAAGTAAATGAAATAAACATCCATGCTGGGACTTATTTTTAAATCATTGGGGGGATCTTTTGATAGTTTATTCAACCATGTCCAATATGCCCGACTGATATTCTTGCTTTTAACAGAATATCCTCATATTTGTTGTATCTGTCTCTAATTTGAATATTCACAGCTATGCTCAATGGCCAGAAACTAATCTATTAATATTTCAAATTATTATTTTATTTGATCAGTATATGCAGTAAATGTTATATCATCCTTTATAACTTGGAACATTTAAAGCTTTGAACAATTTGGTATTTTGATAGTTTGCTAGCTGTTGAAATGAACCAACAGCACAAAATTAATATAAAACTGCTGTGTATCAGAATTGCAAACATAAATCTTAAGTACAGTGGTAGGTCAGTAGGCAGAATATGTACACCTACCAGTGAAAAAGATCATCCCTCTCCATGTGGAGGATTATGTTTTCATCTGGGATTACAGATGGTAATATTAAGATCGGGGCACTGGCAGGGGTTTTAATGGTAATGGTTAATACTTGGGACTTAACTCTATTTAAAAGCCTTCCACCAAGCCACATCCAGTACATATTTGGAATAGCATCAATCAGGATCATCCTCTCCATTGCACAAACAATAGTTCCAAGTAGTATTGAATGGATTCTCCGTCAATTACAGGAAGTATTTTTGTTTACTTTCTGTACTGATTCACATTTTATCTAATTTTCAGTTTGGGACATTTTCCCTTTTTTGTATTAGTTTTGATGATGGCATCTTCTCAAGTGGACTCTAAACCAGAAGCACATGACGCGAAACTGGTAAGACCTTTGTAGCAAAACATTCACTCCTATGCTTGAAAGTATGTGTACATTTAGCCACCAGTTAAATTTCTGTTCCAATTCCTTTTATTGTTGACTGATATTGATCTAATTGTGATTGTATGAACTATTTTATATTCAATATTTTTGGTTCAGGACTGTATTCTTGCCATTATATTTATATTTATAATTTTGACATTTTTGATAAAACATTCATGTTCTATATTGATCTCAAACATGGGTTCTGGCACTTTCATGGTTACATGGAGAGTGTGAAAATATTAACTTTTGGGAATAATTATTTTCATGTCAAGATTTACATTGGAAAATGAGCCAAAATTGTTTATTTGCTTGGTTTACATAATTTAATGCCAAGGAGAACATAGTCTATATGTTGTGATAGTTCACACTATTTCGTTTGTCTTCTGGCTAATGCGAAACAGGAAGCCCAAGAACAGGAGCAGATCCTCAATGTTATGAGTTACTCACAGCGTGGACGAATGGAAGAACAGCGCTGCTCTTTGAGTCCTGTTAAAACCCAACAAGTAAAAAATACAGGTCTGTACGGTAGACAAAAAGATGCAATCAGCATGTATGTGTCCATTTGTAGACTGATTGTTGATTGTGTAACCCCTGTTCCTCACAGGTTCACAACAGGAACAACACCATGATACCCTGCGGCTGTCATTGCCTGGGTTTAACTACCAGGTACTAGACTTTAGGGGCTTAGTGCATGCACCAGCACAGGTGGTTTGATAAATAAATGACTGTCCACTCCAAATGTGACTTGTTTTCTCAGGAACCTGGGTTGAATAACCATCATGGCTCTGCACCTCAGATATCTGTGACAGAGAGTACTCCAGATAGCAACAGGAAGCTCCTGTTACTACCAGCAAACCAGTTACAGGTTCCCTCTCAGCATGACTGCTCCAATTCTAGAAAGGTCTGTTCTATTGTTTATGTCATTGTGGTTGGTTCAATAGATTTCTTATGTTGTTAAATGTTGTTGATCACACAATATTTGTCCAATAGACAGAATCACCTGATGAACAGGAGAACTTCATGAATATAATCAGCCATGGCCAGCGTGGAAGTATGGACGACCAGCGCTGTTCCTTGGATCTTAGCAAGAGTGCTCCCTGCACACCCAAACACACAGACAGAAAGCTTTCTGCAAGTACACTGGGCTCAGGTGAAAATTAAAACTCCCAATCTTCATAAACCTGTGTCTCTGTAAACATTTCCAATTTCAATTGCCTCTTTACCTTTTCTTCCCAATAGATCCAGGTTCAGCAAGTTTCATCTTTAAAGTTCACTGTCACATCTCATTTTCTATGTCCAGATTCAGACATGTTTTTCAACCTCTTGGCCAACACCCAGAGCAACCGGCTCGACGACCAGCGAGTGTCTCTTCCATCATTACCGGGATTAAAAAATGACCACGCCGCATCCACTGCAGGAGGAGATTCAAGCTACTTGTGTTACATGGTCTCTAAAGTCCAGGTTAGTACTTTACAGAACAAAATATAAACACATTCTTGCATTAAGCCATAATTTACTCAATGTTCTGTGGAAGTTCATTTATTAAAGAAGTGTGCCTCCTGATCCAAAATACTGAAGAATTCTGGCCTAATGCATTTTCAGGGTTCCAGAATAGATGACCAAAGATGCTCACTACCTCAAATCCAAACCCTGGAGACCCAGAGTTCATCAAAAAATGATAAGTCTGTGTCTGGTTCAGGCCCTCCGCGCTCAGCATCTTTCAGCCCCGGCTCAGACATAGAACGACCAAAGAGTAAAGATAAGGCTCAAAAACAGGTATATGATCAAGTCACTACAATGATTTTTAACCCTAAATTACATTAAACTACAACATTTTCAACTAATGGTGTCTTATATCTCTAATGTGAATACCCATTTTGTTTTTTTATGTAATTTATTTTTCAGCTTATTTATTTACTGACCTAAATATGTGCTGTACACCTTTTTCTCATTTAGGTCTTGACTGAAGCTGATCAGGAGGATTTTTTTAACTTAATGAGTCATACCTACCGTGGACGAATGGATGACCAGCGATGTGTCCTAAATGCTAGTCCTAGGTCCACACCCACACACAAGCCCAGTCAGAGCACAGTGCCCAAAGGTCAGAATACAAACATGTTGCCTGTTTTTGAAATGTAATGTTTTTACAATGATAGTTTCAATGCTCTTTAACATTCTAATGTAACAATTATACATACTTGATCATACATCTGATTTCACCATGACAGGACCAGATTCTGACAAGTTCTTCAGCCTGCTGGCGAACTCTCAGGGCAGACGACTTGATGATCAGCGGGTGTCTCTTCCTTCATTGCCAGGAATACAAAATGGCAGTACCACATCAACATCTTCTGCTGCAGAGATTGATGCAAGCTACTTGTGTTACATGGTCTCCAAAGTCCAGGTTGGCCCCATACATTGCATGGTGTAAAGACTATTGTGAAAAGTTATTGAAAAGTTATTGATTTAGTTTCACAAAATCTTCAAACATTTTTAGCAGAGAGAAAAAGTATAACAATACATCCAACAACTTTGATCTAACATGTCAACAATGGATCTCATTTCCCCCCAAACAGGGCTCAAGAATGGATGAACAGAGATGTTCTGCACCCAATATCTCACTAAATCAGGGTACCCCTTCTTCTCAGCGCAAAGATCATCCCATTTCAGATACATCTGATAAACTGTCTGCCTCCCTAAACCATGCCAAAACTGACCAACATCAGCAGGTGAGATGTCATGCTGCACAATACACAGCTTAGAGTTTTGCCAATACTTCCACTGTCCAGTTAACCTGTATTCTTTTAGGCAATCAGTCATGGATATGGAGGCCCCTCCTCCAGTCTTTTGGTTCAGTTATCCTCTTGATTATTTTATGGCTGTTGTCCCACTTCTCAGTGCTTTTCTCTCTTTACATCTTTTTTAGGAGGCATCTCCAGCTGAGCAGGAACAGTTCCTTAAAATGATAAGTCATGCACAAAGTGGACGTATGGAAGAACAACGTTGCTCTTTGCAACCCAGCAGGAGTACACCTTCTACGCCCACACACAATGGAAGTGCTATAAATAATGTACCCACAGGTGAGACAAACACAAAAGGTCAAGCATGTGTTTGCTGTCTCTGAGACGTCACGGAAATAACTCTTGACTCTCTGTAACAGGTGCAGATGCTGACGCATTCTTCAAAATCATTTCCTCCAGTCAAGCACAACGGCTAGATGATCAGCGTGTTGCACTTCCTAAATTGCCAGGGATAGGACGGGATAGAGAAAGAAAAGAAAGTGGTAGAAATTCAAAGGCTGGAATCCCCGTAAGTTACATAACATTTAAATTATTGGTGGTGCAAGCACATAGAATATTTCCAAATGCTGCTAATTTTAGTTCCTTGTTATTTCTATGCCATGCTCCTACAAAGCGAATGGTATGCTGGACATTATGTGTGTATGTGATGTGTATGTATAATGTGTATGTACTTTCTTGTGCCTACAATACTGTGACTCAAGAGCTATTCACAGCAAATATGCCAATTATAGATATGGAGCATATATTTACCATCTGTATTTTGTATAAAGAAAAGTATGTAGACGTGGCAATATTTGCATAATAAAAAGTCTTATACCCACAGTTGATCAGGATTAAATATATATATTACAACTATTGTGGTGGAATACATGACAGCTCAACTGCCTTTTGTTTTCATTTTTCTTCTGCAAGGCTTCTCCACCGCACATCACTGTAGCTGAAAGTACACCAACAACATCAAGGAAAGACTGTTCCAGACCTACCTCTCAACCCCAAAGGGCTTATGCAGAATCTGCAGAATGTGGCTCCCCCAGGGCCATACCCAAATCTGCTTCATTTACCTCTGAGACAGAATATCAGAAGAAGCTAAATTCCCCAGCACAGGTAAATTTTTCACCTGAGACACAATAGTGTTTTGATTTCAAAGCAGGTGCGAATGCTGAGAGAAAACAGTTGTATGAATCATAGTAAGAGGACATCAACATTGTATGAATTTATCTGGGGTTTTTTTGTGATGATTTGCACTAAAGGACACCAATTTGATTAAAATAATCAATAATTAATCAATGATTACAATAATTAATCAATTAATAGTTAAAAAATATATAAAACTTGCATGCGTCCACCAAGCTTTAACCATTTGCATTATTAATTCATGCATATAAAGTGGCCATAGCCTACCTTAATGTCCTTCAACTTCTTGCAGTTAGTCATCAATGAATAAAATGCTGACCAAGAGTCACTGAAACACTTGGTATAGAACAGTGACATGCTATTTCTTTACAGATGACAGTCAAGGTGTCGATGAGCTTCACACCACAGCAGGTAAGCTGTTCAACAGCTTAAACAAAAACCCTTCTCCAAAAAAGTTGGGATGGCGTGTAAAACATAAATAAAACAGAATTTAATAAGTTTTCAGTCCTTTTGGAGGTATAGTCAACATACAAACAGTACAAAAACAATATATGTAATGTTGTTACCTCATCAACTTAATTGATTTGTGTAAATGCATGCTTATTCTGAATTTCATGCCAGCAATATGTTTCAAACAAGTTGGGACGGGCAACAAAAGACGTTGTAGTCATGGAATGCTCAAAAACACCTGTTTGGAACGATGTTTTACACAGTGTCCCAAATCTTTTGGCAAGGGGGTTGTAGATTGTGATCTATTTGGCCAAAGTCAATGTCTTAATAAAAGATATGTATCTTCATTGATTGTTATTTGACTCTTATCTGTCAAAGGGACACAAGATTCTCGATCCATGTACATTCCCAGAAGTCTTCCTCACTCTAGGAGCCCCTGGAGATAACCTTGTGATACCTCTGAGCCCAGCGCCTGGCAGACCCTTGTCTGTAAACTTAAATCTTGTCCCAAAAGAAGATTTGAAGTCCAGGCACGGCTCTCCAAGCCATGCAAGTCCTAGAAAAGGCTGCTCAAGGCCATCGACTCCAAACCCAAGAGCAACCAGAGAAACAAATCCTGAAACTTCATGTCCACATGAACTGGGGAAGCTTGCGTCCAGCCCTATCAGTCCAGATGAAGACTGTTTCTCTCTGATCGAGAGGGTTCACACAGCCCAGCTCCAGAAGGGGATGGCTCAAGGAGGACAAAAATGTAAAGGGGAGCAAGGAAAGGGAAAGGGGGGTGGAAAGAAAGATAAGAAGAATGGTGGGAATAAACAATAGTCAGGTTTGCTACATTGTAAATGATCTATTGGGGAAAAATAATAGCGATAAAATGTGAGATGTTTGGCTTGAAAAAAAAAAGTTGATTGAACATTGTTTATGAAATTGTATTTGTTATTTTCTTATGTCAACACTAATTAGAAGCTCTTGTTTGAAAGGAACTTGTGTTATTCTGTTTGTTATTTTTAGGACTGGGTTGGGTACTTGTTTTTTCTCCTTTGCTAGTTAAATATTACATGTATATACATCTTCTATTTTAAAAGTGAGAATATACTGCTTTGTTTTTTCAAATGTAAATGCAGTGCATAAAGTTAAAGATAATGCTGCTTTAGCTGCTTATCCAAAGAAATAAATTGTAGGTTGGTTGGAATTAAAGCCAGGCCTTTGGCAAACTGTGTGAAACTATGACCAAAAATGTATCACAATACAAAACAAAATACCTAAATTAAACCCGATTGCCAACTCATGTTAGCTCCTGATTTAGTTGAACCACATAATTGACAAATTAGTCCAAAGCCACATTTTATAATATATATAGAGAGAGTTATTGATTCACTGTAACATTGGGCACAACTGTTTCAATTAATCATTGGTGCATCTCAAGGATAGCACAGATGAAAAGAGGTGATCTCAACTGAAACTGCAGCAATGATATGAGCAATATTTGACAGTTTGGTCTTCATATAAACACACCGTGTTCTAATACAGTTTCATTGAACTTGGTTATCTAAGAATACGTCAAACAAAGAGTAAGAAAACAGGACGCTTGAGCTAAGTTTAACATTTATTGAAGATTTACACAAGAAAAATCATAGGGGTTCATATTGTATGAACCCTATTAAAATGCCTCAGCTAGATCTTGTATTTCATTCAGCAGAGTCACTTCCCTGAAAGAAAAATAAATAATTAGTACTTGTAGGCTGTGTTTGTAGGAGTGTATTATAGTAGGAATACAATAACATTCAGCGTGTATTGATGAAAAAAGTATTTTTTAACACGACAAAACACGAATTAAGGCTTGGATATTAATTCAAATGTTGATTTGTTATCAACAGTAGATCTTGTGGAATACCAAACTACAACTCTTCATTAATTTTATTCATTATTATACATGAGAGAATGAAAAAGTTACCTTTCCAGCGTCACGGCTCTTGACTCTCAGCTTGTTGACCTGGGACTCAGCGATGTCAGCGCGCTCCTGAGCTTCCTCAAGCTCATGCTGAACCTTCCTGAGCCTGGACATGTGAGTGTTGGCCTGCTCCTCCTGTGAAGGGATTGGGGTTATATTAATTTAATTTTTAATGGTGATATCATGATTGAACTGCAAGAATGGTTACATCCAATCAATATAGTTGACTTACAGCCTCCTCAGCCTGTCTCTTGTAAGCCTTGACTTTAAGCTGCAGCTTGTCTACCAGATCCTGAAGTCTGTGCACATTCTTCTTGTCCTCCTCAGTCTACACAGATGCAGAATGATCACTTATATGTTAAAGCAGAATGCAGTTTCAGAAGAAGTATTTAGATACTTTAAAGTAATAATAGTAAGCAGCAGTGTAAAAATACTCAATACAAGTAAGAGTCCTGCATTCAAAATATAACTGAAGTACAAGTACATACATATTATCAGTAAAATGTAGGCCTTTACAAGAAATAAAAAGTAAAAGTAGTCATTAGGCGAAGTGGACTTTCTGAATATTATATATCAAGGATTTGTTATGCATTTAAGTATAAGCAGCAATGTAATATTGTTGCTCGTCAATGTGGAACAAAAGCTGACTACTTATTATGCTATTATCATTTTTTATAAAGGAACCATATGATTTGTAAATCTTAAAGGCACCACATACACATTTTATTGCAACTACTGGGTTGAGGTAATTTAGCCAATTATAATTAGGTAAGTAGTTGGATTTAGTTGGGTTTCATTCCCAGCATAGCTCCAACCAACTCATACCTGACAAGAGATCGAGTCAGCCAAGGTAATTGGTAACACCTGTTATTGAATATGCAAATATCTACAGCTTTTAAAAGTGTAGTGGGGTAAAAGTACAATATTTGCCTCTGAAATGTAGTGGACTAGAAGCATAAAGCAGCATAAAATGGAGCTAAAATGCAAATATCTCAACATTGGACTTAAGTACAGTACTTGTGTAAATGTATTAAATTGTTTTTCACCAATGGAACCAGAAAGAAATTATGGTGGTATTTAGTGAAATGAAATTTACCTGGTATGTCAGCTCCTTCACTCTCCTCTCATATTTGCGTACACCTTTAACAGCATCAGCTCCACGTCTCTGTTCAGTTTCAACTTCAGCCTCCAGCTCACGTACCTGTAATGTGATGATAAATAATCAAAATTTTGTACAAGGATTTGAATGTGGATTAAAAAGGCAAAGTCATTGATGCAAGTGTGATTTTTTTTTTAAATTCTTAAACCAATCTCTAAGCATTTATATACAGTACCCTGGACTCCAGTTTCTGGAGCTGCTTCTTGCCACCCTTCATGGCGAGGTTCTCAGCCTCATCCAGACGGTGCTGGAGGTCCTTGACTGTGACCTCCAGGTTCTTCTTCATCCTCTCCAGGTGAGCGCTGGTGTCCTGCTCCTTCTTCAGCTCCTCAGCCATCATGGCAGCCTGAAATGATAGATGGTCTCTAATTAATTAATGATCTGTAACAAACTTAATGTAATCAGTACATTGAAGTAGATCGAAAAACATGACAGGTGATTTAGAGATGTAAACTCACATCAGTAATAGCCTTCTTGGCTTTCTCTTCAGCATTTCTTGCTTCTTGAACAGCATCATCCACTTCACCTTGAACCTGGACGAAGTCAGACTCCAGCTTCTTCTTGGTGTTCATAAGACTGGTGTTCTGAATGTTTAAACAAAGCCATGATTAATATGATATTTATGACGTAGGTTTCAAAATGCTAGTTTCATATAAATGAATGAAAACACACCTGAGAGTGAAGCAGGCCGACGCGCTCACTAGCATCAACCAACTCCTGTTCAGCCACTTTGCGTCCTCTCTCTGTCTGCTCCAGAGCGGCTCTAAGCTCCTCGATCTCAGCCACCATCAGGCCATTTCTGCGCTCCACCATGGCAACCTGCTCCTTCATGTCTTCCTGTCCTCTGACAGCATCATCAAGGTGCAGTTGGGCATCCTGACAACATGAAAAGTAAAGAGTAAATCGGAACTTTCTTTACTTTTTTCTTTATTTTACCATTCAGCAATGAATCAAAAATCAAACATGTGTTACCTTGAGTTGTCCCTGGACATTCCTCAGTTGTTTCTGGGCCTCAGCAGCCTGCCTGTTTGCATGGCTCAGCTGGATCTCCATCTCATTCAGGTCTCCCTCCATCTTCTTCTTGACTCTCAGGGCATCATTCCTGCTCCTGACCTCAGAATCAAGAGTGCTCTGCATGGAGTCAGTCACCCTCTGGCTGTTCCTCTTGATCTGCTCCATCTCCTCATCCTTCTCTGCCATCTTCCTGTCAACCTCACCTTTGATCTGGTTGAGCTCGAGCTGAACACGGAGAATCTTGGACTCCTCATGCTCCAGTGTGCCCTGCAAGAAAAGTCAGCTAAGTATGGCTAAGAACCAAAATGACTGTTCTGTGATTATTGCAAAACATATTTGCAATTAGTAAGAACTAATAGCACAAAGCACTGAATGAACTGTTGGATTAACAAACGAGTGAGATACAAAAGATCATACCTCGGCTTCCTCCAGGGCAGTCTGAATTTCAGACTTCTCACTCTCTACAGCCTTCTTAGCCTTTTCCAGCTCATGGATGCTTTTTCCGGTCTCGCCGATTTGTTCAGTCAGGTCTGAGATCTCCTCTGCAGAGTAAATAAGTAAGTAAGTGAGATAAACATTCTTTGACTATTCACAGCTGGTAATAAAATTGCTATTTGCTTTTGATGTAGACATCAGTCAACATACGCTGCAGGTTCTTGTTCTCTCTCTTCATGGTCTCCAACTGATCCAGAGCCTCCTCATAAGAGTTCTTCATCTTGAACAGTTCAGTGCTGAGAGTACGAGCCTCCTTCTGAGCTCCCTCCAGCTCTGCCTGGCCCTCCTCATACTTCTGTTTCCATTCTGCAAGAACCTAGAAAAAATATAGATGAATTAGAAATATTACTTGAACAGAATTATGCTTGCGATTGGCATGGCCCTGTGTTGAACCTCCACCATAACCACTTACCTTGTCAAAGTTCCTCTGCTTCTTGTCAAGGTTGGCAGCCAGAGCATTGGCTCTCTCCACATCAATCATGAGGTCCTCCACCTCACCCTGCAGCCTCTGCTTGGTCTTCTCCAAAGAGGCGCACTTGGAGTTCACAGCCTCAATGGATTCCTCAGCATCCTGCAAGCGCTGGGCAAGCTTTTTCCTGTAGTGAAGTGTTTTTTAATTTAATTTATCAGAAATGCATGAAGTGGTAAAATATTGGATGGAAAACCTATTTTACAATGAAAAAAAAAAAGGCCAAAAGTTTTTATGTACTTGGCCTCCTCCAGCTCCTCAGTGCGCTGGATAGCATCAGTCTCATATTTGCTTCTCCACTGAGCCACCTCACTGTTGGCCTTGGACATTCCTCTCTGCAGCTCAGCTTTGGCCTCCTGTTCCTCCTCAAACTGCTCTCTGAGCAGATCACAGTCATGGCGGGCTGACTGAACTGCATGAGCCAGGGCATTCTTGGCCTATAAATTCATCATAAGAATCATGAAAGTCTTAATTATTACTGCTAACATACTGTAGTATATACACAAAATCACAAAAGTATCCAGTTTCCTTGTGGGGATAATGAAAAATCTGTTATCCTAATGAAGAAACATCTTTCAGTGAAATTTGTAGCATTGGTTTACATTGTAGAGAGCCATCTTTCATCCATGCTGTGATAAAAAACCTTGTTGTTTGTGGATATTGCAAATATAAGATTTCATACCTTCACTTCCTCCTCAATGTGCCTCTTGAGTTCCTCAATCTGCTGAGTGTAAGCCTGTTTACCCCTGGTCAGCTGGGAAATAAGAGCTTCCTTCTCCTCAAGCTGACGAGCAAACTCACCTGAATGAACATGAATGAGTAAGAGTTAGAATAGGATTTGGAAGGCTTCTTTCATACCTGAAATATTGCTGAAAGTAAAAATTATACATATGACATTGTCTTTCATATTCCTTTAAGCAAGACTATATACAACACCAGGTAAAAAAAAACATAACATGTAACACAAGACCTCAATAATTATGCCATAATTATAGATCGTTATAGATCACTGCAATAAATCACATCTGAACTTAAAAAGGCACAAAGCAATTTTATATTACATGTTTCTCATCTTTAGATACACACCATTCTCTGTTTGCAATCTTGCCCGCTGTGCACTCAGGTCATTTAGCTGTCGAACATTCTCGTCATTTTTAGACTTGATTTCACTTAATTGGTCTTCAAGAGTCCGGCACATTTTCTCCAGATTGCCCTGTAATTGACATGTAATTAACATGACTCAAATGCAGTGAACATGGAAATTACTGATCAGATATTTTGTCATTCATTCTCCACTTTGATTATTTGGATTTTTGCTGAAATCATCAAAAAACAACAACAAAACAGAAAAAAAAAACAGTACATACCTTTGCTTTAGCAACAGCCTCCATGTTACTGGAGAGGTCATCAATCTCCATCTTGTACTCGCTCTTCTCCTTCTCCAGCTTCTGCTTGACACGCTGGAGGTTGTCGATCTGCTCTCCCAGCTCTGCAACACTGTCTGCCTGCTTCTTGCGGAGAGCTGCTGCGGTAGCTTCATGCTGCAGGGTTGACTCTTCAAGATCACGGCGCAGCTTCTGAAACTCAGCTTCACGCTTCTTGTTCATCTCAATCTGAGCAGCTGTTGCTCCACCAGCCTCCTCGAGCCTCTCACTGATCTCCTCAAGCTCCCTGGAGAGGTCAGCTCTCTGCTTCTCAACCTTAGCCCGAGCAGCCCTCTCAGCCTCAATCTCTTCCTCCAGCTCCTCAATACGAGCCTAGATTTGATGATATTAATATAAAAAAGTATTAAGTAAAATATTAACTTGAGCATGTTGTTTTTGATTGACTGAATTTAATATTCATATAAAATACATTACCTGGAGCTCCTTGATCTTCTTCTGAAGCTGAGAACCAAGAGACTGTTCGTCCTCAATCTTGCTGAGGAGCTGGCTGGTTTCAAAGTCTTTCCTTAATGTGTAAAACAAAAAGAAATGCTCAGCTCTGTTTTTTCTAACCATGTATATGAAAGCAGGTATTCATTAATAACTTATTTTTTCACTTACTTCTTGATTTTCTCATCAGATTGCTGTTTGTCATTCTCCAGATCCATGATGGATTCCTGGGCTAGTTTCAGATCTCCCTCAAGCTTCCTCTTGGCTCTCTCAAGGTCCATGCGGAGCTTCTTCTCTTGCTCCAATGATCCCTCAAGCTTTTTAAATAAAACATTTTATATCAGCACAATGAAACATAATCCTAAGAATTGCTAAGACTGCTTTATACTACTGCTAATAACCTCAAAATTAATGTTTTCTTACATCGTCCACTTGCTGTTCTAGCTTTGTCTTGGCTTTGGTCAGAGTATTGACTTTGTCTTCTTCTGCCTGGAGATCATCAAGTGTTTGCTGGTGGCTCTCTTGGAGGGCTTTCTTCTCCTTGGTTAATTTGGCAATGGTCTCATCTTGAGATGCCATCTCCTCTGTCAGGTTTTTCACCTAAAAGTGAATGAAGGGTATATTTTTAATACAAATTTACATCTACATAAATTTGAATCCTCTTTAGAATCGTTTGTATCAGTGTATAGTTTTAGTTGTCAAACCTTGTTTTCTGTGGCATGTTTCTCCTTCTCCACTTTAGCCAAAGTGAGCTCCAAGTCATCAATGTCTTTCTTCAGCTCAGAGCATTCGTCCTCCAGCTTCCTCTTCTTGGCAGTCAGTTCAGCATTGATTTCCTCTTCATCCTCCAGTCTCTCGGTTGTTTCTTTGAGTTTGGCCTCAAGCTGGATCTTGCTCTTGATGAGCCCTTCACATCTTTCCTCAGCATCAGAGAGGTTCTCACTTTCCTATAGTTTGAATATACACATGGTATGATTTTGATTAAAACATATTTCCAAAATGATGTTTGGTGCATTCCTTTGGTATAGCAAAACATCTGACTGAAGAAGATCTGACTTTATGATATAGTTTGTTTGTTTTTTCAGTGAATAAAAAATGAAACTTGCTTTTGCATTTTACTCACAGATGCTACTTGGAGTTGCAGGTCATTCTTCTCCTGCAGCAGGGAAACCATCTTCTCCTCCAGTTCCTTCTTCTTGGTCAGGGCAGTAGTCAGGTCTGTTTGCATTTTGCCATAGTTCTCTTTCATCTGCTGCAGCTCCTTCTCAGTCTCAGCACTCTTCAGGAGAGGCTTGATCTTGAAGTACAGATGCATCCATGGCCAGTTCTTCACATTCATAAATGAACGGATGTTGTACTGGATGGTGAAGATTGCATCTCTAAAAACAGAAAATCAAATAGTGTATAAATATTGCTTTTGTTTAATATCCCATGGTAATTCAAAAAGCAATAAATTATACTGTATGAGAATTCTACCTCCTCTCCATCATCTTAACAAACTCCTTCCTCATGAGGAATCCTCTGCAGAGAGCCTGAGTCATGGTCACCAGTTTAGCCAATTTATCATCCCTCATCTCCTCCAGGGTACCCAGCAGACCAGCTTTGAAGAACACCTATGTTGTCAAGTGAGGGAAATTAGTAGGCAGAACACATGCATACAACAGTACAAACATATAAAGATCTGTTAGGATTGTCTATTAGGATGAACCTTTGTGTGTCCAAACTTGTACTGAGTGTGGTCCACATCAATGGAGCCCAGCAGCTTCTCTGAAGCTTTCTTGTTGTCAATGAACTGTCCCTCAGGGATGACACTGGCATTCAATACTTTGTATCTAAAAGAGAGGGTAATGTTGTTATTTATGTCTACCTCACATTAAGATTAGTGTTTTACATAACAATTTGAATTAATTCTACTGTAAAATCACCTCTGCTTGAAGTCACCGTAGAGGATTCTGCTGGGGAAGCCCTTTCTGCAGATTCTGATGCCCTCCAACACACCATTACACCTCAGCTGGTGGATGACCAAGTGGTTCTCCATAAGACCTGCACATTGTACAAAATAAGTTAGTGTAATAAGCACTTGGGTGATTCATAGTGCCTACTTTTGAGGAGAAAAAAAGACAAAACAACAGCACAAAAACACTAAACCTGGGGTCTTTGATTCATTAGGAATCAGGCAGCGGACAAAGTGAGGGTGAGTGCTCCTCAAGTTGGTCATCAGCTTGCCCAAATTCTCCTGTGGATGAGCATAAGATACTATGTCAACAATATTCTAAGATGGGATTTTTAATTGTTATTCAAACATAGGAACAAATACATACTCTGAAAAGAGCAGATACAGTCTGGAAGGAACCACCCTTCTTCTTGCCAGCCTTCTTGCCAGCAGCCTCTGTTTTTTAAAACAAAGTGCCAGCAAATAATTAATTCTCTCTCCATTGGTCAGGCTTATATTCTAAAGGAAACCACATTCTTGAATTAAATGAGTAACTGAATTGCCACACATACATTACAGTATTAGCTTATTACCATCAGTTCCAGCATGAGATGCATACAACATGGCCAGCAGTTTGTTTGCAGATTTCTGGTAAAGCTGAACAACTGAGTCGTTCAGGGGGTCCTTGTTCTTGTCCAGCCAGCCAGTGATATTGTAGTCCACTGTACCAGCATAGTGAACCAGGGCGAAGTGAGCTTCAGCCTTGCCCTTTGCAGGCTTTGGCTTCTCAAAGGCCTTGGTCTTGCCAAGATGCTGATCATGCAGCTTGTTCTTGAAAGAAGTGTCTGTAGCCTTGGGGAACATGCACTCCTCTTCAAGGATGGAGAAGATGCCCATTGGCTGAGAAGAAATTATGACATATTAAAGATTACCAATAATTGAGCATGCACTCAGAAAACAGGATTTCAGTTCTATCAGATAGACTTGTCTTACCTTCTCGATAAGCTCAATGCAGGCAGCCAAGTCCATACCGAAGTCAATGAACTCCCATTCAATGCCTTCTTTCTTGTACTCCTCTTGCTCCAGGACAAACATGTGGTGGTTGAAGAACTGTTGCAGTTTCTCATTGGTGAAGTTGATGCAGAGTTGCTCCAAGCTGTTGAACTGCAGTTTTGGAGATATAATCAGACTAGTGGAAAAACACTGATGACATGTGATAAGATTGAAGTGTTCATCAAATTACTTACATCAAAGATCTCAAATCCAGCGATATCCAACACTCCAATGAAGAACTGTCTTGGCTGCCTTGTGTCCAGCATCTCATTGATACGGATGACCATCCACAAGAACATTTTCTCATAGACGGACTTGCACAGAGCGCTGACAGCATTGTTGACCTAGAAAAAAGGATTATAGTGTGGGAGATTTCGATTTAAAAATGCAAATATTTCCCTCATCTTTCCAAGCATCAGATTTTGTTTTAATTACCTGCGGGACGGTCTGACCTTTGGTCACCATCTCATTGCCGACCTTGACTCTTGGGTAGCACAGAGCTTTCAGCATATCAGCTGAGTTCAGGCCCATGAGGTAGGCGATTTTATCAGCCTCTGATAAAAAGAAAAACAAGAAGTCATAAATACACATTAACTGTGTAGTATTCTACACACCAGGAAACTTGCATGATAAGAATGATTTTTTTTTAGTTATTACCCTCAGTGCCATCTGGTTCACCCTGCTCCTCACGCTGCTTCTGCTTGAATTTCATGTTGCCATGATGCATCACAGCTCCAGTCAGCTTGTAGATGGCAACCTTCTCCTCACCAGTGAAGCCCAAGATGTCAATAGCAGTCTGCAATTTATGCACAAAAAAGCATTTTAAAAATCTATTATTCTTAAATGTATCTGCTGTTATTCTACACATTATTATCAACTTACATCTGTTGCAATGAACTCCTCCACATCATTGATGCTTTTCACTGTGATTTCACCCTGACTGATCATGTGGTAGTCATAGGGGTTGGTGGTGATTAGAAGGGCCTCTGGAAGAAAGTAGAGGAAATGCATGAGTGGGGGCACTCTCTTATTTTTATTTTATTTTTTGTTTATTTTGTTATAGCATACCCAAGAGCTCAGGCTTGTGGCCGGTCATCAGCTGATAGAAGATATGGTAGCTCCTCTCAGCAGACAACTGGAAGGTGACACGGGACTTCTCCAGCAGATCTGTGAGAATTGATGATGAACATGCATCAAACATTGCAAGACTCTATATTTGTACATTACTAACGTTGGCAACTACAAATGTGAAACAACTACAACTTACATGTTTCAATATCAGCTGAGGACAACTTGCCAGAAGTGCCAAAGTGGATCCTGATGAATTTACCCTAAACATTTACCAGAAAATGTCAGTTTGACTTTAAGCAACAATATGCAGAAAGTTATGTGAACGTATAATGTGAACACTTACAAAACGAGACGAGTTGTCATTCCTCACAGTCTTGGCATTACCGTAGGCCTCCAGCAGAGGGTTAGCTGCAATGATTTGATCTTCCAGCGAACCCTACAAATAGACATTATGAGGTTGTTTAAAACTAGCCAAAACATTCAACTGTGACACACTTCTTTTTAATAGATAGACAATTTTACTTGTATTTTGCCAGATGATTGCTCTGATTTCTTGCCACCCCCAACCACTGCAATTGTTGCAAAGTACTGGATGACACGCTTGGTGTTGACAGTTTTTCCGGCACCGGATTCTCCACTGGGGATTTAAAGGATATCCTTTATTTACAAGATAGCCATTAAGTTCTTAAAGAATTGTCTTGACAAGTTGTCTTATACTCACGTGATAAGGACAGACTGGTTCTCACGATCTGAAATATAAGCAAACACACTCAAGTTAAACTGATTCTTCTTTGTCCCATCCACTTAAGTTCTGTGGTAACTTGGATCTTACCAGTGAGCATGAACTGATAGGCATTATCAGAGATGGAGAAGATGTGGGGTGGAGCTTCAATCCTCTTCTTGCCTCTGTATGCCCCAACAACCTGAGCATCGTACACAGGAAGCCACTTGTAGGGATTCACGACAACACAGAACAAGCCGGAGTATGTCTGTCGCAACAAAGAAAGAAACATTTTTACATTTGATGCACAGGCTTGAAAGATACAGTATAAGCATTCTATAAACTAAGATTGAAACTTACGTAGATCATCCATGATGCAAAGCGCTCTTTGAGGTTATACAGCACAGTAGGCTCATTGAGGTGGGTCATCATGGCCATGTCCTCCATTTTGTCGTACTTTGGAGGGTTCATGGGATGGATGTCATCCTCTTTTACAGTGGTAGTCTGAACACAAAATACAATAAATACAATGTTTTAATTAAATATTTACTAAGGTAGTTTCATATAATAGGGTAATTAAATCATTCTCATTCTGTTTTGTTAAGAGAGTCTGTGAAGTAAAAAGCAAAGGCATTATTAAACTTACCTTTCCTGTCACTGTCTCAACAGTGGCTTTGCCACCCTCTCTTTTGACGAGTTTACCCTTGACATACATATCATCAGTATCAGTCACATAGTAGGCTGTTTTGGCATCAAAGGGAGCAGTCTGAGCCTCAATCCTCTCCCTCTCAGGCTTCCGGAGGTATATGGCCGCAGGGCCATAGGCCTCCATCTCAGCGTCTGTGCTCATGATTGCACCTTGAGAGACTGAAAATAAGGAGAGGTCATACATATTCCATTCTTGTAGTATTTCTTTTAGTGATAGACCTATCAGGTGAGGTGTGTTTTGAAATTGTGGATATCACCTGAAATGAACAATAATTTACCTCCTTTGGTCCCAACAGAAGATGGAATACAGTCAGGTTTGTTCTTTTGGTCCTATAAATAAATGGGCAAGCATGAGCACAAAAAATCTATAGATAAAATACGTACACATATTGCTTTTAGAAACCATTGACTGGCATCACATTTTTGTATAGCACACCCAGTGGAAATAAATAAATAACAAAAAATTAAAGTTTTAAAGATGCTTATAAGCACTGTTGCAAATACATAATTGATTAATTACTGACATACACAATACTTATCAATTGAAATTGATATACCTACCTGAGTTGGAGGCCTACCAGTTATCGACAGAGTCCTAAGCAGACTCTTTTATAGAGGGAGGACTGTCTCCTCAGTAGGTGTGCCCTGCTCAATTTGGTCATGCATTCTTGTCATGTTGTCATGCCCTTAATCCTGTGACATTGACATTCACAATGATTGATACTGCCTTGTACCCACATTTGTTGCAGTAGGTATTTTTTCCCCTGTGGCTCACACTGTATGGTGAAAAAACCACTGTGTGAGCTAAATTATCTAAAAAAGTAACAGTGTATTTTAGACAATATGATGCATACATCTGTTACCATATATTAGATTTTCTAACATATGACTTACGAGCTATTGCATTATACTATCTATTAATACATGCATACAATACAGAGCAGGTTTGATGTTGTTGGCTTTTTGTTAAATTTGATCTTATATAAAATATTATATTGATACAGATAAATCTTTATTACTGAAAAATGAGCCTGGTGTAAAAGGTACCACACTTACACTAATTCAAATATATCTAAATATTGCATATGTTGATAATGACAAATTTTAAAACTGTAAAGATATTCAATCTTTCATGATTACTATTGTGACTCTAGTTTGTTGATCAATGCAAAATATGGAGGTATGGTTTCATATCATTCTGATGATTGGTGGGGGATCTTTCTTTTTAGTTTTGGAGAAGCACACAAATGTCACTGGTGTACAGTTGCAGGACATTCACACGTCACACATTTGGTAGTCTAATAAAACAGGGTCAACTATTGTGTAAAATAAGGTCAGAGCCATTAAATTTAGGATCAAAGATATAAAAATATGTCTGTGTCTTAGAGGACTCATATATATCAATATATAATTCAATTATTAATCTTTCTTGGTCCTTATTTGCTTCTGTATTATTCATTTTAACTGAGTTGTATAACCCTTTGTTACAACTGTAACTTTCAAACAACACGTATAAATAGGGATATTAAGCCCACCAAAAATTTTTGCAGTGTTTGTATGGACCTTGGATTGACTTAGTAAAAGGCAAATTTTAAAAATTATATATCGCTAATTGTTATTGACTATTTCATCATTTTACAATACAAGTGTATCCATTCAAATTCAAATTCAAAAAACGTATGTCATCAAACATCACTTCGTCAAACATCATTTGTAGGATATTTGTTGGGGACTTACTGAGCACAGTGTTTGTCTACTAGAAAAAGTATGTTTTATGATAGCAGACAGATTCGTCACTTACATCTTTCAATAACAAAATGTAATTTCCTTAATGAGCTCGAGTGTTAGTAATAAAAGTCTTACTGCAGTGTGCAATGGCAGGCACAGGCCAAGGTTTTGGAGAAGCATATAAATGTCACTGGTATACAGTTGCAGGACAACCAGACATCTCGGATGTCTGAAATAAAATTGAGGCTGAGCGCCATTCCATAAAAGCTGAGGAGGGATTACATATCGCCTTGGAATGGAGTGGATGAACAGTTGCCATCTAGGCTGGGATAAGACCCAAAATAAGTCCTGTGCCAATAAACAAGATGTTAGAGATTCCAGAACTGTTATAGTACCATGAATGAAAAGTGTATCCATGATAAGTGTGACTTGAGTTTATAAGTCAGGGAAAATACATTTTTGATTTGAATTTTTCTGAATAACTTTGATGTATTTTTTAATCTGGATGGCTGAATGATGTTGTTATTGTCTTTTTTTCCCTTTTACCTAACCTTCTTCCTCCAAAAAAGGAGATGACCTTGAGGAACCCATATGACCTCAACAGATAGCTGGGCTATTGTGCAAACATGTGTTGCACACAAACTATTCAAGTAGGTTCAAAGGTCTTCTGTTTTTTCAGCGAACTTGAATAGCATGTGTCAAACAGGCTATTCAAGTGAGGTTAGAGGTCCTCAGTTGTTTTTTTTAGACAGCTTGTTCAACCAAAGCCATGGCGTGCTTAAATACATTAGGTGCTTGTTTGTTCTGCTCCTGTACAATATTTGTATTTTAAGATAAGCCTGTCCTTCCATTACAATCATCTAGTAGCAAATTTCTGAGTCTGAACATTTGTTACATGTATGTATGGTTATGTGTTGTGTCACCTTGAATACAGAGAATGGTGTGCACACAAAACCTATTTGTGTACTGTATCATCTCTGGTGACAAAAAGCACGAGCTGATATGAGTTGTATTTAAACCGACTAAACAGAGACATCCAAAGTTTGACATATAGTTATTGCTGTTGTAACTGTGCAGCATCATAGTTCTATATTACATTTTGCTAGAGTTTAAATGTGAGCCTAAGGCTAATACTTTCTATGAGGATCACACCTATAATGCATTATAAGCACATTCACAAGACATTGTAATGCATTTATTAAGCTTCATAAAACTCTATACGTTTTTATAATCATGCATGACAACTTATAACAAGATTTATAAGGCATTGGTTAACATAATGCTTTACAGGGTCAGCATTTGTAATGCTTTATAACCCAAAGCCTAACTGACAAAATTGAATCTGTTTTTTTATCAACTGTAATAAGCAAAAGCTACAACTTATTTCATGTTCTATGGTCTTAATGCAAGTGTTAACTGTAAACTTTAATATGAGTCAGTTTCTTAATAAGGCTGTAAGTGAAGGACCAAGCATTTTTCAGAAGGTGGAGAGAAGATGGACACCAGTGAGGACAGATTGTCCCTACTAACCTCTCCTTTGTATGTCCTTGAGTCTAGATGCTTATAGATGAGCCTTGGCAATGAGCCCTTGAACTGAAATATAACATGCCAAATACGTCTGGTGAGGAGGAGCCTTAGCAGGTTTAAAAGGGTGTTAGACTCCTCCATGACTGGGCAGTAACAATGAGAGAGCCAACGGTGGTGTGGGTTAAGCTCTCTCTAATTGTCTTTGTTTGATCTAGTTTTCCTTGTTTGCTTTCAGAATAAAGGTCACAGACAGAACAGGGGAGGATATCCGCTGTGCTTAATTTTTGAGGTTGAGGTTTTAGGACTTCTGCAATTGGAAACCAAGCTCAACAATGAATGTTGGAGAATGTGAGCCTAACTAGGGGCTAGCCTAATAAAGTTAACGGTTTGTGCTTCAGCAAAATATATTGCACAAGACCATTGATAATCTAATGGTAATTAGCATGTTGTAACTAAAGCATAGTTCACATTCAAATAATCTTGATTGTTGTGTCTTATATATTATAGCACAGTGGTCAGGACAATAAATTGAAGCAACATTCTTATATGTCTATGTTGAGTGAGACATGAGACAATATTCAACAGTAGTTATTTACTACCTTCGAGCGTATCATTGTTTAATGCTAAATGAGTCATCAATCTGTCATTCATTAAAGACATACAGGCAGCTGTGTTGAGCAGCTGGTTATTTGATACTGTCCTTGTCATTTTAAACAAAGGAAACATCCAATGCCTTGTTGGCCATACCTAAAAATATCACGTTACACAAATAGACAACCAGTTAATGTGCTTTGTTATCATAAATAGCATTCACCCAGAGCTCCAACAACACCTGTGCTTCCTACAGTATGCAGACTGTGAGGGCTTAATGCCACAAAGACAAAAGCACCTTTAAATGTTGTGAATAAATCCTTCCTTTAACCTTGTATGAAGTATAAAGATAGTTATATTCATGTCCTTCAAATGGCAGTTTTGTATTATAGGGGCCACCCTAGCTGTGCTGAATAAATGAGTAAATTAATAGGAAAGCGATCACCCTACTCTTCAAAGAATGCACCATGTAAATGGAAAGAACCTGGTTTCTTTTAATGAATCCAGTCAGCACTATGTGTATGAATGGGCCCTGTTGGCAACAAGAAGGGCTGGTCATAAATTTAGAGTGCTATTAGGATTCCTATTAATTTATACTTACTGTGACCTCTTTGGACACTCAAAGCACCAGGCACTCTAGCCAGCTAAGTAGCTGCAAGGGAGTGCTTGAATTCCTGCAGTGGTTTTGAGCTTATATAAAGCCAATTGTCATTCCATAACAGTGAGTGTCTCACAGTTACAAATGTCATCGACTCACTGTTAAGTCCTATCATAATCTCAGACAACAACTTGTCAGTGGTTTCAGTTTTACATTCTTGTAAAAGTGATTTGTGTGAGATGAATTTCTCGACTGCTTCAGTCCATAAATAATAATAATAATAATAATAATAATAATAATAATAATAATAATAATAATAAAAATCCTTAATATATCTTGAAAGTAGATCATATTCTAATATAGTAATACATCAAATAACAGAGTAGGTGTGCTAAAATCATATATCTGTAGTATATTGCACACTCATCTGGAGCTCTGGTTGAACCATTGAACACAGCTATTTACTGGAATTATTTCTGAGGATTCCCGAAATTAGATTTAAACAGAGGGTGACTTTCTGTGACCAACAGTCTAAAGTAAGTCCGAAACTCAGATAAAATCCGCTTTGATTCAAATGGGCTTTTTTAACTTACTGTAGAAGCAGATTTAAGTTTCAGCTAGCTAAATGAGGTGAAATGTGCTAGCATGTATAGCAGTTAACTGTCACCGTGAGACGTTTTGTGGGATAAAAACATCTGACTGAAGGCCCGTAAAATTGTGAGAGATAAGCTCAGAGATATATATTACCGTTAGTTATTTGGCTTAACACCCTTAACTCTTATTATCAGCTGTAATAACAAAATCATGGTTATATCTGACCTAACGTTAACCTTTAGCTAGCGAATTAAGCTAGCCCTGAAATTTAGTTGAGCAGGCTAGCAAACCGGCAAATTTTTCAACTCAATTATGTTAGGTAGATACGTTTCTGCTAAGTCATAGATAAGCGAAAACTGTAAGTTTCTTTATGTTGCAACTTTGCTTTTGTGAAGGTTGAATTTTCTATTTCTCTCCGGTCACAAGGCTGTGCTTATGCTCGTATACGGCCCGCGAGACTGTTAGGTCTGTGCACCCACAAACAATTAATTCAGTAAAAATGATTGCAAATGTGCAATTAAATGCCCCCCGGGGCTGGTGGCTGTCTTTCCGGGCCATGATCAAGGTCAATGAACACAACATCAGCGTAACTGACATCGCGTGTCATCTCGTCGTGTCCTCAGTGATTGACAGGTGACAACAACGAGAGGAGACTAGGGTTGTCTAAAACATGGCTACGATGCGGAGTTTCGCTCTTTCCAGGACAAATGGACTTATGAATTCTTCTTTGTGGACGTGAGAGGCAAGCCCGTGTGCCTGGTGTGTGGGGACGCGCTGGCCGTAATGAAAAAGGCAAACCTTGAGCGTCCTTACAGCGCGAAACATGCTAAACATGCTCTCGAACAACGTGAGGCAGGCTAGCTTCATGGTCAGTAGCTAATTTAGTAATAACCTTATATGAGACAACTCAGATCTGTCATTTTCGAGTGATTTAAAGCTTATTTGTCCCAGAGGGGCAATTGCAGACTAACGAAGAGTAGTACAATTAACAAGGACTTTTCAGATGGCTGAATTTTTAATATCACATCAGAATGCTCTGAAATGATTTGAGGTACATTATAACGTTGTCTACTATCAATCTGAGGTGAAATTGTTCAGTGGAAATAGGAAGTTTACTTTCAATAGCAGACTGAATTCAGGGGGAATATAACTCAGATCTTTCATTTTCGAGTGATTGCTGCACAGAGTGACTGACTGGACGTGTCTTAACTGCTCCTGGAGCCCCGCCCACAATCAAGGCATTTTTTGAATTTCCAGCCCAGATGCACCTCAGCCAAAACCTAGGGGTTTAGTTACACTTTAAATTAAAAAAGCCATAAAATTATGCTGTGAGCTGCTTACCTTAAAAAAAAATGTCATGGCCCCTGAGGGATGGTATGAAAATTGAAATGACTCTCGATAGGAAAAAGGTTCCCCATCCCTGGTTTAGATCAACATCATGCCCACCTGTTTTGGTCACAAAGATCACGGATGGAGATGGTCCGGGACGCGGGAAAATGGCTGGAAATGTCCGCATGTCTGCTTAAAAAAAACCCGATTTGCCAGATTTGTTGGCTTGTGATAATATCTAATCAAAAAACACATATCTAAGAATACCACCTAAAATAATAAACAGAACAATAAGTTTTAAGCCACTGCGTGCACCAGAAAGTAGAGCGACATTAATAAGAAAAAGCTGTAGATTTTAACTACATTGTTTTATTATATTATTATTACATATTAAAATAGAAACGACCTGTAATACTGTTTATTGGTTTAATGGACCTTTTGACTGGTGGACGACTCCAATGAGTATACTCAGTTCAAACACTAAAATAAATGGCTTTAAATTACAACTGACAGATACATGAGCAACTCCTTGGCTGATTATGAGGCCTGACTGTTGATGTGGTTCAGCTGAATTGCCATCTCATTCAAGTCCCCCCCATGTCTTTCAGGTTATCATTCCCGCTCCTTGCAGCATCAAGCGTTGCTCTAAACTAATTCCTTTTGCAAGATGCCTTGAATAATGTCAATCTAGCAAAATGGGATTTGCTGAAAGCCAGATCTCATAAGATTTGCACATGACAATAGTAAGCCATATCACTATTAGCGCGTGTTTTCTGAATGTATCATTAAGTCATCAATTGTATTTGCATGTGTACAATTCTAATGTTATCACTGTCATCCAACAGAATGAATACCTTTTCGCGCTATGGCTCTTGGGTCTCAGCTTGTTGATCTTTGACACAGCAATGTCAGCGCAGTCCTGAACCTCCTCCAGCTCATGCTGAACCTTCCTGAGCCTAGAAATGTGAGTGTTGGCTTGCTCCTCCTGTGAAGGGTTTGGGGTTATACTGACTTATGACTTAGTTGGAAGACAGATAAAGGGTGACATCATGATTACAGCTGTAACTAATGAGTCATATTAATGTTTAAAGATAGTGAGCAACATGATTGAGATTGCTCTCTCTTTATAAGCTATTGGTAGCTTGTTGTGCGGTTTGTAATGTTATGTGAGGTGCAGCAAGTTTGTAGTGACGGACAAATTGTGTGTCTGTTTCTCTTGGATTGGCCTTATAAAATCTGATGACTACTATGAAATAATATACTATACAGACTTCAGGTTCTGGTGGACAAGCTGCAGCTCGAACATGTCCAGCCAGCTTATAATATTGTAGTCCACTGTACCGGCACAGTGCCCCAGGGAGAAGTAAGCCTCAGTTTGCCCTTTCAGGCCTTTGGCTTTTCAAAGCCTTTGGTCTTGCCAAGATTGTGATCATGCAGCATGTTCTTTTAAGTTGTGTCAGAGGCCTTGGGTAACATGCTGTCCAGGAGATCACCTAGACTTCTCCAGCACATCTAAGAATAACAAATAAAATTGAGATTATGTTATTACGATGAAACCTAGCACCATTTTTATAACCAACCTGCTCATCCTACTTAAGGTTGGGGTGGCGGGCACACTCAAACATAGATACTCCACAAACACATATGAGCATACTTGATAGTCAGTGTAATCCCTTGGTATTATAGCAGGAAGTGCAGCTAGACCAATAGATTGAAAATAAGCTGTTGCACAATCGTTGTTTTGGCAATCACTTGCCTGTTCAAATATTTACCCTGACAATATTCACACTAAAACTAAACTAAACCATAATACTTTAACTCTTTTATCCTGTTCAAGTTCGTGAAAATAAAGTACTTTGCATACTATATATTACATCAGTAATGCATTTCTTTAATAATACTTGCAAATATGTTCTAGGCCAGTGATGTTCACAGGTTACTGAACACTAAATAACAAGAGTGCAGAGCATGCTTTGTGAATTATTTGTTCCAATAAATGCAAAGACTTATTTTAAGATCGGATGTCAGTTGACACACTTTATGATGGGCAGTCGTGGTAGTTTCATTCTAAATGTCACAGTCAGTACTAAGTCTTAATGTTGGAGAAGCGTCAGAATGTCACAAGTGTACAGTTGCAGGGTACATGATGATGAATAAAAAACACTCCGGTCAGACTTTGTTGACTTAAATTAATGAATTTATTATGGTGCTGGCATCAGGAAGGAGACTCCACACATAGTCTCAGCTTGACAACAACAATTCCACCAGCATAGATATACCCACATAATAAGGCCATAAAGAGGAGCATGTAAGGCTCCTTTGAGGAAGGAAGGAAGGAAGGAAGAATACTTTATTTATCCCCAAAGGGCAGTTCAGTTTCTACAGTGGTTGTCACCGTCATGAAAAACATTCATACAACATTAATCATACATACATGGACATATTATAATAAATAAAACAGAGCTATCTTGTCTTCTTCTCTTAACACCAAAACCCAGTAAGGACCATTTACCAACAAGCATATCTAAAGAAATGTAGACACCCCAATGTCTATCATTTCTCACATCGAAGGTTGCAATGTCCCTTTTGAGCATGTCTCAGATATTTGATACAAAATTTACACTTCTGCTCTTTGTATGCTCCTGTAAATATCATTTCAGAAGAGTTGCCAACTCAGTTGCAGGACAATATAATCACAGATGTCAAAGCACTTATGACGGTATCATTGCCAATACCCACTTTGATTGCCCTTTGTGGGCAGAAGTGGCTTTTTATTTACCATCTCTCTAGATTACAAGGTATTACTGTGCTTAGATCACAAAGTACTACTGTGCTCTGTTTGACAGAGAAAGACGGATATATGTACAGAATGTATGCATCTGGATATGTTGGCAGCAGCAATAGTATGTTTATTTTTCAAATGTTTTCCTAATGTAGTGTTGCATATTTACTTCAACAAATCTACTCAATCAACTGTAATTTCTCTGGTAAAAAAATAAGCATGCTTATTAGATTTTCTGATACATATTCTGTATTCAAATGTTTGGGCTCAGTTACAACTCCTAGAAATATGGTTCACTTTCACCAGTTTTAGAAGATGTGTTGAACTTGTTTCTTATTGTTTTTAATGACTCCTTAGTTCTGGCCTTGATCATTGCTTTCTGCAGCTCACCATTAGTCTCACCCCTCAAAATCATCATAATTTTTCCTCTGTTTTCAGAGATGGAAGCATTTACACCCATGGGCTCTGTATTTCCAAGTTTGGACCCAAAATCACAACCCAGAGACCAGGCAGGTAAATTTAAAAAAAAAATTCCATCTGGTCAGAAACAGGCAAAATTCATCACTAGACAGGAGGATGAGGGTAAGTCAAACTTGTCCAGCTAGGGATCAGCCAAAGTAAAAAAAAACAGGCAGGGGTTCATACTGCCAAGAATTGGCTGGAAGGCCAGATCACTCAGGGGTACATAATATGATATGGTTGAGAATTAATGGGAATGGGCTGATACTGCACTGCAAGGCTTATGGGGAAGTGGGAACAGTTGTGCATGGGGGTCAGGTGATGGGGAATGGGGGGAATACAGGGGTTACAGCAGGGCAGAAGGGAGTGGCAGGATCTGAAATGATAAGAGAGGTAGTATATGGCAAGGGGGAGAACAGATGGAAAATGTGGAGCAAGAATCAGGATGACGCTCTGTTTTTATTTTTAGGTGCTTGTTGCTAACACAGGTGTAAGCATATTTCTTTTAGAAGAAGAAGAATCTTTATTGTCAGTTATCTTTACATGGAACATGCAAACACACCCGAAATTAGTCCTCTGCATTTAACCCATCACTAGCTACACATGGTAAGTGCACACACTGCAGACTAGGAGCAGTGGGCTGTCGTGTCAGGCGCCCGGGGAGCACATGGGGGGGTTTGGTGCCTTGCTCAAGGGCACCTCGGCAGTAACCCAGGAAGTGAACTGGCACCTCTTCAGCTACCAGTCCACTTCCATATTGTGGTCTGTAGCTGGACTTGAACTGGCCACCCTCCGGTCCCCAAGCCAAGTCAGTTAGTTAGTTAGTCCTTTACTACATTAGACATGGCCTTCATGGTTGCTTATATTCTTTTTTTCAGGATTGCTATGATAGGTTTACTATGGATTAGTTTGAGCTTCAGGGTTTGGATTTTAGTTACAGCTTTATCCAATGGTCTCTAAAGGTGTAGGGTAAGGTAGTCACTTCAGTTAAAAGGTCGGGTCAAAAGATACAAAGTAAACTCAACCCCAATGCTACATTCTAATTATTGAAGTAGTCTATTTGTAATTTTCATATGGTGGATCAAATAGCCTCAGTGCATCAGTGGAAATACAGTGTACAGTCTACAAATGTCCTCTCCTTTTGAGTGTGTGTAGGAGATGTGTTGGTATGCTGATAAAAGTTAGTAAAAGTAGAGGCAATTTTTCAGTCACCTTAGAAGGTAAAGGCACTTCACAGGAAAAGAGTTGTTAGGAGACCATGAGACATCCTTGGTAATATGAACTCTGAGGAAATTGAAGCTTGAAACCCAATCAGCATTATCTCTATTAATGTAGTTTTTTTTTGGTTGTTTTCTCTGGGTTGATGGTTGCTGGGTTAGTAGCAGAGCATTATGTTACTGGGTCCACATCCACTCTGAAAAACATAAAACACAACTAACTAAAACTATCTAAGCTCCATCATCTTATGCCAATTTAAAATTTTATTTCAATTAACTTGTTGTATAAATAACAATAAATATTTTTCTGGTCCTAATGAGGGTCGACATATATGGCTGTGCAATGTGGTATGAAACAATATCAGATTTTAAAAATGGCGTGTGTAAATTATCTGATGACGGTACATATTTTCCAAGAGGGTAAGGCGATATAGCCTGATCAAAATTGGAAGGGCATGGGGTCATTTGTCAGAATTAATCCACATGAGAAACTTCTAGTCTCCAGTGGTACCTCCAGGAAGATATTTATGTCTCCCTGGTTGTGTAATTTAGTCAGAAAGGCTTGATGTCTTTGCATTGCTAGCAACTGATATGGCCTGTGTTACTTTCAAGTTGTTAAAGTGGCTTGTGTGCAGCACAACTTGATCAGAACTGAATATAAGTATAAATACATGCAGTTCTGTTTATGTGGCAGGGTGTATATCATTCTGTGAATACAGTGCATAGTTTCTGGCAAATAATTTTAATTTATGGTTCTTAGCCATGCGTATCTTTTCAGAATGAGTGGGAGATGAAATATGTGGATGTATATGGATGATTTGATGCAGAAAATAAATGTTCAGTTGTGACGTTGTTGTTTTTCTTCCATACTGAGATATATTTTACTAAATGTATTTAGAAGTTAAAAAAATAAAAAAACAGGAAGTGTGAAATATGTTTTAACATTTATTGAACATTTACATTCTCAGGGGTTCATATTGTATGAACTCCCTGAAAAAGTCTCAGCTCAAATCACTCAGCCTCAGCTCCCTGGAAGGAAGAGCTAGTTAGTACTTTTAGGCAGTACTTATATGAATGTGTAATGGTGTGGCACCAGGATGTTTTATAGTGGATCCTCTGGGTCCTGTATGTTGGGGGGTGGGGCCTCCATGGATCAGACCTGCTCCAGCAGGTCTTATAGATGCTCGATCAGATTGGGATCTGGGGAATTTGGAGGCCTGGTCAACACCTTGAGCCCTTTATTGTGTTTCTCGAGCCTGAGCAGTGTTTGTGGTGTGTCAGGGCACATTGTCCTGCTGGGGGGCCGCTGCCATCGGGTTGTGTTGTTGTGATGAGGGGGTGTACTTGGTCCACAACAGTGTTTGGATGGGTAGTGTGTGTCAAGTGGCCTTCACATGAATGCCAGCACCCAAGGTTTCCCAGCAGAACCTCACATTGTGATGAGATGATCAATGTTATTCACGTCACCTGTCAGTGGTGTTAAAACTAAAATTCCTGTATTCCGACACAATATAAATACCTCCTACACAATCCTCAATGAATACCATTGTTAAAAGGTAATGTCAGTAACAATAAACTATAATTTTAGATATTAGACACCGTTGATATCCACAGTATTCCCAGTGTTTAAGTGCATTGGATAGTCTGTGAGTATTTGAAAATCAAGATTTAGTTAAAAAATTACTTGAATGAAATAATTTTAAGTTGGTACAGTTTATGTATTTATTTATATTTGTGTATTACTTTAAATTAAATAATTTTAAGTTGATACAGTTTATGTATTTATGTATTACTTTAAATAAATACAGATTATGGTAGGCATCTATGTCCCCTGTTAATTTTAATATCACAGTCAGTTATGGGTTTTCAAATTTGGAGAAGCATTAAGATGTCTGGTGTATAGTTACAGGACATGCAAAATACAGGCTGATGGTTTTTCCATTAACGCTGAGCTAGTGTTATATATCTCCTGGGAATGGACTTTAAGACGGATTGCCAACTCAGATAATTTAACACCAGAAATATGTTCCTCACAAATACCATTTGTATTTTGCTGTGAGGAAGGAAAATTACACAGTTTTACAGTGGAAATGTTTGATTTACTGACTGACTGACTGACAAGTAATTTACTGAAAGCAAAGTCTTGGATCATATCCAGGATCAACTTTCATATCCAAGTTTTACACAGACTTGGCTTATAAATTGCAATCTTACCAGCATCACGAGGTATTACCATGGTCAAAAATAAATCTAGCTAAGGGCGGGAGCAGTGATTCGTATTTGGCATAGAGGGAAGGATATATTTATAGGGCACATTTAGATATGTTGTTAACACCATGTTCCAAGTTTAAAGAGATTCATCATCTCAAATAATCTTTTCATTTCTCAAATGTATTATAATTAAGATAATAATGTCTGTAATGATGTCTGTGTAGGTAAGGTGAGGCCATTGCCAGGTATTTGTCAGGTACAATAAATTCTGCATGTTTATTGTAGTTGTCTGAGGATGGGTTGACTTGCTGAGAAAGTGCTGAGCTGACACATAGCATTTAAGCAGGAGTCACAACCAAAACCCGAAAATGACTGAGCTGTTCCACTGTGACATGTAAAGGGAAGACGGAAAGAGGGTCCTTTTTTTCCCAAAAGCGTGAATGCAAGTGCAAACTAGAAGCACACGCGTTTGATCACTGCACGTTTGGTAACCATCAGTGGTTTCACAATCCTGGCGTAGCATGGTACAACACTGAAGCAGAATACATCTATAAAAGAAGGAATAATAAGGCCGCTGGTGCCCCTTAATAATGGATAATCACACAAGATCTTCCATGGAGCGAGGTCACCACTTCAAGTATAACGTGCAATCGTCCTCATCCACTTATCAGTATCATTTGCTGAAAAATATGGCAGTGACTGTCATGAATGGCAAAAATTACATATGTGTGTGTGTGATCCTGGAAAAATGTGGTCCTGAAGACAACATTGTAGCAGCTTTGACTTTGCCAAAATTATGTACTATATGTGTGTGGACTGTGGACAGACTCTGTTGCTACGATAGTGTCACAACCGTGCAAGATACAGTCACGAAGCTTTACAGATGTGTAGTCTGCTGTCAAGTATTTTTATGACTCAGCCAGAGAAATATGGGTGCCACTGAAAGCTTTAATGGCAGGATAGTTTCAGGGCGGAGATCGCTCAAAAGGCACTTGGAGCTCAGATATCAATGATGAAGTACATTTTGCGGGTTAGAGCCATTTGATCAATTTATGAGACTTTTGAGACTATTAAGTTGGCTAATGCAAAACTAACTCATAAGTAACACAGGAGCTGTTTAGGGCCCCTTGAAATTTGAGTCTCTCAAGGCTTATTTTTATTTTCTCTAATAATGTCACCTGTACTAATGAATTGACTAAACCTTGACTTTTGAATATTCTGGCAGAGTGACAACACCAATTCTATTCACAACCTTTTCACTTCTAAGGTTGCCCTTTTGTTGTTAACATTGTAAACCATATGAAGAATATTTAATGACCACAAATTCATTGCATGCATCACTAATGTTAGAAATGTATTTTAAGAACATAATTATTTAAGTTGTTTTTGTTCGTTAGCCACATAATTGACTCAGAGGAAGCTTAAATGAAATTCCAAATATGTCACATTTTCTGAATCACCATATTTTGGATGGGTAGCATAGAATGTTGTCGGGATGCTGAAGCTGATATGGTTAGTGTTTAAAAATTGAAAAGCGTGACAAAGCAGAGGGGTTAAGGTTGTTTTGACTTCTCTTAGCTCGTTGTGCAGAAGTGAAAACATTGTTGTTGATTTTAGTGAAACACAAGTAATTGTGTATGAAAGTGGGCCCACCATTAATTTAAACATAGTAACATCTGTACCTGTATATAATGTTTTCCAACATCAGAATGTTTGTATTTAGATGTGAATCCGAACTCTGGTAAACTTTTATTATAGCACAACATGTTGTGTGTTTCAAATCCTGGCTTTAATTAAAGAACTGTCAACTTCTGAATCTCTATGTTTACCATACTTATATGGGTATGAGCTATGCTGTGAGGGAGATATCAGATTTTGACAGAGGCCTGTGTTATTTTCTTGATGACTCCCTAGGGTAAGGTTGTAGGCCTACAGCATGAGCAAAAATAGAAAGGCATCTGAAGGTCTGGCCTCATGTTTCAGTCCCATCAGTAAACGAATGACAGTAACTTCCAGAGAATATATGAATGGTTCATTTGCCTCCAGATATTTGCATATCCATTATTTATTTATTTATTTATTATTTATTGTTTTTTTTTTTTGGGGGGGGGGGATACTGTAAAAACTGGTATAAACTAACTGTTGGTTATTGATTTAAAGAATGCTTTTATCTGTTTATGCAAATGATCTCCTCAGTGTGGTGGTACATATGCGTAATACAGTATAGTTGACTGAATACTGTGATTCACAATAATTCAATTGTTCACATCAGTATGGGAGTTCTATGTTGTATCAGTGATTTAGATTTATGGTAGCGTACATGGACTGACTATGTAAAAAGTAAAAAATGTAAGGATTCTAACAGTCTTACATCTCTAACAGTTTTTAGTTAGCTCCTTGCTTGGACTATCCTGGATAGCAACTTTCATTGGATTTAGTCAGTTTTCCTTTTTTAGCACCAAGAGGATACCAGCTCTGAGTGAGAATACGGTTATGGGGAAGATACAGTGAAGCATGTGGTGTTATTGTTGCACTCATTATTGGATTTACCCAGTCAAGCATTGAAATAAAACTCAGTCTTTCATTATTTTACTGCTCTATCTGAATTATTGTTTTGATGATGCGACATTAATGGCAAGTAAGCGGTCAAAGTCAGCTGATTGGACCATCTTCAGCATGTTGATTACTCTAACTCAGTTCAAGCAAATACAGTTTTGAAATATTTGCAGTTCTGGTCGTTTTGCCCAATATGATGATATTCAAGGTCTGAGATTCATTAAAGGCATTCTATATCTATAAATAAAATATTTAATTCCATGTATGTATAATGCTGAACATATATTTGTTAATGGTTTAGTGATAAGTGTAGACAATACTTATTATCCAGCTGAGAATGAGAATTAATTGTGGTCCTGAAGCCTATATTTTGTCTCAGTAAAATGTGAAGGTACAAAATGGTGTTTTAAGTCTGAACCTGATGATGCTATAAAAGCACCTTTGGAGAACACTATGCAATAGTGCTCTCAAGACTTGACTGGACCTTGCCCTGTGGGTATGAACCATTATTATTATGAGGGAAAGAAAATGTTAATGTTGAACTGCAAGAGCTCCCCACCCAGCTAACCAAGCAGTCAACTGCCAAACAACCACACACATTCCAGCCAAGTAAACTGATGAAACTTTACCCAACTGCAGTATTGAACACTGCCTGAGATAAAAGAAAGAGTAAATACAACAGAGTATATATGAGATCATTAGGATAAAGTTTATTGACATTTTAGGAAGACAATTCAACAGTTAGTTCATATTTTATGCACTCTCTGTTGAAAGGCTCTAAAAGGGGGTCTCTTATTCAGCACTGTCAGACTAGAAAAAAGAAAGAAAAATAAAATTAATAAGCATGTATGACAAACATTTAAGCTATCTATCTAATGTAGTCATGAAAGTTAATTTTATGTGTGAATTTACAATATCAACATCTCTACACCACCTATGCAAGTAAATAAATAAAGTTATTAAAGATACATTTTTGCTAAAGTGCCCTCATAGTAATGTTTTGTAAAATATGACTACATAATAGTTACCTTTCCAGTGTCACGGCTCTTGACTCTCAGCTTGTTGACCTGGGACTCAGCGATGTCAGCGCGCTCCTGAGCTTCCTCAAGCTCATGCTGAACCTTCCTGAGCTTAGACATGTGGGTGTTGGCCTGCTCCTCCTGGGAAGGGATTGGAGTATGTTGTCCATTTTAATTTTAGTGTATATATACATATATATATATATGAGTTAGTTTTTTATGTCATTATCTACTTTTGGTACCTTCTCATATGTAAGCACATAAAACATTTGACTTACAGCCTCCTCAGCCTGTCTCTTGTAGGCCTTGACTTTAAGCTGCAGCTTGTCCACCAGATCCTGAAGTCTGTGCACATTCTTCTTGTCCTCCTCAGTCTACACAGATTAAGGTTTGTTACTGAAAGAATAGAGACTTACTTTGTACTGTTTTTTTGTGTAAAATGAATTACCTGGTATGTCAGCTCCTTCACTCTCCTCTCATATTTGCGTACTCCTTTTACAGCATCAGCTCCACGTCTCTGTTCGGATTCAACTTCAGCCTCAAGCTCACGTACCTGTAATGTGATGATAAATATTTCATCAAAAATTTTAGTACTGAGAAAAGCTGAATTTATTACAATATGCATTAAAAGTGCAATTTACATATTAAAACTCAAATATTATGAGCATGTAAAGCATATGCAGTTCATACCCTGGACTCCAGTTTCTGGAGCTGCTTCTTGCCACCCTTCATAGCGAGGTTCTCAGCCTCATCCAGACGGTGCTGGAGGTCCTTGACTGTGACTTCCAGGTTCTTCTTCATCCTCTCCAGGTGAGAACTGGTGTCCTGCTCCTTCTTCAGCTCCTCAGCCATCATGGCAGCCTGAAATGATGCACAGTTTAGAAATAGAATTCTTAGTTTGATATTAATGACAATAATGATAGATAATAATTAATGAAGTGTAATCAAGTATTTCTTGAAGCAGTATTTACATAAAAACAAGTCTCACATCAGTAATAGCCTTCTTGGCTTTATCTTCAGCATTTCTTGCTTCCTGAACAGCATCATCCACTTCACCTTGAACCTGGACGAGGTCAGACTCCAGCTTCTTCTTGGTGTTCATAAGACTGGTGTTCTGAATATTGACCAAGAATAGACAGTGTTTATTGGTATGTGCCTCACATCTTTGATTAGATACAATTCTTGTGAATTAAGAAAAACACACCTGAGAGTGAAGCAGTCCGACACGCTCACTAGCATCAACCAACTCCTGCTCAGCCACTTTGCGTCCTCTCTCTGTCTGGTCCAGAGCAGCTCTCAGCTCCTCGATCTCAGCCACCATCAGGCCATTTCTGCGCTCCACCATGGCAACCTGCTCCTTCATGTCTTCCTGTCCTCTGACAGCATCATCAAGGTGCAGTTGGGCATCCTGACATTGAACAGAGAAAAAGAAAGTTTACATAATTTCCATTTCATTTAAAACATTATTTTTTTTTTTACATCTAATAATCAAACAAATCTTACCTTGAGTTGTCCCTGGACATTCCTCAGTTGTTTCTGGGCCTCAGCAGACTGCCTGTTTGCATGGCTCAGCTGAATCTCCATCTCATTCAGGTCTCCCTCCATCTTCTTCTTGACTCTCAGGGCATCATTCCTGCTCCTGACCTCAGAATCAAGAGTGCTCTGCATGGAGTCAATCACCCTCTGGCTGTTCCTCTTGATCTGCTCCATCTCCTCATCCTTCTCTGCCAGCTTCCTGTCAACCTCACCTTTGATCTGGTTGAGCTCAAGCTGAACACGGAGAATTTTAGCCTCCTCATGCTCCAGTGTGCCCTTAAAAAGTCACAAACACAACAAAGGGTATTTTTGGCAGAAACAAATTCAAAGTGAATACATGGTTACATTTTAACCATGTATTTTATCATAGTGGTCCAATGACGTTAAAAAGATTTTACCTCAGCTTCCTCCAGTGCTGACTGAATTTCCGACTTCTCAGTCTCTACAGTCTTCTTGGATTTCTCCAGCTCATGGATACTCTTTCCAGTCTCACCAATCTGTTCAGTCAGGTCTGAGATCTCCTCTGTAGAGCAACCAAAGTCAAATATAGTTAGAACTATACATGCAGATTACATCTGGAAATCTGTGTTAGTGCTTTTACGATCAAATAATGCTCGCAGACTACACTACTAGAGGTCAAAGAAGAACCCTTACAATGACTATGATCGTTACATTAAATACAGCAAGATTGGCATACGCTGCAGGTTCTTGTTCTCTCTCTTCATGGTCTCCAGGTGATCCAGAGCCTCCTCATAAGAGTTCTTCATCTTGAACAGTTCAGTGCCAAGAGAACGAGCCTCCTTCTGAGCTCCTTCCAGCTCTGCCTGGCCCTCCTCATACTTCTGTTTCCATTCTGCAAGGACCTAGAATTGTACAGGTCAAAATATATTAATTAAATGACTATTTATTAATAAAGGTGCTTGTTTCTCGCTATAAAACTGGTGTTGATTACCAGTTCAACCATTTACCTTATCAAAGTTCCTCTGCTTCTTGTCAAGGTTGGCAGCCAGAGCATTGGCTCTCTCAACGTCAATCATGAGGTCCTCTACCTCACCCTGCAGCCTCTGCTTGGTCTTCTCCAAAGAGGCGCACTTGGAGTTCACAGCCTCAATGGACTCCTCAGCATCCTGCAAGCGCTGGGCAAGCTTTTTCCTGTAGCGAAGAGGAATTATTTGTGCTTAAGTGAACAAAGATAGCAAAAATGGATTTATTTGTGAAAAGGTAGAAAGGATTATATACTTGGACTCCTCCAGCTCCTCAGTGCGCTGGATAGCATCAGTCTCATATTTGGTTCTCCACTGAGCCACCTCACTGTTGGCCTTGGACATTCCTCTCTGCAGCTCAGCTTTGGCCTCCTGCTCCTCCTCAAACTGCTCTCTGAGCAGATCACAGTCATGGCGGGCGGACTGAACTGCATGGGCCAGGGCATTCTTGGCCTGTTGAACATGACAAAACATTAGTATCACACCTATGAAGTGGAAAAAGAAATACTAAATAAGTACTTTTTTTTAGGTTTAATCATTTTGATGTAGACATTTAGTTTTGAATCCTCAAGACTACTTCTGCATCAATCATATTTGCTACTCAGCATCATGTCATGCTGATGTTTCTTTTCATTATCCGGCAAAAGCAGAGCTTTGATCTTTTAAATCTTAATATTGTATTATGGTACATATTTTGAATGACTACATTTGAAAAAGAGAATATGCCCCCTGTTAAAATCTAATAACAGGGCATGTAAACTTGTTTACCTTGACTTCCTCCTCAACATGTCTCTTAAGCTCCTCAATCTGCTGAGTGAAGGCCTGTTTTCCTCTGGTCAGCTGGGAAACAAGAGCTTCTTTCTCTTCAAGCTGGCGGGCGGACTCACCTGAATGACAATGTATAAATGAGATTTTTTATTATCAAATTTCTCATTAATAACTTCCATCAGTAGTTTTTATTCCATGACACTCACCATTCTCTGTCAGCAGTCTTGCCTTTTGTCCATTAACGTCGTTCAGCTGGCGAACATTCTCATCATTTTTGGCTTTGAGCTCACTCAACTGGTCCTCAAGAGTTCTGCACATTTTTTCCAGGTTGCCCTATCAACAACAAAACATGATGTACGTTGAGTTTTTTTTTCTAAATTTAAAGCGGCCATATTCATTGGTTAGAGATCATGTTTCTGAGCATAACAAAGGCAAATACCTAATCTTTAAACAAACGACTCACTTTAGATTTAGCAACAGCCTCCATGTTGCTGGAGAGGTCATCAATCTCCATCTTGTACTCGCTCTTTTCCTTCTCCAGCTTCTGCTTGACACGCTGGAGGTTGTCGATCTGCTCTCCCAGCTCTGCAACACTGTCTGCCTGCTTCTTGCGGAGAGCTGATGCGGTAGCTTCATGCTGCAGGGTTGACTCTTCAAGATCACGGCGCAGCTTCTGGAACTCAGCTTCACGCTTCTTGTTCATCTCAATCTGAGCAGCTGTTGCTCCACCAGCCTCCTCGAGCCTCTCACTGATCTCCTCAAGCTCCCTGGAGAGGTCAGCTCTCTGCTTCTCAACCTTAGCCCGAGCAGCCCTCTCAGCCTCAATCTCTTCCTCCAGCTCCTCAATACGAGCCTACATTTGATGAAAGAAGGTTTATTGACTTGAATATAATTTGTTGTTTTTGATTTACCGAGTCTGATTTGCATGCGTATAACAGCGTATGTACTGTATGTTGGATATGTCACCTGGAGCTCCTTGATCTTCTTCTGAAGCTGAGCACCGAGAGACTGTTCATCCTCAATCTTGCTGAGGAGCTGGCTGGTTTCAAATTCTTTCCTTGATGAGGATACAAAGAAAGCTTTCACTGTCACAGTTTGTACTGTTGTTGGAGTGTAATGTTTGAGATGCTGAAAAGAGGATTAATAACCTAAATCAAAAACCTTACTTTTTGATTTTCTCATCAGATTGCTGTTTGTCATTTTCCAGATCCATTATGGATTCCTGGGCTAGTTTCAGATCTCCCTCAAGCTTCCTCTTGGCTCTCTCAAGGTCCATGCGGAGCTTCTTCTCTTGCTCCAGTGATCCCTCCAGCTATCACATGACAGTTAATGATAAATGATTTGGGGTATTCAAATGACAGTGTGTCAATACAAGTAGTATATATTATTCTGAATTTGTATCATGGAATGTCAATTAAAACACAAGCTACTTGACAATAGAAAGACACAATTGAAACAATTGTTTTCTTACATCGTCCACTTGCTGTTCCAGTTTTGTCTTGGCTTTGGTCAGAGTGTTGACTTTGTCTTCCTCTGCTTGGAGATCATCAAGTGTTTGCTGGTGGCTCTCTTGGAGGGCTTTCTTCTCCTTGGTTAACTTGGCAATAGACTCATCTTGAGATGCCATCTCCTCTGTCAGGTTTTTCACCTATGATGTGAAAGATGCATTATTTCCATCACATTATATTCATATGGTCTGTGTTTAAATGAATGTGGGTTTAAAATAATTCAAACCTTGTTTTCTGTGGCATGTTTCTCCTTCTCCACTTTAGCCAAAGTGAGCTCCAAGTCATCAATGTCTTTCTTCAGCTCAGAGCATTCGTCCTCCAGCTTCCTCTTCTTGGCAGTCAGTTCAGCATTGATTTCCTCTTCATCCTCCAGTCTCTCGGTTGTCTCTTTGAGTTTGGCCTCGAGTTGGATCTTGCTTTTAATGAGCCCTTCACATCTTTCCTCAGCATCAGAGAGGTTGTCGACTTCCTATTGTACATAATGAACATACAATAAGTTTAAAAGTTTGAAAAGATTGATATATTCTATGGTATTAGAAGTTAGTGAATGTATTTGGCCTCTTCTTATCTCACCTAGATATCTGAATAAATTTAAGCAACATGGTACAATTAGTGAAGTGGATATGTAATAGAATTACACTTCCTGGGTTTCCTACTTACTGCAGCCACTTGGAGTTGCAGGTCATTCTTCTCCTGCATCAGGGAAACCATCTTCTCCTCCAGTTCCTTCTTCTTGGCCAGGGCAGTAGCCAGGTCTGTTTTCATCTTATCATAGTTCTCCTTCATCTGCTGCAGCTCCTTCTCAGTCTCAGCACTCTTCAGGAGAGGCTTGATCTTGAAGTAGAGATTCATCCATGGCCAGTTCTTAACATTCATGAATGAACGGATGTTGTACTGGATTGAGTAGACAGATTCTCTGGAAAATGAGATTGATGTAGAAAGTGTCATTTCTTCTGAAACATTATTTTGCAGAACTTCTAAGTCTAACAATTGAAAAAATATATATCAACTACATAATTGGACAGTACAGTTTAGTGTACAGTAAAATAATCCTACCTCCTCTCCCACATCTTAACAAACTCCTTCCTCATGACATATCCTCTGCAGAGAGCCTGAGTCATGGTCACCAGGGCAGCCAGTTTCTCATCTCTCATCTCCTCCAGCTGACCCAGCAGACCAGCTTTGAAGAACACCTATATTGTCAAGTGGGGCAAATTAGTATTCAGTACATATGGTATAACAGGACAAATATACAAGTAGATCTGTAGTACTGTCTTTGAGGATGAACCTTTGTGTGTCCAAACTTGTACTGAGTGTGGTCCACATCAATGGAGCCCAGCAGCTTCTCTGAAGCTTTCTTGTTGTCAATGAACTGTCCCTCAGGGATGACACTGGCATTCAATACTTTGTATCTAAAAGAGAGGGTAATGTTGTTCCTTTTATCTTCCTCCCACTTTTTCTTGGTGTTTACCATCCTAATACCTCTACCAAAATCAACTTGACTTGCTTATAATGAAAACTGCAGTCACCTCTGCTTGAAGTCACCGTAGAGGATTCTGCTGGGGAAGCCCTTTCTGCAGATTCTGATGCCCTCCAGCACACCATTACACCTCAGCTGGTGGATGACCAAGAAGTTCTCCATAAGACCTGCACATTGCAAACTCATTGTATCAAAACATTTCTTTACATGACCATGTCACACACAGTGCACAAAACTGGATTATGCGCTTCTTACCTGGGGTCTTTGTTTCATTGGGAATCAGACAGCGGACAAAATGAGGGTGAGTGCTCCTCAAGTTGGTCATCAGCTTGCCCAAGTTCTCCTGTGGATGAGCATCACAGAATAATAGATCATCATTATTTTAAGATTGTAATTGTTTTCCAACAATATGAAACAATACATACCCTGAAAAGAGCAGACACAGTCTGGAAGGAACCACCCTTCTTCTTGCCACCTTTCTTGCCACCACCACCAGCAGCCTCTATTTTGCAAAACATTACATTTTATTAATAGTACCAAATAAAATTAATAATAATAATTATACACTGCAGTACGTGGTTTAAGTTTCCTTGTGTGTTGAATTTCTATTTTTCAATTTCAATTTCAATTTCACTTGGAATGTGGATTTCACTTTTTAAAATTTACCTAAATGAATATTTTACCACAGAGAAGTTACCTGTTTCTTACTCGCCAACTCAATTGAAACACACACACCGTTTTTTTACCTATCACTACTAAGTCAGTGCACTGCCTGTAACTTTCCAAACTCCACTTTTCAGTAAGCAGCCAATAGCTATGAAAAGAGATGGCAACAATGCTCACTATCTTCAACAGTAGAAAATAGGAGGTTAAAACATCTGTACTGGGTACACAGAGTTTCTGATAACTCTGCTCACTTTTATTTCTTACCATCAGCTCCAGGCATGGCTGCATACAACATGGCTAGCAGTTTGTTTGAAGCTTTCTGGTACAGCTGAACAACTGAGTCGTTCAAGGGGTCCTTGTTCTTGTCCAGCCAGCCAATGATATTGTATTCCACTGTACCAGCATAGTGAACCAGGGCGAAGTGAGCTTCAGCCTTGCCCTTTCCAGGCTTTGGCTTCTCAAAGGCCTTGGTCTTGCCAAGATGCTGATCATGCAGCTTGTTCTTGAAAGTTGTGTCAGAGGCCTTGGGGAACATGCACTCCTCTTCAAGGATGGAGAAGATGCCCATTGGCTGAGAAGAATTTACATTTCATGGTAAGAAAAAAAAATTAACTGAGGAAGCAAAGATCTGTACTTGAATCAAGAAATCTATCTGATTTAACAAAGTGACATGTTACCTTCTCGATAAGCTCAATGCAGGCAGCCAAGTCCATACCGAAGTCAATGAACTCCCATTGAATGCCTTCTTTCTTGTACTCCTCTTGCTCCAGGACAAACATGGTGTGGTTGAAGAACTGTTGCAGTTTCTCATTGGTGAAGTTGATGCAGAGTTGCTCCAAGCTGTTGAACTGTAGTTATAGAAAAACATTTAATTTCATGCCAAAATAAATTTGAACCTTTGAATTTTTCAGAAAGGTTGATTTTCCAAAACTTACATCAAAGATCTCAAATCCAGCGATATCCAACACTCCAATGAAGAACTGTCTTGCCTGCTTTGTGTCCAGCATCTCATTGATACGGATGACCATCCACAAGAACATTTTCTCATAGATGGATTTGCACAGAGCGCTGACAGAATTGTTGACCTAAATATGAGGATTTAAGAGTGTGGATTTATGAGTATGATATTTTTATTTGGAAATGTAAATATTTCCTTTTCCAAACACCAAACTTCTGTTTTATTACCTGTGGGACGGTCTGACCTTTGGTCACCATCTCATTTCCGACCTTGACTCTTGGGTAGCACAGAGCTTTCAGCATATCAGCTGAGTTCAGGCCCAGGAGGTAGGCGATTTTATCAGCCTCTGATGGAGGGAAAAAGAATAAGTTATATGAATGAATGACTATTTTGTTTGTTTGGTCATTAACGTGACCCATCCCTGATGGAATTATAAATACACACTGACTTGTGTAGTATCTTACACACCAGAAAGCTTGCATGATAAGAATGTATTATTTTAGAAATTACCCTCATTGCCATCTGGTTCAGCCTGCTCCTCACGCTGCTTCTGCTTGAATTTCATGCCGCCATGATGAATCACAGCTCCAGTCAGCTTGTAGATGCCCAATTTTTCCTCACCATTAAAGCCCAAGATGTCAATAGCAGTCTGCAGTGTTAATGAAGTAAAGTTATTGGTATGTGAAACATTTTCCCCTGTATACTATCTCTTTAACTAAATTGTTGTCTTACATCTGTTGCAATGAACTCCTCCACATCATCGATGCTTTTCACAGTGATTTCACCCTGACTGATCATTGGGTAGTCATAGGGGTTGGTGGTGATCAGAAGAGCCTCTAGAGAAGGACAGTAGAATTACATAGATACATTCGATGTTTTTTTCTGATATTGTTAAAAGTTTTATTTAAAATTGGTGTAGTAACATACCCAAGAGCTCAGGCTTGTGGCCAGTCATCAGCTGGTAGAAGATATGGTAGCTCCTCTCAGCAGACAATTGGAAGGTGACACGAGACTTCTCCAGCAGATCTAAGAAGAAGAAATTTAAATTGAAAACTTTTCTGTTTTACAGTTTATTGTAACTTTATCAGAGCTTAGATAATTTAAATGGATATTGATGAATACCACGGTTGCAACCTACATGTTTCAATATCAGCTGAAGATAGCTTGCCAGTAGTGCCAAAGTGGATCCTGATAAATTTACCCTAGACAGCCAGAACATTAATATCATCAGTTTTTTTGAAATTTTTTTTTGGGATGAAAAAAGTCTCAAGATATTTTCTCCAGTACTTACAAAACGAGAGGAGTTGTCATTCCTCACAGTCTTGGCATTACCATAAGCCTCCAACAGAGGGTTGGCTGCAACAATTTGGTCTTCAAGAGAGCCCTGCAAGAGAAGATTTGGATTACATGAACTATACATACAAATTAACTTTCCTTTGATGAACACTTTCATCTTACACAACCAATTTTACCTGAATTTTGCTAGTTTGTGCCTCAGCCTTCTTAGCTCCAATAGCTGCAATTGTTGCAAAGTACTGGATGACACGCTTGGTGTTGACAGTCTTTCCAGCACCGGATTCTCCACTGGGGTACAAGGGACATATTATCAAGAATTTGCTTCATTATCATTAAGTTAATAAAGTTATAGCACAATAGTGTGTTTTATCAAATCAAATCAAATCAAATTTTATTTGTATAGCCCAAATTCACAAATCACAGTTTGCCTCAGAGGGCTTTACAATCTGTACAGAGACGACACCCTCTGTCCTTCGACCCTCGATTCGAGTGAGGAAAAACTTGCCCCAAAAAAAAGGCCCTTTTAACAGGGAAAAAAAATGCGGAAGAAACCTCAGGGAGAGCCACAGAGGAGGGATCCCTCTCCCAGGACGGACAGACGTGCAATAGATGTCGCATGTACAGAGCAGATCAACGAGATCACAATGTATACGTTTTATACTCACGTAATCAGGATAGACTGGTTCTCACGATCTGAAACACAAACATGAATGCTTCATGTGAGTTTTCTTTTTCTTTTAATAAATATCAATGGAAGATTTTACCTCTGTGTGTTTAGATTCCAACACTGATATTTTTATCTTACCAGTGAGCATGAACTGATAGCCATTGTCAGAGATGGAGAAGATGTGGGGTGGAGCCTCAATCCTCTTCTTGCCTCTGTATGCTCCTACACATTGAGCATCATATACGGGAAGCCACTTATAGGGATTCACGACAACGCAAAACAACCCAGAGTAGGTCTGTATAGTAAAAAGCATAAACATAATGTGATTTTATTTAGATTTTGTTTGTTTTCCATTTAGGTACACATACTCTATACATATTTACATATACATTAGTGTGGAAACTCACGTAGATCATCCATGATGCATAACGCTCTTTGAGGTTATACAACACGCAAGGCTCATTGAGGTGGGTCATCATGGCCATGTCCTCAATTTTGTCATACTTGGGAGGGTTCCTGGGATGGATGTCATCCTCTTTTACTGTGATCGTCTGAACAGCAAATACAGTAAAACATATTTAACTAAGAAATAACTTCAAACAGAAAAGTTCATCACATGGATCACATTGTTGTTCACAGCGTCAGTTTGAGCTTGAAATACAATGAGAAAAACATAGTTCACTGAATGTTTTACCAAGATATTGTTTTAAATAAATGTTAATCCTATCCTTGTATATACAAGTTGTTTTAGATGGAAATCGATTGAGTAGTTTTGTTGAAAAAAGTAAAATGAATCACTTACCTTTCCACAGTCTGTATCCACCGTTGCTTTTCCACCCTCTCTCTTTACAAGTTTACCTTTGAGGTACATCTCCGTAGGCTCAGCCACAAAAAAGGCGGTTTTGGCATCAAAAGGAGTGGTTTGTGCCTCAATCCTCTCCTTCTCTGGCTTGCGGAGGTAGATGGCCGCTGGGCCATAGGCCTCCATCTCTGCATCTGTGCTCATGGTGGCACTTCAGTGGAGACTGAAAAGATGAAGTCCACAATAGTGTTAACATATTGACATGTCATAGCTATGGTCTTCTGCCCAGCAGACTGTGGAGATTTAAAGTTTTTTATGATGAAATTTTTTACCTCACCTGGTTCTGAAAACAACTGAGGAGTCTCTGGTGGAGTTTGGAGATTCTGTAAATAGATGATTAAACATAAGTACAATAACTTGTTTCAGATTGTTTTTCTAATTTCAAATATTTTCTTTGGAAATGTAGCCAATTAGAAAACAGATGAGGGTAAAGATGGCAAAATGTTTATAGACTTATAAAATATGCTCAAACTGTAATGAATTGAATCATTAAAGTCAAAGTCAATCATTAAACCATTAAAATACTCTTCCATCCCCTCAACTGCCCTCGCTACCAGAGGAATAGTATTGCTCTTAATGATCAACAAATTGTGTTTGTTTTTTTTCTTTTGCAGGAACCTTCTTCTTAAATGTGATAGAGTATATAAATGGAGTATATCAAGAAAATTATTTTTGAATAATGTCTAGTCAAGACTACCACCCAGGTTACTCTGCGATATAATTCTGGGCAATATGCAAAAGTAATTAGCAACAGATTAACTTCACTGACTAATCACGAACAGTAAAAACTGAGGTCAAAGTGAATACACTCACCTGTGATGGAGGTTCAGTTAATGCAGTAGCTCAGAGCTGCCTCTTTTATAGAGGGTGGGATTGCCTGGTCAGCAGCAGTCTCTCGCTCGGTTTGGTCATGGCATCTTTTCATCCTGTTGCTTATTTGTGGCAGTGATGTTTAAGGACAGGGTTTGCGTAATTCTTTGTGACTACAGCTTAAAAAATAGAGGATACATTGTGATGTTAAACCAATTGATCTGAGTTGATTTGAGTTGATTTGATTGTAACCTTGGATGTGATGTGGACAATGTGTCTGTTTAAAATTAAATCATGATTAAATTCTTTCATAAGGCATGTTACCTATAACCAAAGTCTCTCTTCAGTTCCTCAAAATAGGAAATGCAGCACAGAGCAAAGAGTTGCTGAAATTGCACTTGCAAAAGTTGCTATGTGAGAACATGAAAATATTCCAGATAACAAAATAAGGCTTACTTAGAGAGAAAGAAGCAGGTGTTTATGCATTTCTGCTCTAAGCTGTCTTGTAAGTTACAGGCTTGCTGCTTCAAATGTTGGTTCACTTCCCTCCTCGTGTGCACACATGTCAGTGATGGCCAAATTCAGTTATTCATTTCATAGTGCAGAGTGTGGTTTGTGTATGATTCCAATCATTATAATTTCTTTAAATGAATGGACAGCTTTGGGGGTTGGTTTTGAAAAGTCTTCCAAATTCCATTAGTATTCAATTTCAGGACACTTGCACATTTGAGTTCACCCCTAAATGACACTAATATGAGAGTTGTAGTTGTATACACATGTTCATCAAATAATAAAATGCATCTTTAATACACTTGTAGAGGTTGTACTAATATCATTACCATGAAATGTATAGATGTGGTTGTGCTGTATTTGACCTTGTAAATGAAAGTCAGAGCACTGTATTTGTGGATTTTACATTGCATTACTGTTTTTGAGTCATGACAGATGAATGCAAAGAGCTTAGTTTTGGAAATGTCCCCAAATGTTTGTGGTTTACAATTACAGGAGACTGGCACATCTCATATTCCTGTAATAAAAGTTTAGACGAGGCACTATCCATATCGTTTAATCATCTGTTGGATGACTCCCTAAAGGGACATGAAAACGGTTGGCAACTCCTTTGAGATCAGGACCAAAATAAATTCCACACAAGGCGAAATGAACTTCTCCAGTTACTACATTTGATACGAAGGAGGTGACATCTATTCAAGTACCATGATAAGTGCCCTGGAAAATCTTAAGGGGTCATGTCATTTATAGCCTTTTTGAGTCAAAGTGGCAAACCACACATGTACACATGGAAACACTAAACCCCTATCAGAAAGTGGGTGAACTGTTTTCTCAACTTTTTTCTTTCATTTCTTCTCATTTATGTTGAGTTCTTTTGAGTTGGCTCTCAGGACACATACTGATTTGAGCAGGTGGTGTTTATAATAAAAGTGTCCAAGTTATTGACACCAGTATTTTCCACCACTGATTAAAGATCTTTGCTCCTGATATTGATTACATCATTTAAGTAAGATTTTTATCAATCTAAGAATGGATATACAGCACGTTCAGAAAGTATTCAGACCCCTTTACTTTGTGAGGGGGTCTGAATACTTTCTGAATGCACTGTATATTTTGATTAACAATGTGTGTTTGTGTTTGTGTGTGTGTGTGTGTGTGTGTGTGTGTGTGTGTGTGTGTGAGAGAGAGAGAGAGAGATATTGTGTGATTGTATGTGTGTTTGTGAGACATATACGAAAGATATGGGAGAGTAGAGGGATTATACCGTTAACCAGCAACCCAGAAGCCTTTATCTGCTGTAAAGAATATATTTTGAGTTCATCCAGGGAGTTTGTTATGTTTGTAATAAGACAACCTGGATGATCATCAAATCTTATGCCTATCCTCTGCCAGCCATTTCTGAGATCCTTGAGTCACTGGCATTCTCAACTGTTTTCACCACCCTAGATCTTAACAGTGGTTTTTGGCAGGTGGAAATAGACCCTGAAAGCCAGCCCCTGACTGCGTTTGTCACATCTTTTAGATTGTTCCCTTTTTTTTGTCATGCCATTTTGTTTGAAGGGCACTCCAGCCACCTTCCAAAGGCTGCTGAATCATGTGCTGCGGAGCTGCCTTGGAGACTGCTGCATGGTGTACCTGGATGACATTGTCATCTATTGTAAAGACATCCATGCCCCAAACTTAAATTCCTGGGTCATGTAGTGAGTATGGATATAGATCGGGGAGATCCGGCAAAGACGAAGGCGCTGCGTGACTACCGGGTGCTAGCTCCAGGCTTATTCGCTGGGTGCTACACCTGCAGGAATTTTTACTTACAAAGTAGCATAATGTAGTTTAACAATTCACCTGATGCTCTTACACAGGCCACTGTTCCGACCTCCCTGGCATTGTATTCACCTTCTCTGGCATGTGACAAAAATGTGTTCCTTTTCCCCTGACCGATGAGGATATCTGGAAAGCTCAGAGGAACGATCCAGAAGTCCAGAAAAGTATATGAGGCACTGCTTATGGATGACTCTTCTTCTGGGCTAAATTTCAAAATCCTCTGGACTGATTGCAGTGGATTCAGATCACCTGAAGGCTAAAGAGAGGTGGGAAATGGCACCCAGGTGGGACTCACTCTCATTCTGAATCTGCCCATGACAAACTGCTGACTGCACACTTCAGTTTTTCACATTTTATTTCATTGGGGACTTGAGAGCTTGTAAAAGCACATTTCAGTTTGATTATCCCCTGAAGAGGTGTGTGTTTATTATACAAGTAGTTGACATTTGGCATTCCCTGTAGAGATACATATTTTTGTTTATATTTTTATGTAGGTTGGGGCTGGTTTGTAAGCATTTTACTGCCAGTCCCACCACAACATCACCAGTGTTTCACAAACCATGCCACCAATGGAAGAACTAAGCTTTTTAAAAGTGCCAACTGTGTTTAAAGCAAAAGGTATTTGAAAAAATGTCTACTATAATTACTAAAACCCCTGAAAGTATTATTCTTGTACCATATTGAAAATGATTTTCGCTTGTTGATCAGTACCGTGCTGCAAATAGTCTACCATACGACATAACATATATTGCATAATTGCTCTCCTTAGTTTTGGACTGATTTCTCTGGTCAACCAAATAAATTATTCGTCAGAAAGGAAGTGACAGGATTCAGGATAATGATGACAGTTATCGTCTTTATTGTAAATAGCCCCCAACCATGATTCATATTTTATGAACTCTGTTGAAAGGCCGAAAGGATGATGACACTTACTCAGCAGAATCAGACTAAAAAAAAGAGAGATGAAAATCTATTATTATTATTATTTGGGTATCATTCAAGATGTGATATCGATTCACACTGTCATCAGTGAAAGTTCACAGCATTGAATCATTTTAAAAACAAACATACCTTTCCAGCGTCACGGCTTTTGACTCTCAGCTTGTTGACCTGGGACTCAGCGATGTCAGCGCGCTCCTGAGCTTCCTCAAGCTCATGCTGAACCTTCCTGAGCTTAGACATGTGGGTGTTAGCCTGCTCCTCCTGTTGAGTGTTTGGAAGAATGTTGGCGTAGTTACTAGACAGTTAATAGTGATGTTATTATTAAATCAGCTGTCAACAATGTGACACGTTATGTATTTGACTTACAGCCTCCTCAGCCTGTCTCTTGTAAGCCTTCACTTTAAGCTGCAGCTTATCAACCAGATCCTGAAGTCTGTGCACATTCTTCTTGTCCTCCTCAGTCTGTACAGATACAAGATTATACAGTATGTGAAGAAGAATAGGGAATGAATTAGAGGTTAGGGGAGTTTTTCAGTACGGCTTACCTGGTATGTCAGCTCCTTCACTCTCCTCTCATATTTGCGGACTCCTTTAACAGCATCACCTCCACGTCTCTGTTCAGCTTCAACTTCAGCTTCTAGCTCACGCACCTGTAATGTGATGATAAATAATATATCAGTCTTCCACGCAAAGATTGAAGTTGAAGTAATAAAAAGTATAATAAAAGCGATGTGCCTCCAAATTTTTATATACAGTTCATACCCTGGACTCCAGTTTCTGGAGCTGCTTCTTGCCACCCTTCATGGCGAGGTTCTCAGCCTCATCCAGACGGTGCTGGAGGTCCTTGACTGTGACCTCCAGGTTCTTCTTCATCCTCTCCAGGTGAGAACTGGTGTCCTGCTCCTTCTTCAGCTCCTCAGCCATCATGGCAGCCTGAAATGATGCACAGTTGAGAAATATAATTTTTAGTCTTGATATTAATGATAATAATGATAGATAATAATTAATGACGTGTAAACAAGTATTTCTTGAAGCAGTATTTACATAAAAACAAGACTCACATCAGTAATAGCCTTCTTGGCTTTATCTTCAGCATTTCTTGCTTCCTGAACAGCATCATCCACTTCACCTTGAACCTGGACGAGGTCAGACTCCAGCTTCTTCTTGGTGTTCATAAGACTGGTGTTCTGAATATTGACCAAGATTAGACGGTGTTTATTAGTATGTGTCTCACATCTTTGATTAGATACAATTCTTTTGAATTAACGAAATCACACCTGAGAGTGAAGCAGTCCGACACGCTCACTAGCATCAACCAACTCCTGCTCAGCCACTTTGCGTCCTCTCTCTGTCTGGTCCAGAGCAGCTCTCAGCTCCTCAATCTCAGCCACCATCAGGCCATTTCTGCGCTCCACCATGGCAACCTGCTCCTTCATGTCTTCCTGTCCTCTGACAGCATCATCAAGGTGCAGTTGGGCATCCTGACATTGAACAGAGAAAAAGAAAGTTTACATAATTTCCCTTTGATTTTTTTTTACATTTAATAATCAAACAAATCTTACCTTGAGTTGTCCCTGGACATTCCTCAGTTGTTTCTGGGCCTCAGCAGCCTGCCTGTTTGAATGGCTCAGCTGAATCTCCATCTCATTCAGGTCTCCCTCCATCTTCTTCTTGACTCTCAGGGCATCATTCCTGCTCCTGACCTCAGAATCAAGAGTGCTCTGCATGGAGTCAATCACCCTCTGGCTGTTCCTCTTGATCTGCTCCATCTCCTCATCCTTCTCTGCCAGCTTCCTGTCAACCTCACCTTTGATCTGGTTGAGCTCAAGCTGAACACGGAGAATTTTGGCCTCCTCATGCTCCAGTGTGCCCTTAAAAAGTCACAAACACAACAGAAGATATTTTTGGCAGAAATAAATTTAAAATGAATACATTTTAACCATGTATTTTATCATTGTGGTCCAACAATGTTAGCAAGATTTTACCTCAGCTTCCTCCAGTGCTGACTGAATTTCAGACTTCTCAGTCTCTACAGTCTTCTTGGATTTCTCCAGCTCATGGATACTCTTTCCAGTCTCACCAATCTGTTCAGTCAGGTCTGAGATCTCCTCTGTAGAGCAACCAAAGTCAAATATAGTTAGAACTATACGTGTAGATTACATCTGGAAATATCTGTCAGTGCTTTTACGACCAAATATTGCTCATAGACTACACTACTAGAGGTCAAAGAAGAACCCTTACAATGACTATGATCGTTACATTAAATACAGTAAGATTGACATACGCTGCAGGTTCTTGTTCTCTCTCTTCATGGTCTCCAGGTGATCCAGAGCCTCCTCATAAGAGTTCTTCATCTTAAACAGTTCAGTGCTGAGAGAACGAGCCTCCTTCTGAGCTCCTTCCAGCTCTGCCTGGCCCTCCTCAAACTTCTGTTTCCATTCTGCAAGGACCTAGATTTGTATAGGTCAAAATATGTTAATTAAATGACTATTTATTAATAAAGGTGCTTGTTTCTCGCTATAAAACTGGTGTTGATTACCAGTTTAACCATTTACCTTATCAAAGTTCCTCTGCTTCTTGTCAAGGTTGGCAGCCAGAGCATTGGCTCTCTCAACGTCAATCATGAGGTCCTCCACCTCACCCTGCAGCCTCTGCTTGGTCTTCTCCAAAGAGGCGCACTTGGAGTTCACAGCCTCAATGGATTCCTCAGCATCCTGCAAGCGCTGGGCAAGCTTTTTCCTGTAGCGAAGAGGAATTATTTGTGCTTAAGTGAACAAAGATAGCAAAAATTGATTTATTCATGAAAAAGTAGAAAGGATTATATACTTGGACTCCTCCAGCTCCTCAGTGCGCTGGATAGCATCAGTCTCATATTTGGTTCTCCACTGAGCCACCTCACTGTTGGCCTTGGACATTCCTCTCTGCAGCTCAGCTTTGGCCTCCTGCTCCTCCTCATACTGCTCTCTGAGCAGATCACAGTCATGGCGGGCTGATTGAACTGCATGGGCCAGGGCATTCTTGGCCTGTTGAACATGACAAAACATTAGTATCATACCTATGAAGTGGAAAAGGAAATAGTAAATAAGTGCTTTTTTTTTAAGTTTAATCATTTTGATGTAGCCATTTAGTTTTGAATCCTCAAGACTACTTCTGCATCAATCATATTTGCTACTCAGCATCATGTAACTTTTCATTATTGGGCAAAAATGTAATTCGTAAAAGGTTCACTCAGCAATAATAGCAGTATGCCTGGATGTTGTTGCTGTGGGAATAGATTCTTGAGCTTTGATCTTTTAAATCTTATTACAGTATTATGGTACACATTTTGAATGACTACATTTGAAAAGAGAATATACCCCCTGTTAAAATGTAATAACAGGGCATGTAAACTTGTTTACCTTGACTTCCTCCTCAACATGTCTCTTAAGCTCCTCAATCTGCTGAGTGAAGGCCTGTTTTCCTCTGGTCAGCTGGGAAACAAGAGCTTCCTTCTCTTCAAGCTGGCGGGAAAACTCACCTGAATGACAATGTATAAATGAGATTTTTTATTATCAAAATTCTCATTAATAAGTTCCATCAGTAGTTTTTATTCCATGACACTCACCATTCTCTGTCAGCAGTCTTGCCTTTTGTCCATTAACGTCGTTCAGCTGGCGAACATTCTCATCATTTTTGGCTTTGAGCTCACTCAACTGGTCCTCAACAGTTCTGCACATTTTTTCCAAGTTGCCCTATCAACAACAAAACATGATGTACGTTGAGTTTTTTTTTCTAAATTTAAAGCTGCCATATTCATTGGTTAGATATCATGTTTCTGAGCATAACAAAGGCAAATACCTAATCTTTAAACAAACGACTCACTTTAGATTTAGCAACAGCCTCCATGTTGCTGGAGAGGTCATCGATCTCCATCTTGTACTCGCTCTTTTCCTTCTCCAGCTTCTGCTTGACACGCTGGAGGTTGTCGATCTGCTCTCCCAGCTCTGCAACACTGTCTGCCTGCTTCTTGCGGAGAGCTGATGCGGTAGCTTCGTGCTGCAGGGTTGACTCTTCAAGATCACGGCGCAGCTTCTGGAACTCAGCTTCACGCTTCTTGCTCATCTCAATCTGAGCAGCTGTTGCTCCACCAGCCTCCTCGAGCCTCTCACTGATCTCCTCAAGCTCCCTGGAGAGGTCAGCCCTCTGCTTCTCAACCTTAGCCCGAGCAGCCCTCTCAGCCTCAATCTCTTCCTCCAGCTCCTCAATACGAGCCTAGATTTGATGAAAGAAGGTTTATTGACTTGAATATAATGTGTTGTTTTTGATTTACTGAGTCTGATTTGCATGAGTAACAGCGTATGTACTGTATGTTTGATATGTCACCTGGAGCTCCTTGATCTTCTTCTGAAGCTGAGCACCGAGAGACTGTTCATCCTCAATCTTGCTGAGGAGCTGGCTGGTTTCAAATTCTTTCCTTGATGAGGATACAAAGAAAGCTTTCACTGTCACAGTTTGTACTGTTGTTGGAGTGTAATGTTTGAGATGCTGAAAAGAGGATTAATAACCTAAATCAAAAACCTTACTTTTTGATTTTCTCATCAGATTGCTGTTTGTCATTCTCCAGATCCATTATGGATTCCTGGGCTAGTTTCAGATCTCCCTCAAGCTTCCTCTTGGCTCTCTCAAGGTCCATGCGGAGCTTCTTCTCTTGCTCCAGTGATCCCTCCAGCTATCACATGACAGTTAATGATAAATGATTTGTGGTATTCAAATGACAGTGTGTCAATACAAAGAAACATGATTTACAATATATATTATTCTGAATTTGTATCATGGAGTATCAATTAAAACACAAGCTACTTGACAATAGAAAGACACAATTGAAACAATTGTTGTCTTACATCGTCCACTTGCTGTTCCAGCTTTGTCTTGGCTTTGGTCAGAGTGTTGACTTTGTCTTCCTCTGCTTGGAGATCATCAAGTGTTTGCTGGTGGCTCTCTTGGAGGGCTTTCTTCTCCTTGGTTAACTTGGCAATAGACTCATCTTGAGATGCCATCTCCTCTGTCAGGTTTTTCACCTAAGATGATGTGAAAGATGCATTATTTCCATCACATTATATTCATATGGTCTGTGTTTAAATGAATGTGGGTTTAAAATAATTCAAACCTTATTTTCTGTGGCATGTTTCTCCTTCTCCACTTTAGCCAAAGTGAGCTCCAAGTCATCAATGTCTTTCTTCAGCTCAGAGCATTCGTCCTCCAGCTTCCTCTTCTTGGCAGTCAGTTCAGCATTGATTTCCTCTTCATCCTCCAGTCTCTCGGTTGTCTCTTTGAGTTTGGCCTCGAGTTGGATCTTGCTCTTAATGAGCCCTTCACATCTTTCCTCAGCATCAGAGAGGTTATCGACTTCCTATTGTACATAATGAACATACAATAAGTTTAAAAGTTTGCAAAGATTGATATATTCTCTGGTATTGGAAGTCAGTAAAGGTATTTGGCCTCTTCTTATCTCACCTAGATATCTGAATGAATTTAAGCAGCATGGTACAATTAGTGAAGTGGATATGTAATAGAATTACACTTCCTTGGTTTCCTACTTACTGAAGCCACTTGGAGTTGCAGGTCATTCTTCTCCTGCATCAGAGAAACCATCTTCTCCTCCAGTTCCTTCTTCTTGGCCAGGGCAGTAGCCAGGTCTGTTTTCATCTTATCATAGTTCTCCTTCATCTGCTGCAGCTCCTTCTCAGTCTCAGCACTCTTCAGGAGAGGCTTGATCTTGAAGTAGAGATTCATCCATGGCCAGTTCTTCACATTCATGAATGAACGGATGTTGTACTGGATTGAGAAGATAGATTCTCTGGAAAATGAGATTGATGTAGAAAGTGTCATTTCTTCTGAAACATTATTTTGCAGAACTTCTAAGTCTAACAATTGAAAAAATATATATCAACTACATAATTGGACAGTACAGTTTACTGTACAGTAAAAGAATCCTACCTCCTCTCCCACATCTTAACAAACTCCTTCCTCATGACATATCCTCTGCAGAGAGCCTGAGTCATGGTCACCAGGGCAGCCAGTTTCTCATCTCTCATCTCCTCCAGCTGACCCAGCAGACCAGCTTTGAAGAACACCTATATTGTCAAGTGGGGCAAATTAGCATTCAGTGCATATGGGTACAACGGGACAACCACACAAGTAAAGCTGTAGTCTTTGAGGATGAACCTTTGTGTGTCCAAACTTGTACTGAGTGTGGTCCACATCAATGGAGCCCAGCAGCTTCTCTGAAGCTTTCTTGTTGTCAATGAACTGTCCCTCAGGGATGACACTGGCATTCAATACTTTGTATCTACAACAGAAAATTATGTTGTTCCTTTTATCTTCCTCCCACTTTTTCTTGGTGTTTACCATCCTAATACCTCTAACGAAATCAACTTGACTTGCTTATAATGAAAACTGCAGTCACCTCTGCTTGAAGTCACCGTAGAGGATTCTGCTGGGGAAGCCCTTTCTGCAGATTCTGATGCCCTCCAGCACACCATTACACCTCAGCTGGTGGATGACCAAGAAGTTCTCCATAAGACCTGCACATTGCAAACTCATTGTATCAAAACATTTCTTTACCATACCATGTCACACACAGCGCACAAATCTGGGTTATGCGCTTCTTACCTGGGGTCTTTGTTTCATTGGGAATCAGACAGCGGACAAAATGAGGGTGAGTGCTCCTCAAGTTGGTCATCAGCTTGCCCAAGTTCTCCTGTGGATGAGCATCACAGAATAATAGCTCATCATTATTTTAAGATGAGCTTGTTAATTGTTGTCCAAAAATATGAAACAATACATACCCTGAAAAGAGCAGACACAGTCTGGAAGGAACCACCCTTCTTCTTGCCACCCTTCTTGCCACCACCACCAGCAGCCTCTATTTTGCAAAACGTGACATTTTATTAATGGTATCAAATAATAATAATAATAATACACTGCAGTAAGTGGTTTAAGTTTTCTTCTGTGTTGAATGTGTATTTTTCAATTTCAATTTCAACCAGCTGCACAATATTGATTTGTATCACTGGCACTGGATTACACAGCAGTAACTGTTAAAACTTTTTGTCTCTGGAATGTGGATTTCACTTTTTAAAATTTACCTAAATGAATATTTTACCACAGAGAAGTTACCAGTTTCTTACTTGGCCCAACTCAATTAAAACACACACACCGTTTTTTACCTATCGCCACAAAGTCATTAACCTGACTCTCGCCAGATGAATTTCGTTCCGCCTAGCTCCGCCCAGCTTCCCTCACATCCATCTGGGATCGCTTCCATTGAGAGAGATTTCTGCACCAGATTTTATGGTCGAGCCAATCAGGACGCAGGGTGGGAGTTTCACAGATGTGACGTAGTAGAGAAGCGACTGTGAGACTGTTTTGATTCAGACAACAATGGCGGCTCGCATCGAGGATGCAAGCGTCAACATTGACGCTGCTATTTCATCCGTGTTGTCCAATCTACCCACTATTTTTTCGTTGAAAGAACATCAGAGAACGGCTCTGAAGGCTTTTGTTGGCCTCAACGATTTAATAGCTGGGGGAGCAGTAGGTGTTCGGGGTTGGGGACGCAATTTCGACGAAGTCGGTTCCCTGTCCCGTTTATGTGCGACAGGCGCCTTTGCACTCACTGATGTTTCTGATGAAGTCGATTGTTCAGAACTCGGTTCTTCTTCTGCTTTTTGCCATCCTCTAAAAGTTGCCAGAGTATCTTCGAGTCTGCCGATCAAGCGAAAGCACCGCATGCATATCCGAAATGACCGTACCTGAACTTGTAACAATGTTAAACCTAGTTCTGTAAGTCGTTCGTCTATACTTTTTTGGTTGGCTTCTTTGTTAAAAATCAGTTTGCTGTGCACAATGGTGCCTTTTATCCGCAAATTTTGATTGCACAGACGACATTTGTCATTTACCGACATTGCGCTGATTGCACTGACTGCTGCTATATCCAAGATGTCGGCTGTTCTGTTTTGATTTTCCCTGCGTCGCTCTCATCAGCGTCACGGGTTGGCTTCGATGTGAGTGGTTGAAGTAGCACGTCAATAAAGATGACGGACAAGTGGCGTATCCAATCATATGCAAGGATTTTTGATAAGGCCCAGCCTTCTGAAACACATCTCCTATGGAGCGATCCCAGATGGATGTGAGTGGAGCTGGGCGGAGCGAAATTCATCTGGCGAGAGTCAGGTTACAAAGTCATTGCACTGTCTGTAACTTTCCAAACTCCACTTTTCAGTAAGCAGCCAATAGCTATGAAAAGACATGGCAACAATGCTCACTATCTTCAACAGTAGAAAATAGGAGGTTAAAACATCTGTACTGGGTACACAGAGTTTCTGATAACTCTGCTCACTTTTATTTCTTACCATCAGCTCCAGCCTTGGCTACATACAGCAAGGCCAGCAGTTTATTTGAAGCTTTCTGGTACAGCTGAACAACTGAGTCGTTCAGGGGGTCCTTGTTCTTGTCCAGCCAGCCAGTGATATTGTATTCCACTGTACCAGCATAGTGAACCAGGGCGAAGTGAGCTTCAGCCTTGCCCTTTCCAGGCTTTGGCTTCTCAAAGGCCTTGGTCTTGCCAAGATGCTGATCATGCAGCTTGTTCTTGAAAGTTGTGTCAGAGGCCTTGGGGAACATGCACTCCTCTTCAAGGATGGAGAAGATGCCCATTGGCTGAGAAGAATTTACATTTCATGGTAAGAAAAAAATGTACCTGAGGAAGCAAACATCTGTACTTGAATCAAGAAAACTATCTAATTTAACAAAGTGATATGTTACCTTCTCGATAAGCTCAATGCAGGCAGCCAAGTCCATACCGAAGTCAATGAACTCCCATTGAATGCCTTCTTTCTTGTACTCCTCTTGCTCCAGGACAAACATGGTGTGGTTGAAGAACTGTTGCAGTTTCTCATTGGTGAAGTTGATGCAGAGTTGCTCCAAGCTGTTAAACTGTAGTTATAGAAAAACATTTAATTTCATGCCAAAATAAATTTGAACCCTTTAATTTTTCAGAAAGGTTGATTTTCCAAAACTTACATCAAAGATCTCAAATCCAGCGATATCCAACACTCCAATGAAGAACTGTCTTGCCTTCTTTGTGTCCAGCATCTCATTGATACGGATGACCATCCACAAGAACATTTTCTCATAGATGGATTTGCACAGAGCGCTGACAGAATTGTTGACCTAAATATAAGGATTTAGGTGTGGATTTATGAGTGATATTTTTATTTGGAAATTTAAATATTTCCCTTTCCAAACACCAAACTTTCGCCTTATTACCTGTGGGACGGTCTGACCTTTGGTCACCATCTCATTGCCGACCTTGACTCTTGGGTAGCACAGAGCTTTCAGCATATCAGCTGAGTTCAGGCCTAGGAGGTAGGCGATTTTATCAGCCTCTGATGGAGAGAAAAACAAGAAGTTACGTGAATGAAGGAATGAATGAATGAATATTTTGTTTTCGTGTTTGGTCATTAACATGACCCATCCCTGATGGATTATACATACACACTGACTTGTGTAGTATCTTACACACCAGAAAGCTTGCATGATGAGAGTGTATTATTTTAGAAATTACCCTCATTGCCATCTGGTTCAGCCTGCTCCTCACGCTGCTTCTGCTTGAATTTCATGCCGCCATGATGAATCACAGCTCCAGTCAGCTTGTAGATGCCCATTTTCTCCTCAGCATTAAAGCCCAAGATGTCAATAGCAGTCTGCAGTGTAAATAAAGCAAAGTTGTTGTCATATTGAACATTTTCCCCTGTATACTATCTCTTTAACTAAATTGTTGTCTTACATCCGTTGCAATGAACTCCTCCACATCATCGATGCTTTTCACAGTGATTTCACCCTGACTGATCATTGGGTAGTCATAGGGGTTGGTGGTGATCAGAAGAGCCTCTAGAGAAGGACAGTAGAATTACATAGTATCGTTTGATGTTTTTTCTGATATTGTTAAAAGTTTTATTTAAAATTGGTGTAGTAACATACCCAAGAGCTCAGGCTTGTGGCCAGTCATCAGCTGGTAGAAGATATGGTAGCTCCTCTCAGCAGACAACTGGAAGGTGACACGAGACTTCTCCAGCAGATCTAAGAACAAGAAAGTTAAATTGAAAACGTTTCTGTTTTACAGTATATTGTGACTTTATCAGAGCTTAGATCATAATTTAAATGGATATTGACGAATGCCATGGTTGAAACCTACATGTTTCAATATCAGCTGAAGCTAGCTTGCCAGTAGTGCCAAAGTGGATCCTGATAAATTTACCCTAGACAGCCAGAACATTAATATCATCAGTTTTTTTGAAATGTAGGAATGAAAAAAGTCTCAAGATATTTTCTCCTGTACTTACAAAACGAGAGGAGTTGTCATTCCTCACAGTCTTGGCATTACCATAGGACTCCAACAGAGGGTTGGCCGCAACAATTTGGTCCTCAAGAGAGCCCTGCAAAAGAAGATTTGAATTACATGAGCTATACATTCAAATTAACTTTCCTTTGACAAACACTTTCATCTTACACAACGTTTTTACCTGAATTTTGCTAGTTTGTGTCTCAGACTTCTTAGCTCCAATAGCTGCAATTGTTGCAAAGTACTGGATGACACGCTTGGTGTTGACAGTCTTTCCAGCACCGGATTCTCCACTGGGGTACAAGAGACATATTATCAAGATTTTGCTTCATTATCATTAAGTTAATAAAGGTTTAGCACAATAGTGTGTTTTATACTCACGTAATCAGGATAGACTGGTTCTCACGATCTGAAACACAAACATGAATGCTTCACATGAGTTTTCTTTTTCTTTTAATAAATATCAATGGAAGATTTTACCTCTGTGTGTTTAGATTCCAACACTGATATTTTTACCTTACCAGTGAGCATGAACTGATAGCCATTGTCAGAGATGGAGAAGATGTGGGGTGGAGCCTCAATCCTCTTCTTGCCTCTGTATGCTCCTACACATTGAGCATCATATACGGGAAGCCACTTATAGGGATTCACGACAACGCAAAACAACCCAGAGTAGGTCTGTAATAGTAAAAAGCATAAACATAGTGTGATTTTATTTAGATTTTGTTTGTTTTCCATTTAGGTACACATACTCTATACATATTTCATACACATTAAATTAGCATAGTGTGGAAACTCACGTAGATCATCCATGATGCATAACGCTCTTTGAGGTTATACAACACGCAAGGCTCATTGAGGTGGGTCATCATGGCCATGTCCTCAATTTTGTCATACTTGGGAGGGTTCCTGGGATGGATGTCTTCCTCTTTTACTGTGATCGTCTGAACAGCAAATACAGTAAAACATATTTAACTAAGAAATAGCTTCAAACAGAAAAGTTCATCACATGGATCACATTGTTGTTCACAGTGTCAGTTTGAGCCTGAAATACAATGAGAAACAAATAGTTCACTGAATGTTTTACTAAGGTATTGTTTTAAATAAATGTTAATCCTATCCTTGTATATACAAGGTGTCTCAGATGGAAATTGATTGAATAGTTTTGTTGAAAAAAGTAAAATGAATCACTTACCTTTCCACAGTCTGTATCCACCGTTGCTTTTCCACCCTCTCTCTTTACAAGTTTACCCTTGAGGTACATCTCCGCAGGCTCAGCCACAAAAAAGGAGGTTTTGGCATCAAAAGGAGTGGTTTGTGCCTCAAGCCTCTCCTTCTCTGGCTTCCGGAGGTAGATGGCCGCTGGGCCATAGGCCTCCATCTCTGCGTCTGTGCTCATGGTGGCACTTCAGTGGAGACTGAAAAGATGAAGTCCACAATAGTGTTAACATATTGACATGACATTGCTATGGTCTTCTGCCCAGCTGATTATGGATATTTAAAGTTTTTTATGTTGAAATCTTTTACCTCAGCTGGTTCTGAAAACAACTGAGCGTTGGAGTCTCTGGTGGAGTTGGGAGATCCTGTAAATACATGATTAAACATGAGTACAATAGCTTGTTTCAGATTGGTTTTCTAATTTCAATTTTTTTCTGTGGAAATTTAGCCAATCAGAAAACAGATGAGGGTAAAGATGGCAAAATGTTTATAGACAAACTGTAATGAATTGAATTATTAAAGTCAAAGTCAATCATTTACCATTAAAGTACTCTTCCATCCCCTCAACTGCCCTCGCTACCAGAGAAATAGTATTGCTCTTAATGATCAGTCAGTATGTATGTGATGAAACAGGTTGTGTATTAGATGCAAATACAAACTAACAAATTGTCTTAAATGTGATAGAGTATATAAATGGAGTATATCAAGAAAATTATTTTTGAATAATGTCTAGTCAAGACTACCACCCAGGTAACTGTGCCATAGAATTCTGGACAATATGCAAAAGTAATTAGCAGCACATTAACTTCACTGACTAATCAAGAACAGTAAAAACTGAGGTCAAAGTGAATACACTCACCTGGGATGGAGGTTCAGTTAATGCAGTAGCTCAGAGCTGCCTCTTTTATAGAGGGTGGGATTGCCTGGTCAGCAGCAGTCTCTCGCTCGGTTTGGTCATGGCCTCTTTTCAACCTGTTGCTTATTTGTGGCAGTGATGTTTAAGGACAGGGTTTGCATAATTCTTTGTAACTACAGCTTAAAAAATAGAGGATACATTGTGATTTTAAACCAATTGCTCTGAGTTGATTTGATTGTAACCTTGGATGCGATGTGGACAATGAGTCTTTAAATTTAAATCATTATTAAATGCTTTCTTAAGGCATGTTACCTATGACCAAAGTCTCTCTTCAGTTCCTCAAAATAGGAATTGCAGCACAGAGCAAAGAGTTGCTGAAATTGCACTTGCAAAAGTTGCTATGTGAGAACATGAAAATATTCCTGTCAGTCAAATAAGGCTTATGGAAGCATGGATGTCAAATTACTTAGAGAGAAAGAAGCAGGTGTTTATGCATTTCTGCTCTAAGCTTTCTTGTAAGTTACAGGCTTGCTGCTTCAAATGTTGGTTCACTTCCCTCCTCATGTGCACACATGGCAGTGATGGCCAAATTCAATTATTCATGTCATAGTGCAGAATGTGGTTTGTGTATGTTTTCAGTCACTACAATACTTGATTTAAACGATGCTGAAGGTGGGATTTGTTTTGAACATGTTTCTTTAAATGAATGGACAGCTTTGGGGGTTGGTTTTGAAAAGTCTTCCAAATTCCATTAGTATTCAATTTCAGGACACTTGCACATTTGAGTTCACCCCTAAATGACACTAATATGAGAGTTGTAGTTGTATACACATGTTTATTAAATAATAAAATGCATCTTTAATACAAACTTAGAGGTTGTACTAATATCATTACCATGAAATGTATAGATGTGGTTGTGCTCTATTTGAACTTATAAATGAAAGTCAGAGCACTGTATTTGTGGATTTTACATTGCATTACTGTTTTTGAGTCATGACAGATGAATGCAAAGAACTTAGTTTTGGAAATGTCCCCAAATGTTTGTAGTTTACAGTTACATGAGACTGGCACATCTCATATTCCTGTAATAAAAACAGGAATCTTTTGGATAACTCCCTAAATGGATATGAAAACAGTTGGCAACTCCTTTGAGATCAGGACCAAAATAAATTGAACAAAATGAACTCCTCCAGTTACTACATTTGATATGGAGGAGGTGACATCTATTCAAGTACTACTAAGTGCCCTGGAAAATCTTAAGGGGTCATGTCACTTATGGCCTTTTTGAGTCAAAGTGGCAAACCACACATATACATATGGAAACACTAAACCCCTATCAGAATATGGGTGAACCGTTTTCTCAACTTTTTTCTTCATTTATGTTGAGTTCTTTTGAGTTGGCTCTTAGGACACATACTAATTTGAGCAGGTGGTGTTTATCATAAAAGTGTCCAAGTGACTGACACCAGTATTTTCCACCACTGATAAAAGTTCTTCGCTCCTGATATTGATTACATCATTCTAGTTAGATTTTTATCAATCTAAGAATGGATTTACAGAAAGTATTCAGACCCCTTTACATTGTGAGGGGGTCTGAATACTTTCTGAATGCACTGTATGTTTTGCCATATGTACAGGTGCAACAATGTGTGTGTGTGCATGTTTGTGTGTATGTTTGTGTGTGTGTGTGTGTGTGTGTGTGTGTGTGTGTGTGTGTGTGTGTGTGTATGTGTGTGTGTGTGTATGTGTGTGCGTGTGTGAGATTGTGTGATTGTATGTGGGTTTGTGAGACACATATGACAGAGTGGAGGGATTATACCATTTACCAGCCACCCAGAAGCCTTTGTCTGCTGTAAAGAATACATTTTGAGTTCATCCAGGGAGTTTGATATGTTTGTAATATATTTTGTTATTATATTTTGTGTAAAACAGTGATCATTACTTGGGCCCATTTATTGTATTTGTTGTTCCTTTAACATTTTGGATTCTGCTATGAAATGAAATCTGCTGCAAAATGCCAGGTCAAGGTTTAATTTTAGCCTTTTTCTTTAACTTGTTTTTTTAATGTTGGAATTACAATATATTTTTCCTCATAATAATTTATTGTGGTAAAATGACCTTTCAGGCCGCTTAGTGGTTTATGGTCTCAAGAGTGTGTCTAGGAGAGTACAGCAGTAGAGTCATCTGCTTCCACTCCCATTGTCACTTGCATTTGGATGTCCTTGCTTCACCCCATTGTTTTTTGACATTTTCTCAAATGGTAGTAGCAGAGTAGAGATTTCTGGCCGGATATCACCTACTTACAGGGTGCATGGAGTGTAAAAGTCTGAGGAAGCCAAAAGTTTCATACTATACTACAAGTGTTGCTGGACTTTGCAGTAGTCTCATTGTGTAGTCCCAGCACCCCTATAGATTGCCCCTTCAAAAGCAGAAGATTGTTAAGGAGCAGATTGAAGGCATGTTCCAACAGGGTATCATTGTGCCTTCCTGTTCACCATGGGCTTTCCCAATTGTATCGGTGCCTAGAAAAGATGGTGGCTCCCCCCGGTCTTGTGTAGATTTCCTTCGTGTTAATGAACTGAGTGATGAGGATGCCTATCCACTGCCAGCCATTTCTAAGATCCTTGAGTCACTGGACTCTGAAAGCCAGCCCCTGACGCCATTTGTCACATCTTTTGGGTTGTTCCATTCTTCGGGTCATGCCTTTTCGTTTGAAGGGCGCTCCAGCGACCTTCCAAAGGCTGCTGAATCATGTGCTGCAGAGCTGCCTTGAACGACATTGTCATCTTTTGCAAAGATATCCATGCCCCAAACTTAAATTCCTGGGTCATGTAGTGAGTATAGATGTAGATCGCGGAGATCCGGCAAAGACAGAGGAGCTGCGTGACTACCGGGTGCAAAGAAACCTGTCCCTAACTTTTCAATGATTGCGGAGCCTTTTAACGCACTGAAAAAGAAAGGAGCTGTGTTTCGGTGGACGGATCGGTGTCAAAGGGCATTTCACTGTCTCAAAGACCATCTGACCTCGCCTCCTTACCTTGGCCACCCCAATATGTGTAACACATTCGTTGTCTACACTGATGTAAGTTCTACAGGTCTTGGAGCTGTCTCAGCACAAAGATCTGACACCTCCTCCTAAGAGCAGGTCATTGCTTATGGAAGCTGCTCTCTGTCCAGCGCAGAGCAAGATGACACTGAACATGAGTGTCTGGCAAGGGCTGGAGTTTAGAGAAATGGAGACATGGAAGGAAAACCTTTATTGGTCATCACTGACCACTCTTCATTTCCGTGGGTCTTTAAAGTGCGTGTAAAGCAGCAAAAAAATTGTGTTATGAGTTTGTCACACCACAGTAACATGTATCATTGACCACTGAGCCAAATTTGAAAGATTAAAAAAATTGCTAAGTATATAAAATTAGGTCTCAAAATCATGGAAAAACAAGCACTTCTCTCTGCTGTGAAACGCTGGGGGCGTGTCAGTTAGAGGCGCTGGAACCACGCCCACGCGCGGGAGGGGAGCACTCTGTGTACTGCACAAGGACGTAGCCTAGCAACAATGGAAGCTAGTGCTAGCAGCATCGTCTGAAGGACCCAGCACTACCTGTTTGAGCCATCAGAGCCAGAACCTGACTCTGAGTCCGACACTGATAGTGCTCAGCCTCGTTCCTCACAGTCTCCATCAGAATGGTAATTTATTTCCCAGTAATTTAAACCCCAGTCTACATATAATTCCTTGTCATAGCTATATTGGTGCACATAAAATATTACCTGTGGATTATCATTGTGCTGTCAGATGGACTCGCTCAGGGAATCAGGCAAAATCATGTCATGATTAAATGCAATAACATTTGCTAACATTACATGGGCATGACAGGATGCACGATGTAAAATCACTTTCGGGATTTGCACCTTCAGCAAAATGCATTTATTTAAACGAATACAATATTTATAACATAAGCACACACTTACACTGGCGGGCACGAAATGCCGGTGGCGGAGATGAGAGCACCTACTGTCGGCTGGACAGAGAGGATCGGTGGCGGGCACCATCATGTGCCCGCCACCGATCTTCTCCGTCCCCGGCTTGCAGCCTCCCTTCCTGCCGACAGCGGCTGCTACCATCACGGCCACCGGCATTATGGCAGGACGGGAGGCTGCAAGCCGGGGACGGAGAAGATCGTGGCGGGCACATCTTCTCCGTCCCCGGCTTGCATCCTCTCCGTCCGCCGACAGCGGCTGCCACCATCACGGCCACCAGCATTACGTGCCCGCCACCGACAGCAGGTGCTCTCTCTCCGGTGGCTGTGATGGTAGCAGCCGCTGTCGGCGGACGGAGAGGCTCGGTGGCGGGCACGTAATGCCGGTGGCCGTGCTGTAACTATCGGGGGTAAAGTGGACACTGCAGAGACTGGTGTTGGTGGTGATTTTGAACTCTCCACAGTAGCTCCTCTTGACAACATCGATCCACCGTTTCCTTACGTTGTCTCGGTAGGAGACTTAAATAGGCTAACTGAGCCGTTACCCTGGCCTGCAAACTGTGGCATCCAGGAAAGATGCATGAGCTACGTGGATGAGACATGACTGGTTAGCTAGCTGCAAACTATCATAAGCGATGCTATCCGAGACTCGAGCTAGCGGAAAACCACCGAAGCTAATGCACTGAACGTATTTATACCGCTTCCGCAGCAGGGCGGGGTTTATGCTAATCCGCGGCTATGATTTCTGACCCGCCCATTAAATCCTGAACACAGAAATGTTGAAATACAGTTTGGCAGCCTAGCTCCATAACTAAATTATAAATGGCTGAATGGCTTTTTACATGTTTTAAGGAAATACATTTATAACCTATTTAATGTGTTTAGAAGAAAATGGCTGAATTTGCTTTACACGGACTTTAACTCTACGAAAGCTAGCTCCAGGCTTATTCGCTGGGTGCTGCATCTGCAGGAATTCATGAAGTATCATAAAGGTAAGTTTAACAATTCACCTGATGCTCTAACGCAGGCCACTGTTCCGGCCTCCTGAGCATTGTATTCACCTTCTCTGGCATGTGACAAAAATGTGTTCCTTTTCCCCTGACCGATGAGGATATCTGGAAAGCTCAGAGGAACGATCCAGACACCCAGGTTGGACTCACTCTCATTCTAAATCTGTCCATGACACACTGCAGACTGCACACTTCAGTTTTTCACATTTTATTTCATTGGGGACTTGAGAGCTTGTAAAAGCACATTTCAGTTTGATTATCCTCTGAAAAGGCATTTTTTGATTATTCCCTGAAGAGGTATTTGTTTATTATACAAGTAGTTGACATTTGGCATTCCCTCTAGATATACATATTTTTTGTTTATATTTTTATGTAGGTTGGGGCTGGTTTGTAAGCATTTTACTGCCAGTACCGCCACAACCTCACCAGTGTTTCACAAACCATGCCACCAGTGGAAGAACTAAGCTTTTTAAAAGTGCAAATTGTTTTTAGAGCAAAACATATTTTAAAAAAAATACTACTATAATTACTAAAACCCCTGAAATATTATTCTTGTAACATATTGAAAGTGATTTTCGCTTGTTGATCAGTACCGTGCTGCAAATAGTCTACCATATGACATAACATATATTGCATAATTGCTCTACTTAGTTTGGACTGATTTCTCAGGTCAACTAAATTAATTCTTTGTCAGAAAGGAAGTGACAGGATTCAGGATAATGATGACAGTTATCGTCTTTATTGTAAATAGCCCCCAACCATGGTTCATATTTTATGAACTCTGTTGAAAGGCCTAAAGGATGATGACACTTACTCAGCAGAATCAGACTAAAAAAAAGAGAGATGAAAATCTATTATTATTATTTGGGTATCATTCAAGACGTGATATTGATTCACACTGTCATCAGTGAAAGTTCACAGCATTGAATCATTTTAAAAGCAAACATACCTTTCCAGCGTCACGGCTCTTGACTCTCAGCTTGTTGACCTGGGACTCAGCGATGTCAGCGCGCTCCTGAGCTTCCTCAAGTTCATGCTGAACCTTCCTGAGCTTAGACATGTGGGTGTTGGCCTGCTCCTCCTGTTAAGTATTTGGAGGTATGTTGGCGTAGTTACAAGACAGTTAATAGTGATGTTGTTATTAAATCAGCTGTCAATGATGTGCCACATAAAGTATTTGACTTACAGCCTCCTCAGCCTGTCTCTTGTAAGACTTGACTTTAAGCTGCAGCTTGTCCACCAGATCCTGAAGTCTGTGCACATTCTTCTTGTCCTCCTCAGTCTGTACAGATACAAGATTATACAGTATGTGAAGAAGAATAGAGAATGAATTAGAGGTTAGGGGAGTTTTTCAGTACGGCTTACCTGGTATGTCAGCTCCTTCACTCTCCTCTCATATTTGCGGACTCCTTTAACAGCATCACCTCCACGTCTCTGTTCAGCTTCAACTTCAGTCTCCAGCTCACGCACCTGTAATGTGATGATAAATAATATATCAGTCTTCCACGCAGAGACTTTAGTTGAAGTAATAAAAAGTACAATAAAAGCGATGTGCCTCCAAATTTTTATATACAGTTCATACCCTGGACTCCAGTTTCTGGAGCTGCTTCTTGCCACCCTTCATGGCGAGGTTCTCAGCCTCATCCAGACGGTGCTGGAGGTCCTTGACTGTGACCTCCAGGTTCTTCTTCATCCTCTCCAGGTGAGAACTGGTGTCCTGCTCCTTCTTCAGCTCCTCAGCCATCATGGCAGCCTGAAATGATGCACAGTTTAGAAATATAGTTTTTAGTCTTGATATTAATGACAATAATGGTAGATAATAATTAATGAAGTGTAAACAAGTATTTCTTGAAGCAGTATTTACATAAAAACAAGACTCACATCAGTAATAGCCTTCTTGGCTTTATCTTCAGCATTTCTTGCTTCCTGAACAGCATCATCCACTTCACCTTGAACCTGGACGAGGTCAGACTCCAGCTTCTTCTTGGTGTTCATAAGACTGGTGTTCTGAATATTGACCAAGAATAGACAGTGTTTATTGGTATGTGTCTCACATCTTTGATTAGATACAATTCTTGTGAATTAACAAAATCACACCTGAGAGTGAAGCAGTCCGACACGCTCACTAGCATCAACCAACTCCTGCTCAGCCACTTTGCGTCCTCTCTCTGTCTGGTCCAGAGCGACTCTCAGCTCCTCGATCTCAGCCACCATCAGGCCATTTCTGCGCTCCACCATGGCAACCTGCTCCTTCATGTCTGCCTGTCCTCTGACAGCATCATCAAGGTGCAGTTGGGCATCCTGACATTGAACAAAGAAAAAGAAAGTTTACATAATTTCCCTTTGATTTTTTTTTACATTTAAAAATCAAAGAAATCTTACCTTGAGTTGTCCCTGGACATTCCTCAGTTGTTTCTGGGCCTCAGCAGCCTGCCTGTTTGAATGGCTCAGCTGAATCTCCATCTCATTCAGGTCTCCCTCCATCTTCTTCTTGACTCTCAGGGCATCATTCCTGCTCCTGACCTCAGAATCAAGAGTGCTCTGCATGGAGTCAATCACCCTCTGGCTGTTCCTCTTGATCTGCTCCATCTCCTCATCCTTCTCTGCCAGCTTCCTGTCAACCTCACCTTTGATCTGGTTGAGCTCAAGCTGAACACGGAGAATTTTGGCCTCCTCATGCTCCAGTGTGCCCTTAAAAAGTCACAAACACAACAAAAGGTATTTTTGGCTGAAATAAATTCAAAATGAATACATGGTTACATTTTAACCATGTATTTTATCATAGTGGTCCAATAATGTTAGCAAGATTTTACCTCAGCTTCCTCAAGTGCTGACTGAATTTCAGACTTCTCAGTCTCTACAGTCTTCTTGGATTTCTCCAACTCATGGATACTCTTTCCAGTCTCACCAATCTGTTCAGTCAGGTCTGAGATCTCCTCTGTAGAGCAACCAAAGTCAAATATAGTTAGAAATATATATGCAGATTACATCTGGAAATATGTGTCAGTGCTTTTACGACCAAATATTGCTCATAGACTACACTACTAGAGGTCAAAGAAGAACCCTTACAATGACTATGATCGTTACATTAAATACAGTAAGATTGGCATACGCTGCAGGTTCTTGTTCTCTCTCTTTATGGTCTCCAGGTGATCCAGAGCCTCCTCATAAGAGTTCTTCATCTTGAACAGTTCAGTGCTGAGAGAACGAGCCTCCTTCTGAGCTCCTTCCAGCTCTGCCTGGCCCTCCTCAAACTTCTGTTTCCATTCTGCAAGGACCTAGATTTGTATAGGTCAAAATATGTTAATTAAATGACTATTTATTAATAAAGGTGCTTGTTTCTCGCTATAAAACTGGTGTTGATTACCAGTTTAACCATTTACCTTATCAAAGTTCCTCTGCTTCTTGTCAAGGTTGGCAGCCAGAGAATTGGCTCTCTCTACGTCAATCATGAGGTCCTCCACCTCACCTTGCAGCCTCTGCTTGGTCTTCTCCAAAGAGGCGCACTTGGAGTTCACAGCCTCAATGGATTCCTCAGCATCCTGCAAGCGCTGGGCAAGCTTTTTCCTGTAGCGAAGAGGAATTATTTGTGCTTAAGTGAACAAAGATAGCAAAAATGGATTTATCTGTTAAAAAGTAGAAAGGATTATATACTTGGACTCCTCCAGCTCCTCAGTGCGCTGGATAGCATCAGTCTCATATTTGGTTCTCCACTGAGCCACCTCGCTGTTGGCCTTGGACATTCCTCTCTGCAGCTCAGCTTTGGCCTCCTGCTCCTCCTCATACTGCTCTCTGAGCAGATCACAGTCATGGCGGGCTGACTGAACTGCATGGGCCAGGGCATTCTTGGCCTGTTGAACATGACAAAACATTTGTATCATACCTATAAAGTGGAAAAAGAAATAGTAAATAAGTACTTTTTTTAAGGTTAATCATTTTGATGTCGCCATTTAGTTTTAAATCCTCAAGACAACTTCTGCATCAATCATATTTTCTACTCAGCATCATGTATTTTGTCATTATTGGGCAAAAATGTAATTCGTAAAAGGTTCACTTAGCAATAATAGCAGTATGCCTGGTTGTTGTTGCTGTGGGAATAGATTCTTGAGCTTTGATCTTTTAAATCTTATTACAGTATTATGGTACACATTTTGAATGACCACATTTGAAAAAGCGAATACACCCCCTGTTAAAATCTAATAACTTGTTTACCTTGACTTCCTCCTCAACATGTCTCTTAAGCTCCTCAATCTGCTGAGTGAAGGCCTGTTTTCCTCTGGTCAGCTGGGAAACAAGAGCTTCCTTCTCTTCAAGCTGGCGGGAGAACTCACCTGAATGACAATGTATAAATGAGATTTTTATTGTCAAATTTCTCATTAATAACTTCCATCATTTATTTTTATTCCATGACACTCACCATTCTCTGTCAGCAGTCTTGCCTTTTGTCCATTAACGTCGTTCAGATGGCGAACATTCTCATCATTTTTGGCTTTGAGCTCACTGAACTGGTCCTCAAGAGTTCTGCACATTTTTTCCAGGTTGCCCTATCAACAACGAAACATGATGTACGTTGAGTTTTTTTTAAATTTAAAGCTGCCATATTTATTGGTTAGAGATCATGTTTCTGAGCATAACAAAGGCAAATACCTAAACTTTAAACAAACGACTCACTTTAGATTTAGCAACAGCCTCCATGTTGCTGGAGAGGTCATCAATCTCCATCTTGTACTCGCTCTTCTCCTTCTCCAGCTTCTGCTTGACACGCTGGAGGTTGTCGATCTGCTCTCCCAGCTCTGCAACACTGTCTGCCTGCTTCTTGCGGAGAGCTGATGCGGTAGCTTCGTGCTGCAGGGTTGACTCTTCAAGATCACGGCGCAGCTTCTGGAACTCAGCTTCACGCTTCTTGCTCATCTCAATCTGAGCAGCTGTTGCTCCACCAGCCTCCTCGAGCCTCTCACTGATCTCCTCAAGCTCCCTGGAGAGGTCAGCCCTCTGCTTCTCAACCTTGGCCCGAGCAGCCCTCTCAGCCTCAATCTCTTCCTCCAGCTCCTCAATACGAGCCTAGATTTGATGAAAGAAGGTTTATTGACTTGAATATAATGTGTTGTTTTTGATTTACTGAGTCTGATTTGCATGAGTAACAGCGTATGTACTGTATGTTTGATATGTCACCTGGAGCTCCTTGATCTTCTTCTGAAGCTGAGCACCGAGAGACTGTTCATCCTCAATCTTGCTGAGGAGCTGGCTGGTTTCAAATTCTTTCCTTGATGAGGATACAAAGAAAGCTTTCACTGTCACAGTTTGTACTGTTGTTGGAGTGTAATGTTTGAGATGCTGAAAAGAGGATTAATAACCTAAATCAAAAACCTTACTTTTTGATTTTCTCATCAGATTGCTGTTTGTCATTCTCCAGATCCATTATGGATTCCTGGGCTAGTTTCAGATCTCCCTCAAGCTTCCTCTTGGCTCTCTCAAGGTCCATGCGGAGCTTCTTCTCTTGCTCCAGTGATCCCTCCAGCTATCACATGACAGTTAATGATAAATGATTTAGGGTATTCAAATTACAGTGTGTCAATACAAGTATTATATATTATTTTGAATTTGTATCATGGAGTATCAATTAAAACACAAGCTACTTGACAATAGAAAGACACAATCGAAACAATTGTTTTCTTACATCGTCCACTTGCTGTTCCAGCTTTGTCTTGGCTTTGGTCAGAGTGTTGACTTTGTCTTCCTCTGCTTGGAGATCATCAAGTGTTTGCTGGTGGCTCTCTTGGAGGGCTTTCTTCTCCTTGGTTAACTTGGCAATAGACTCGTCTTGAGATGCCATCTCCTCTGTCAGGTTTTTCACCTAAAATGACGTGAAAGATGCATTATTTCCATCACATTATATTCATTTGGTCTGTGTTTAAATGAATGTGGGTTTAAAATAATTCAAACCTTGTTTTCTGTGGCATGTTTCTCCTTCTCCACTTTAGCCAAAGTGAGCTCCAAGTCATCAATGTCTTTCTTCAGCTCAGAGCATTCGTCCTCCAGCTTCCTCTTCTTGGCAGTCAGTTCAGCATTGATTTCCTCTTCATCCTCCAGTCTCTCGGTTGTCTCTTTGAGTTTGGCCTCGAGTTGGATCTTGCTCTTAATGAGCCCTTCACATCTTTCCTCAGCATCAGAGAGGTTATCGACTTCCTATTGTACATAATGAATATACAATAAGTTTTAAAAGTTTGAAAACATTGATATATTCTCTGGTATTAGAAGTCAGTGAAGGTATTTGGCCTCTTCTTATCTCACCTAGATATCTGAATAAATTTAAGCAACATGGTACAATTAATTAAGCGGATATGTAATAGAATTACACTTCCTTGGTTTCCTACTTACTGAAGCCACTTGGAGTTGCAGGTCATTCTTCTCCTGCATTAGGGAAACCATCTTCTCCTCCAGTTCCTTCTTCTTGGCCAGGGCAGAAGCCAGGTCTGTTTTCATCTTATCATAGTTCTCCTTCATCTGCTGCAGCTCCTTCTCAGTCTCAGCACTCTTCAGGAGAGGCTTGATCTTGAAGTAGAGATTCATCCATGGCCAGTTCTTCACATTCATGAATGAACGGATGTTGTACTGGATTGAGAAGATAGATTCTCTGGAAAATGAGATTGATGTAGAAAGTGTCATTTCTTCTGAAACATTATTTTGCAGAACTTCTAAGTCTAACAATTGAAAAAATATATATCAACTACATAATTGGACAGTACAGTTTACTGTACAGTAAAAGAATCCTACCTCCTCTCCCACATCTTAACAAACTCCTTCCTCATGACATATCCTCTGCAGAGAGCCTGAGTCATGGTCACCAGGGTAGCCAGTTTCTCATCTCTCATCTCCTCCAGCTGACCCAGCAGACCAGCTTTGAAGAACACCTATATTGTCAAGTGGGGCAAATTAGCATTCAGTGCATATGGGTACAACGGGACAACCACACAAGTAAAGCTGTAGTCTTTGAGGATGAACCTTTGTGTGTCCAAACTTGTACTGAGTGTGGTCCACATCAATGGAGCCCAGCAGCTTCTCTGAAGCTTTCTTGTTGTCAATGAACTGTCCCTCAGGGATGACACTGGCATTCAATACTTTGTATCTACAACAGAAAATTATGTTGTTCCTTTTATCTTCCTCCCACTTTTTCTTGGTGTTTACCATCCTAATACCTCTAACGAAATCAACTTGACTTGCTTATAATGAAAATTGCAGTCACCTCTGCTTGAAGTCACCGTAGAGGATTCTGCTGGGGAAGCCCTTTCTGCAGATTCTGATGCCCTCCAGCACACCATTACACCTCAGCTGGTGGATGACCAAGAAGTTCTCCATAAGACCTGCACATTGCAAACTCATTGTATCAAAACATTTCTTTACCATACCATGTCACACACAGCGTACAAATCTGGGTAATGCGCTTCTTACCTGGGGTCTTTGTTTCATTGGGAATCAGACAGCGGACAAAATGAGGGTGAGTGCTCCTCAAGTTGGTCATCAGCTTGCCCAAGTTCTCCTGTGGATGAGCATCACAGAATAATAGGTCATCATTATTTTAAGATGAGATTGGTAATTGTTGTCCAAAACTATGAAACAATACATACCCTGAAAAGAGCAGACACAGTCTGGAAGGAACCGCCCTTCTTCTTGCCAGCCTTCTTGCCAGCAGCCTCTATTTTGCAAAATATGACATTTTATTAATGGTACCGAAGAATAATTGTAATACACTACAGTAAGTGGTTTAAGTTTTCTTCTGTGTTGAATGTGTATTTTTCAATTTCAATTTCAACCAGCAGCCTCTGTTTTGTACAATATTCAATTGTATTAATGGTACTGGATTACACAGCAGTAACTGTTAAAACTTTTTGTCTCTGGAATGTGGAATTCACTTTTTAAAATTTACCTAAATGAATATTTTACCACAGAGAAGTTACCTGTTTCCTACTCAGCCCAACCCAATTGAAACGGACACACCGTTTTTTACCTAACACTACAAAGTCATTGCACTGCCTGTAACTTTCCAAACTCCACTTTTCAGTAAGCAGCCAATAGCTATGAAAAGAGATGGCAACAATGCTCACTATCTTCAACAGTATAAAATAGGAGGTTAAAACATCTGTACTGGGTACACAGAGTTTCTGATAACTCTGCTCACTTTTATTTCTTACCTTCAGCTCCAGCCTTGACTACATACAACAAGGCCAGCAGTTTATTTGAAGATTTCTGGTAAAGCTGAACAACTGAGTCGTTCAGGGGGTCCTTGTTCTTGTCCAGCCAGCCAGCAATATTATATTCCACTGTACCAGCATAGTGAACCAGGGCGAAGTGAGCTTCAGCCTTGCCCTTTCCAGGCTTTGGCTTCTCAAAGGCCTTGGTCTTGCCAAGATGCTGATCATGCAGCTTGTTCTTGAAAGTTGTGTCAGAGGCCTTGGGGAACATGCACTCCTCTTCAAGGATGGAGAAGATGCCCATTGGCTGAAAAGAATTTACATTTCATGGTAAGAAAAAAATTTACCTGAGGAAGCAAACATTTGCACTTGAATCAAGAAATCTATCTGATTCAACAAAGTGGTATGTTACCTTCTCGATAAGCTCAATGCAGGCAGCCAAGTCCATACCGAAGTCAATGAACTCCCATTGAATGCCTTCTTTCTTGTACTCCTCTTGCTCCAGGACAAACATGGTGTGGTTGAAGAACTGTTGCAGTTTCTCATTGGTGAAGTTGATGCAGAGTTGCTCCAAGCTGTTGAACTGTAGTTATAGAAAAACATTTAATTTCATGCCAAAATAAATTTGAACCTTTGAATTTTTCAGAAAGGTTGATTTTCCAAAACTTACATCAAAGATCTCGAATCCAGCGATATCCAACACTCCAATGAAGAACTGTCTTGCCTTCTTTGTGTCCAGCATCTCATTGATACGGATGACCATCCACAAGAACATTTTCTCATAGATGGATTTGCACAGAGCGCTGACAGAATTGTTGACCTAAATATAAGGATTTAGGTGTGGATTTATGAGTGTGATATTTTTATTTGGAAATTTAAATATTTCCCTTTCCAAACACCAAACTTTCGCCTTATTACCTGTGGGACGGTCTGACCTTTGGTCACCATCTCATTGCCAACCTTGACTCTTGGGTAGCACAGAGCTTTCAGCATATCAGCTGAGTTCAGGCCTAGGAGGTAGGCGATTTTATCAGCCTCTGATGGAGAGAAAAACAATAAGTTATGTGAATGAAGGAATGAATGAATGAATATTTTGTTTTCGTGTTTGGTCATTAACATGACCCATCCCTGATGGATTATAAATACACACTGACTTGTGTAGTATCTTACACACCAGAAAGCTGCATGAGAAGAGTGTATTATTTTCGAAATTACCCTCATTGCCATCTGGTTCAGCCTGCTCCTCACGCTGCTTCTGCTTGAATTTCATGCCGCCATGATGAATCACAGCTCCAGTCAGCTTGTAGATGCCCATTTTCTCCTCAGCAGTGAAGCCCAAGATGTCAATAGCAGTCTGCAGTGTAAATGAAGCAAAGTTGTTGTCATGTGAAACATTTTCCCCTGTATACTATCTCTTTAACTAAATTGTTGTCTTACATCTGTTGCAATGAACTCCTCCACATCATCGATGCTTTTCACAGTGATTTCACCCTGACTGATCATTGGGTAGTCATAGGGGTTGGTGGTGATCAGAAGAGCCTCTAGAGAAGGCCAGTAGAATTACATAGTATTGTTTGATGTTTTATTCTTATATTGTTAAAAGGTTTATTAAAAATTGGTGTAGTAACATACCCAAGAGCTCAGGCTTGTGGCCAGTCATCAGCTGGTAGAAGATATGGTAGCTCCTCTCAGCAGACAACTGGAAGGTGACACGAGACTTCTCCAGCAGATCTAAGAAGATGAAATTTAAATCAAAAATGTTTTTGTTTTACAGTATATTGTGACTTTATCAGAGCTTAGATTATAATTTAAATGGATATTGACGAATGCCATGGTTGAAACTTACATGTTTCAATATCAGCTGAAGCTAGCTTGCCAGTAGTGCCAAAGTGGATCCTGATAAATTTACCCTAGACAGCCAGACATTAATATCATCAGTTTTTTTTAAATGTATGAATGAAAAAAGTCTCAAGATATTTTCTCCAGTACTTACAAAACGAGAGGAGTTGTCATTCCTCACAGTCTTGGCATTACCATAGGCCTCCAACAGAGGGTTGGCCGCAACAATTTGGTCCTCAAGAGAGCCCTGCAAGAGAAGATTTGAATTACATGAGCTATACATTCAAATTAACTTTCCTCTGACAAACACTTTCATCTTACACAACCAATTTTACCTTAATTTTGCTAGTTTGTGCCTCAGCCTTCTTAGCTCCAATAGCTGCAATTGTTGCAAAGTACTGGATGACACGCTTGGTGTTGACAGTCTTTCCAGCACCGGATTCTCCACTGGGGTACAAGAGACATATTGTCAAGATTTTGCTTCATTATCATTAAGTTAATAAAGTTATAGCACAATAGTGTGTTTTATACTCACGTAATCAGGATAGACTGGTTCTCACGATCTGAAACACAAACATGAATGCTTCACATGAGATATATTTTTCTTTTAATAAATATCAATGGAAGATTTTACCTCTGTGTGTTTAGATTCCAACACTGATATTTTTATCTTACCAGTGAGCATGAACTGATAGCCATTGTCAGAGATGGAGAAGATGTGGGGTGGAGCCTCAATCCTCTTCTTGCCTCTGTATGCTTCTACACATTGAGCATCATATACGGGAAGCCACTTATAGGGATTCACGACAACGCAAAACAACCCAGAGTAGGTCTGTAATAGTAAAAAGCATAAACATAGTGTGATTTTATTTAGATTTTGTTTGATTTCCATTTAGGTACACATACTCTATACATATTTACATATACATTAAATTAGCATAGTGTGGAAACTCACATAGATCATCCATGATGCATAACGCTCTTTGAGGTTATACAACACGCAAGGCTCATTGAGGTGGGTCATCATGGCCATGTCCTCAATTTTGTCATACTTGGGAGGGTTCCTGGGATGGATGTCTTCCTCTTTTACTGTGATCGTCTGAACAGCAAATACAGTAAAATGTATTTAACTAAGAAATAACTTCAAACAGAAAAGTTCATCACATGGATCACATTGTTGTTCACAGTGTCAGTTTGAGCTTGAAATACAATGAGAAACAAATAGTTCACTGAATGTTTTACCAAGATATTGTTTTAGATAAATGTTAATCCTATCCTTGTATATACAAGTTGTTTTAGATGGAAATCGATTGAGTAGTTTTGTTGAAAAAAGTCAAATGAATCACTTACCTTTCCACAGTCTGTATCCACCGTTGCTTTTCCACCCTCTCTCTTTACAAGTTTACCCTTGAGGTACATCTCCGCAGGCTCAGCCACAAAAAAAGCGGTTTTGGCATCAAAAGGAGTGGTTTGTGCCTCAAGCCTCTCCTTCTCTGGCTTCCGGAGAAAGATGGCCGCTGGGCCATAGGCCTCCATCTCTGCGTCTGTGCTCATGGTGGCACTTCAGTGGAGACTGAAAAGATGAAGTCCACAATAGTGTTAACATATTGACATGACATAGCTATGGTCTTCTGCCCAGCTGATTGTGGAGATTTTAAGTTTTTTATGCTGAAATCTTTTACCTCAGCTGGTTCCGAAAACAACTGAGCGTTGGAGTCTCTGGTGGAGTTGGGAGATCCTGTAAATACATGATTAAAGATGAGTACAATAACTTGTTTCAGATTGTTTTTCTAATTTCAATTTTTTTCTGTGGAAATATAGCCAATTTGAAAACAGATGAGGGTAAAGATGGCAAAATGTTTATAGACTTATAAAATATATTCAAACTGTAATGAATTGAATTATTAAAGTCAAAGTCAATCATTAAACCATTAAAATACTCTTCCATCCTCTCAACTGCCCTCGCTACCAGAGGAATAGTATTGCTCTTAATGATCAGTCAGTATGTATGTGATGAAATAGGGTGTGTATTAAATGCAAATACAAACTAACAAATTGTGTATGTTTTTTTTCTTTTGCAGGAACCTACTTCTAAAATGTGATAGGAGTATATCAAGAACATTTTTTGGGAATAATGTCTAGTCAAGACTACCACCCAGGTAACTCTGCCATAGAATTCTGGACAATATGCAAAAGTAATTAGCAACACATTAACTTCACTGACTAATCAAGAACAGTAAAAACTGAGGTCGAAGTGAATACACTCACCTGTGATGGAGGTTCAGTTAATGCAGTAGCTCAGAGCTGCCTCTTTTATAGAGGGTGGGATTGCCTGGTCAGCAGCAGTCTCTCGCTCGGTTTGGTCATGGCATCTTTTCATCCTGTTGCTTATTTGTGGCAGTGACGTTTAAGGACGGGGTTTGCATAATTCTTTGTAACTTCAGCTCAAAAAATACAGGATACGTTAGTGCAGAATGTGGTTTGTGTATGTTTCCAATCATTATAATCCTCGATTTAAACAATGCTGAAGTTGGGATTTGTTTTGAACATCTTTCTTTAAATGAATGGACAGCTTTGGGGGTTGGTTTTGAAAAGTCTTCCAAATTCCATTAGTATTCAATTTCAGGACACTTGCACATTTGAGTTCACCCCTAAATGACACTAATATGAGAGTTGTAGTTGTATACACATGTTTATTAAACAATAAAATGCATCTTTAATACAAACTTAGAGGTTGTACTAATATCATTATCATGAAATGTATGGATGTGGTTGTGCTCTATTTGACCTTATAAATGAAAGCTAGAGCACTGTATTTGTGGATTTTACATTGCATAACTGTTTTTGAGTCATGTTAGATGAATGCAAAGCGCCTGGTTTGGAAATGTCCCCAAATGTTTGTAGTTTACAATTACAGGAAACTGGCACATCTCATATTCCTGTAATAAAAACAGGAATCTTTTGGATAACTCCCTAAATGGAAATGAAAACAGTTGGCAACTCCTTTGAGATCAGGACCAAAATAAATTTAACAAAATGAACTTCTCCAGTTACTACATTTGATATGAAGGAGGTGACATCTATTCAAGTACCACTATAAGTGCCCTGGAAAATCTTAAGGGGTCATGTCATTTAAGGCCTTTTTGAGTCAAAGTGGCAAACCACACATATACACATGGAAACACTAAACCCCTATCAGAAAGTGGGTGAACCGTTTTCTCAACTTTTTTCACAGGACACATACTGATTTGAGCAGGTGGTGTTTATAATTAAAGTGTCCAAGTGACTGATGCCAGTATTTTCCACCACTGATTAAAGTTCTTTGCTCCTGATATTGATTACATCATTTAAGTTAGATTTTTATCAATCTAAGAATGGATATACAGCACGTGTCATCTGCTTCCACTCCCATTGTCACTTGTATTTGGATGTCCTTGCTTCACCCTATTGTTTTTTGACATTTTCTCAAATGGTAGTAGCAGAGTAGAGATTTCTGGCCCAATGTCACCTGTTTACAGGGTGCATGGAGTGTAAAAGTCTGAGGAGGCAAGTTTTGCTGGACTTTACAGCAGTCTCATTGTGTAGTCCTAGCACCCCTATAGATCGCCCCTTCAAAAGCGGAAGATTGTTAAGGAGCAGATTGAAGGCATGTTCCAACAGGGTATCATTGTGGGTAAAAAAGGTGGTGGCTCCCCCCGGTTTTGTGTAGATTTCCGTCGTGTTAATGACCAGAGTGATGGGGATGTCTATCCTCTGCCAGCCATTTCTGAGATCCTTGAGTCACTGGCATGCTCAACTGTTTTCACCACCCTAGATTTTAACAGTGGTTATTGGCAGGTGGAAATGGAGCCTGAAAGCCAGCCCCTGACGCCGTTTGTCACATCTTTTGGGTTGTTCCCTTTTTCGGGTCATGCTACTATAATTACTAAAACCCCTGAAAGTATTATTCTTCAACTCAAACTCAAAAGTACTTCATTATTCCGTTAGGAACTTCGTTGTGGAAGGACATCAAAAGTGCAGGAGCAGCAATACAATACAAGAATCCACACATCCCTACATACCACAGACATACCCAACACAATAATAACACACATTCCTACAACCACACATAAGTACAAGTACTCACAGCAAAGGTTAAAAAAGACACATACAAAGATAAAGACTAGTTAAAAACAGGTTAAAAGAAAAACAAATTATGGTGAGAGTAAGTATTTAAAAGTCTTTTAATTTAATTCTTGTACCATATTGAAAATGATTTTCGCTTGTTGATCAGTACTGTGCTGTAAATAGTCTACTATATGACATATATATTGCATAATTGCTCTACTTAGTTTTGGACTGATTTCTCTGGTAAACTAAATAAATTATTCGTCAGAAAGGAAGTGACAGGATTCAGGATAATGATGACAGTTATCGTCTTTATTGTAAATAGCCCCCAACCATGGTTCATATTTTATGAACTCTGTTGAAAGGCCTCAAGGATGATGACACTTACTCAGCAGAATCAGACTAAAAAAAAGAGAGATGAAAATCTATTATTATTATTTGGGTATCATTTAAGATGTGATATTGATTCACACTGTCATCAGTGAAAGTTGACAGCATCAAATCATTTTAAAAATAAACATACCTTTCCAGCGTCACGGCTCTTGACTCTCAGCTTGTTGACCTGGGACTCAGCGATGTCAGCGCGCTCCTGAGCTTCCTCAAGCTCATGCTGAACCTTCCTGAGCTTAGACATGTGGGTGTTGGCCTGCTCCTCCTGTTAAGTGTTTGGAGATATGTTGGTGTAGTTACAGGACAGTTAATAGTGATGTTATTATTAAATCAGCTGTCAATGATGTGCCACGTAATGTATTTGACTTACAGCCTCCTCAGCCTGTCTCTTGTAAGACTTGACTTTAAGCTGCAGCTTATCAACCAGATCCTGAAGTCTGTGCACATTCTTCTTGTCCTCCTCAGTCTGTACAGATACAAGATTATACAGTATGTGAAGAAGAATATAGAATGAATTAGAGGTTAGGGGAGTTTTTCAGTACGGCTTACCTGGTATGTCAGCTCCTTCACTCTCCTCTCATATTTGCGGACTCCTTTAATAGCATCAGCTCCACGTCTCTGTTCAGCCTCAACTTCAGTCTCCAGCTCACGCACCTGTAATGTGATGATAAATAATATATCAGTCTTCCACGCAGAGACTTTAGTTGAAGTAATAAAAAGTACAATAAAAGCGATGTGCCTCCAAATTTTTATATACAGTTCATACCCTGGACTCCAGTTTCTGGAGCTGCTTCTTGCCACCCTTCATGGCGAGGTTCTCAGCCTCATCCAGACGGTGCTGGAGGTCCTTGACTGTGACCTCCAGGTTCTTCTTCATCCTCTCCAGGTGAGCACTGGTGTCCTGCTCCTTCTTCAGCTCCTCAGCCATCATGGCAGCCTGAAATGATGCACAGTTGAGAAATATAATTTTTAGTCTTGATATTAATGATAATAATGATAGATAATAATGAATGAAGTGTAATCAAATATTTCTTGAAGCAGTATTTACATAAAAACAAGACTCACATCAGTAATAGCCTTCTTGGCTTTATCTTCAGCATTTCTTGCTTCCTGAACAGCATCATCCACTTCACCTTGAACCTGGACGAGGTCAGACTCCAGCTTCTTCTTGGTGTTCATAAGACTGGTGTTCTGAATATTGACCAAGATTAGACAGTGTTTATTGGTATGTGTCTCACATCTTTGATTAGATACAATTCTTGTGAATTAACGAAAACACACCTGAGAGTGAAGCAGTCCGACACGCTCACTAGCATCAACCAACTCCTGCTCAGCCACTTTGCGTCCTCTCTCTGTCTGGTCCAGAGCGACTCTCAGCTCCTCGATCTCAGCCACCATCAGGCCATTTCTGCGCTCCACCATGGCAACCTGCTCCTTCATGTCTGCCTGTCCTCTGACAGCATCATCAAGGTGCAGTTGGGCATCCTGACATTGAACAGAGAAAAAGAAAGTTTACATAATTTCCCTTTGATTTTTTTTTACATTTAATAATCAAACAAATCTTACCTTGAGTTGTCCCTGGACATTCCTCAGTTGTTTCTGGGACTCAGCAGCCATCCTGTTGGAATGGCTCAGCTGAATCTCCATCTCATTCAGGTCTCCCTCCATCTTCTTCTTGACTCTCAGGGCATCATTCCTGCTCCTGACCTCAGAATCAAGAGTGCTCTGCATGGAGTCAATCACTCTCTGGCTGTTCCTCTTGATCTGCTCCATCTCCTCATCCTTCTCTGCCAGCTTCCTGTCAACCTCACCTTTGATCTGGTTGAGCTCAAGCTGAACACGGAGAATTTTGGCCTCCTCATGCTCCAGTGTGCCCTTAAAAAGTCACAAACACAACAAAAGTTATTTTTGGCAGAAATAAATTCAAAATGAATTCATGGTTACATTTTAACCATGTATTTTATCATAGTGGTCCAATAATGTTAGCAAGATTTTACCTCAGCTTCCTCCAGTGCTGACTGAATTTCAGACTTCTCAGTCTCTACAGTCTTCTTGGATTTCTCCAGCTCATGGATACTCTTTCCAGTCTCACCAATCTGTTCAGTCAGGTCTGAGATCTCCTCTGTAGAGCAACCAAAGTCAAATATAGTTAGAACTATACATGCAGATTACATCTGGAAATATGTGTCAGTGCTTTTACGACCAAATATTGCTCATAGACTACACTACTAGAGGTCAAAGAAGAACCCTTACAATGACTATGATCGTTACATTAAATACAGTAAGATTGGCATACGCTGCAGGTTCTTGTTCTCTCTCTTTATGGTCTCCAGGTGATCCAGAGCCTCCTCATAAGAGTTCTTCATCTTGAACAGTTCAGTGCTGAGAGAACGAGCCTCCTTCTGAGCTCCTTCCAGCTCTGCCTGGCCCTCCTCAAACTTCTGTTTCCATTCTGCAAGGACCTAGAATTGTATAGGTCAAAATATGTTAATTAAATGATTATTTATTAATAAAGGTGCTTGTTTCTCGCTATAAAACTGGTGTTGATTGCCAGTTTAACCATTTACCTTATCAAAGTTCCTCTGCTTCTTGTCAAGGTTGGCAGCCAGAGCATTGGCTCTCTCAACGTCAATCATGAGGTCCTCCACCTCACCCTGCAGCCTCTGCTTGGTCTTCTCCAAAGAGGCGCACTTGGAGTTCACAGCCTCAATGGATTCCTCAGCATCCTGCAAGCGCTGGGCAAGCTTTTTCCTGTAGCGAAGAGGAATTATTTGTGCTTAAGTGAACAAAGATAGCAAAAATGGATTTATCTGTTAAAAAGTAGAAAGGATTATATACTTGGACTCCTCCAGCTCCTCAGTGCGCTGGATAGCATCAGTCTCATATTTGCTTCTCCACTGAGCCACCTCGCTGTTGGCCTTGGACATTCCTCTCTGCAGCTCAGCTTTGGCCTCCTGCTCCTCCTCATACTGCTCTCTGAGCAGATCACAGTCATGGCGGGCTGACTGAACTGCATGGGCTAGGGCATTCTTGGCCTGTTGAACATGACAAAACATTAGTATCATACCTATGAAGTGGAAAAAGAAATAGTAAATAAGTACTTTTTTTAAGGTTAATCATTATGATGTCGCCATTTAGTTTTAAATCCTCAAGACTACTTCTGCATCAATCATATTTTCTACTCAGCATCATGTATTTTTTCATTATTGGGCAAAAATGTAATTCGTAAAAGGTTCACTCAGCAATAATGCCTGGATGTTGTTGCTGTCGGAATAGATTCTTGAGCTTTGATCTTTTAAATCTTATTACAGTATTATGGTACACATTTTGAATGACTACATTTGAAAAAGAGAATACACCCCCTGTTAAAATGTAATAACAGGGCATGTAAACTTGTTTACCTTGACTTCCTCCTCAACATGTCTCTTAAGCTCCTCAATCTGCTGAGTGAAGGCCTGTTTTCCTCTGGTCAGCTGAGAAACAAGAGCTTCCTTCTCTTCAAGCTGGCGGGAGAACTCACCTGAATGACAATGTATAAATGAGATTTTTTATTGTTAAATTTCTCATTAATAACTTCCATCAGTAGTTTTTATTCCATGACACTCACCATTCTCTGTCTGCAGTCTTGCCTTTTGTCCATTAACGTCATTCAGATGGCGAACATTCTCATCATTTTTGGCTTTGAGCTCACTGAACTGGTCCTCAAGAGTTCTGCACATTTTTTCCAAGTTGCCCTATCAACAACAAAACATGATGTAACATGAGTTTTTTTTTTCTAAATTTAAAGCTACTGCCATATTCATTGGTTAGAGATCATGTTTCTGAGCATAACGAAGGCAAATACCTAATCTTTAAACAAACGACTCACTTTAGATTTAGCAACAGCCTCCATGTTGCTGGAGAGGTCATCAATCTCCATCTTGTACTCGCTCTTCTCCTTCTCTAGCTTCTGCTTGACACGCTGGAGGTTGTCGATCTGCTCTCCCAGCTCTGCAACACTGTCTGCCTGCTTCTTGCGGAGAGCTGATGCGGTAGCTTCGTGCTGCAGGGTTGACTCTTCAAGATCACGGCGCAGCTTCTGGAACTCAGCTTCACGCTTCTTGCTCATCTCAATCTGAGCAGCTGTTGCTCCACCAGCCTCCTCGAGCCTCTCACTGATCTCCTCAAGCTCCCTGGAGAGGTCAGCCCTCTGCTTCTCAACCTTAGCCCGAGCAGCCCTCTCAGCCTCAATCTCTTCCTCCAGCTCCTCAATACGAGCCTAGATTTGATGAAAGAAGGTTTATTGACTTGAATATAATGTGTTGTTTTTGATTTACTAAGTCTGATTTGCATGAGTAACAGCGTATGTACTGTATGTTGGATATGTCACCTGGAGCTCCTTGATCTTCTTCTGAAGCTGAGCACCGAGAGACTGTTCATCCTCAATCTTGCTGAGGAGCTGGCTGGTTTCAAATTCTTTCCTTGATGAGGATACAAAGAAAGCTTTCACTGTCACAGTTTGTACTGTTGTTGGAGTCTAATGTTTGAGATGCTGAAAAATAACCAAAATCAAAAACCTTACTTTTTGATTTTCTCATCAGATTGCTGTTTGTCATTCTCCAGATCCATTATGGATTCCTGGGCTAGTTTCAGATCTCCCTCAAGCTTCCTCTTGGCTCTCTCAAGGTCCATGCGGAGCTTCTTCTCTTGCTCTAGTGATCCCTCCAGCTATCACATGACAGTTAATGATAAATGATTTGTGGTATTCAAATGACAGTGTGTCAATACAAGTAGTATATATTATTCTGAATTTGTATCATGGAATGTCAATTAAAACACAAGCTACTTGACAAGAGAAAGACACAATTGAAACAATTGTTTTCTTACATCGTCCACTTGCTGTTCCAGCTTTGTCTTGGCTTTGGTCAGAGTGTTGACTTTGTCTTCCTCTGCTTGAAGATCATCAAGTGTTTGCTGGTGGCTCTCTTGGAGGGCTTTCTTCTCCTTGGTTAACTTGGCAATAGACTCATCTTGAGATGCCATCTCCTCTGTCAGGTTTTTCACCTAAGATGATGTGAAAGATGCATTATTTCCATCACATTACATTCATATGGTCTGTGTTTAAATGAATGTGGGTTTAAAATAATTCAAACCTTATTTTCTGTGGCATGTTTCTCCTTCTCCACTTTAGCCAAAGTGAGCTCCAAGTCATCAATGTCTTTCTTCAGCTCAGAGCATTCGTCCTCCAGCTTCCTCTTCTTGGCAGTCAGTTCAGCATTGATTTCCTCTTCATCCTCCAGTCTCTCGGTTGTCTCTTTGAGTTTGGCCTCGAGTTGGATCTTGCTCTTAATGAGCCCTTCACATCTTTCCTCAGCATCAGAGAGGTTATCGACTTCCTATTGTACATAATGAACATACAATAAGTTTAAAAGTTTGAAAAGATAAGCGTATATGTAATGAAATTACACTTCCTGGGTTTCCTACTCACTGAAGCCACTTGGAGTTGCAGGTCATTCTTCTCCTGCATCAGGGAAACCATCTTCTCCTCCAGTTCCTTCTTCTTGGCCAGGGCAGAAGCCAGGTCTGTTTTCATCTTATCATAGTTCTCCTTTATCTGCTGCAGCTCCTTCTCAGTCTCAGCACTCTTCAGGAGAGGCTTGATCTTGAAGTAGAGATTCATCCATGGCCAGTTCTTCACATTCATAAATGAACGGATATTGTACTGGATTGAGAAGATAGATTCTCTGGAAAATGAGATTGATGTAGAACGTGTCATTTCTTCTGAAACATTATTTTGCAGAACTTCTAAGTCTAACAATTGAAAAAATATATATCAACTACATAATTGGACAGTACAGTTCAGTGTACAATAAAAGAATCCTACCTCCTCTCCATCATCTTAACAAACTCCTTCCTCATGACATATCCTCTGCAGAGAGCCTGGGTCATGGTCACCAGGGTAGCCAGTTTATCATCTCTCATCTCCTCCAGGGTACCCAGCAAACCAGCTTTGAAAAACACCTATATTGTCAAGTGGGGCAAATTAGCATTCAGTGCATATGGGTACAACAGGACAACCACACAAGTAAAGCTGTAGTCTTTGAGGATGAACCTTTGTGTGTCCAAACTTGTACTGAGTGTGGTCCACATCAATGGAGCCCAGCAGCTTCTCTGAAGCTTTCTTGTTGTCAATGAACTGTCCCTCAGGGATGACACTGGCATTCAGTACTTTGTATCTACAACAGAAAATTATGTTGTTCCTTTTATCTTCCTCCCACTTTTTTTGGTGTTTACCATCCTAATACCTCTAACGAAATCAACTTGACTTGCTTATAATGAAAACTGCAGTCACCTCTGCTTGAAGTCACCGTAGAGGATTCTGCTGGGGAAGCCCTTTCTGCAGATTCTGATGCCCTCCAGCACACCATTACACCTCAGCTGGTGGATGACCAAGAAGTTCTCCATAAGACCTGCACATTGCAAACTCATTGTATCAAAACATTTCTTTACCATACCATGTCACACACAGCACACAAATCTGGGTTATGCTCTTCTTACCTGGGGTCTTTGTTTCATTGGGAATCAGACAGCGGACAAAATGAGGGTGAGTGCTCCTCAAGTTGGTCATCAGCTTGCCCAAGTTCTCCTGTGGATGAGCATCACAGAATAATAGCTCATCATTATTTTAAGATGAGATTGTTAATTGTTGTCCAAAAATATGAAACAATACATACCCTGAAAAGAGCAGACACAGTCTGGAAGGAACCGCCCTTCTTCTTGCCACCCTTCTTGCCAGCAGCCTCTATTTTGCAAAATATGACATTTTTATTAATGGCACCGAATAATAATAATAATAATACACTGCAGTAAGTGGTTTAAGTTTTCTTCTGTGTTGAATGTGTATTTTTCAATTTCATTACAAAGACTACAAAGCAGTAACTAGTAACTTTTTGTCTCTGGAATGTGGATTTCACTTTTCACTTGAATATTTTACCACAGAGAAGTTACCAGTTTCTTACTCGGCCCAACTCAATTGAAATAGACACACTGTTTTTTTACCTATCACTACAAAGTAACTTTCCAAACTCCACTTTTCAGTAAGCAGCCAATAGCTATGAAAAGAGATGGCAACAATGCTCACTATCTTCAACAGTAGAAAATAGGAAGTTAAAACATCTGTACTGGGTACACAGAGTTTCTGATAACTCTGCTCACTTTTATTTCTTACCTTCAGCTCCAGCCTTGACTGCATACAACAAGGCCAGCAGTTTATTTGAAGATTTCTGGTAAAGCTGAACAACTGAGTCGTTCAGGGGGTCCTTGTTCTTGTCCAGCCAGCCACCGATATTGTATTCCACTGTACCAGCATAGTGAACCAGGGCGAAGTGAGCTTCAGCCTTGCCCTTTCCAGGCTTTGGCTTCTCAAAGGCCTTGGTCTTGCCAAGATGCTGATCATGCAGCTTGTTCTTGAAAGTTGTGTCAGAGGCCTTGGGGAACATGCACTCCTCTTCAAGGATGGAGAAGATGCCCATTGGCTGAGAAGAATTTACATTTCATGGTAAGAAAAAAAAAATTACCGGAGGAAGGAAACATCTGTACTTGAAAATAATATGTTACCTTCTCGATAAGCTCAATGCAGGCAGCCAAGTCCATACCGAAGTCAATGAACTCCCATTGAATGCCTTCTTTCTTGTACTCCTCTTGCTCCAGGACAAACATGTGGTGGTTGAAGAACTGTTGCAGTTTCTCATTGGTGAAGTTGATGCAGAGTTGCTCCAAGCTGTTGAACTGTAGTTATAGAAAAACATTTAATTTCATGCCAAAATAAGTTTGAACTTTTGAATTTTTCAGAAAGGTTGATTTTCTAAAACTTACATCAAAGATCTCAAATCCAGCGATATCCAACACTCCAATGAAGAACTGTCTTGCCTTCTTTGTGTCCAGCATCTCATTGATACGGATGACCATCCACAAGAACATTTTCTCATAGATGGATTTGCACAGAGCGCTGACAGAATTGTTGACCTAAATATAAGGATTTAGGTGTGGATTTATGAGTGTGATACTTTTATTTGGAAATGTAAATATTTCCTTTCCAAACACCAAACTTCCGTCTTATTACCTGTGGGACGGTCTGACCTTTGGTCACCATCTCATTGCCGACCTTGACTCTTGGGAAGCACAGAGCTTTCAGCATATCAGCTGAGTTCAGGCCCAGGAGGTAGGCGATTTTATCAGCCACTGGTGGAGAGAAAAACAAGAAGTTATATGAATGTATGAATTAATAAATGAATAAATGAATGAATATTTTGTTTTCGTGTATGGTCATTAACATAACCCATTCCTGATTGATTATAAATACACACTGACTTGTGTAGTATCTTACACACCAGAAAGCTGCATGAGAAGAGTGTATTATTTTCGAAATTACCCTCAGTGCCATCTGGTTCAGCCTGCTCCTCACGCTGCTTCTGCTTGAATTTCATGCCGCCATGATGAGTCACAGCTCCAGTCAGCTTGTAGATGCCCATTTTCTCCTCAGCAGTGAAGCCCAAGATGTCAATAGCAGTCTGCAGTGTAAATAAAGCAAAGTTATTGGTATGTGAAACATTTTCCCCTGTATACTATCTCTTTAACTAAATTGTTGTCTTACATCTGTTGCGATGAACTCCTCCACATCATCGATGCTTTTCACAGTGATTTCACCCTGACTGATCATTGGGTAGTCATAGGGGTTGGTGGTGATCAGAAGAGCCTCTAGAGAAGGACAGTAGAATTACATAGTATTGTTTGATGTTTTATTCTTATATTGTTAAAAGTTTTATTAAAAATTGGTGTAGTAACATACCCAAGAGCTCAGGCTTGTGGCCAGTCATCAGCTGGTAGAAGATATGGTAGCTCCTCTCAGCAGACAACTGGAAGGTGACACGAGACTTCTCCAGCAGATCTAAGAAGAAGAAATTTAAATTAAAAACTTCACTGTTTTACAGTTTATTGTAACTTTATCAAAACCTAGATTATAATTTAAATGGATATTGACTAATACCATGATTGAAACTTACATGTTTCAATATCAGCTGAAGCTAGCTTGCCAGTTGTGCCAAAGTGGATCCTGATAAATTTACCCTAGACAGCCAGAACATTAATATCATCAGTTTTTTTTCAACGAAAAAAGTCTCAAGATATTTTCTCCTGTACTTACAAAACGAGAGGAGTTGTCATTCCTCACAGTCTTGGCATTACCATAGGCCTCCAACAGAGGGTTGGCCGCAACAATTTGGTCCTCAAGAGAGCCCTGCAAGAGAAGATTTGAATTACATGAGCTATACATTCAAATTAACTTTCCTCTGACAAACACTTTCATCTTACACAACCAATTTTACCTGAATTTTGCTAGTTTGTGTCTCAGACTTCTTAGCTCCAATAGCTGCAATTGTTGCAAAGTACTGGATGACACGCTTGGTGTTGACAGTCTTTCCAGCACCGGATTCTCCACTGGGGTACAAGAGACATATTATCAAGATTTTGCTTCATTATCATTAAGTTAATAAAGTAGCAGCACGATAGTGTGTTTCATACTCACGTAATCAGGATAGACTGGTTCTCACGATCTGAAACACAAACATGAATGCTTCACATGAGATATATTTTTCTTTTAATAAATATCAATGGAAGATTTTACCTCTGTGTGTTTAGATTCCAACACCGATAATTTTATCTTACCAGTGAGCATGAACTGATAGGCATTATCAGAGATGGAGAAGATGTGGGGTGGAGCCTCAATCCTCTTCTTGCCTCTGTATGCTTCTACACATTGAGCATCATATACGGGAAGCCACTTATAGGGATTCACGACAACGCAAAACAACCCAGAGTAGGTCTGTAATAGTAAAAAGCATAAACATAGTATGATTTTATTTAGATTTTGTTTGATTTCCATTTGGGTACACACACTCTATACATATTCACATGTACATTAAATTAGCATAGTGTGGAAACTCACGTAGATCATCCATGATGCATAACGCTCTTTGAGGTTATACAACACGCAAGGCTCATTGAGGTGGGTCATCATGGCCATGTCCTCAATTTTGTCATACTTGGGAGGGTTCCTGGGATGGATGTCATCCTCTTTTACTGTGATCGTCTGAACCGCAAATACAGTAAAATGTATTTAACTAAGAAATAACTTCAAACAGAAAAGTTCATCACGTGGATCACATTGTTGTTCAGTGTCAGTTTGAGCCTAAAATACAATGAGAAACAAATAGTTCACTGAATGTTTTACCAAGATATCGTTTTAAATAAATGTTAATCCTATCCTTGTATATACAAGGTGTCTTAGATGAAATCGATTGAGTAGTTTTGTTGTAAAAATTAAATAAATGAATCACTTACCTTTCCACAGTCTGTATCCACTGTTGCTTTTCCACCCTCTCTCTTTACAAGTTTACCCTTGAGGTACATCTCCGCAGGCTCAGCCACAAAAAAGGCGGTTTTGGCATCAAAAGGAGTGGTTTGTGCCTCAAGCCTCTCCTTCTCTGGCTTCCGGAGGTAGATGGCCGCTGGGCCATAGGCCTCCATCTCTGCGTCTGTGCTCATGGTGGCACTTCAGTGGAGACTGAAAAAATGAAGTCCACAATAGTGTTAACATATTGGCATGACATAGCTATGGTCTTCTGCCTTGTGGATATTTAAAGTTTTTTATGCTGAAATCTTTTACCTCAGCTGGTTCCAAAAACAACTGAGCGTTGGAGTCTCTGGTGGAGTTGGGAGATCCTGTAAATACATGATTAAACATGAGTACAATAACTTGTTTCAGATTGTTTTTCTAAGTTCAATTTTTTTTCTTTTTTCTGTGGAAATATAGCCGATTTGAAAACAGATGAGGGTAAAGATGGCAAAATGTTTATAGACTTATAAAATATATTCAAACTGTAATGAATTGAATTATTAAAGTCAAAGTCAATCATTAAACCATTAAAATACTCTTCCATCCTCTCAACTGCCCTCGCTACCAGAGGAATAGTATTGCTCTTAATGATCAGTCAGTATGTATGTGATGAAATAGGGTGTGTATTAAATGCAAATACAAACTAACAAATTGTGTATGTTTTTTTTCTTTTGCAGGAACCTACTTCTAAAATGTGATAGGAGTATATCAAGAACATTTTTTGGGAATAATGTCTAGTCAAGACTACCACCCAGGTAACTCTGCCATAGAATTCTGGACAATATGCAAAAGTAATTAGCAACACATTAACTTCACTGACTAATCAAGAACAGTAAAAACTGAGGTCGAAGTGAATACACTCACCTGTGATGGAGGTTCAGTTAATGCAGTAGCTCAGAGCTGCCTCTTTTATAGAGGGTGGGATTGCCTGGTCAGCAGCAGTCTCTCGCTCGGTTTGGTCATGGCATCTTTTCATCCTGTTGCTTATTTGTGGCAGTGACGTTTAAGGACGGGGTTTGCATAATTCTTTGTAACTTCAGCTCAAAAAATACAGGATACGTTTGTGCAGAATGTGGTTTGTGTATGTTTCCAATCATTATAATCCTCGATTTAAACAATGCTGAAGTCGGGATTTGTTTTGAACATCTTTCTTTAAAATGAATGGACAGCTTTGGGGGTTGGTTTTGAAAAGTCTTCCAAATTCCATTAGTATTCAATTTCAGGACACTTGCCCATTTGAGTTCACCCCTAAATGACACTAATATGAGAGTTGTGGTTGTATATTAAATAATAAAATGCATCTTTAATACAAACTTAGAGTTTGTACTAATATCATTACCATGAAATGTATAGATGTGGTTGTGCTCTATTTGACCTCGTAAATGAAAGTCAGAGCACTGTATTTGTGGATTTTACATTGCATTACTGTTTTTGAGTCATGGCAGGTGAATGCAAAGCGCTTAGTTTTGGATATGTCCCCAAATTTTTGTAGTTTACAATTACAGGAAACTGGCACATCTCATATTCCTGTAATAAAAACAAGAATCTTTTGGATAACTCCCTAAATGGAAATGAAAACAGTTGGAAACTCCTTTGAGATCAGGACCAAAATAAATTGAACAATATGAACTTCTCCAGTTACTACATTTGATATGAAGGAGGTGACATCTATTCAAGTACCATGATAAGTGCCCTGGAAAATCTTAAGGGGTCATGTCATTTATAGCCTTTTTGAGTCAAAGTGGCAAACCACACATATACATATGGAAACATTAAACCCCTACCAGAAAGTGGGTGAACCGTTTTCTCAACTTTTTTCTTCATATATGTTGAGTTCTTTTGAGTTGGCTCTTAGGACACATACTGATTTGAGCAGGTGGTGTTTATAATAAAAGTGTCCAAGTTACCGACACCAGTATTTTCCACCACTGATAAAAGTTCTTTGCTCCTGATATTGATTACATCATTTAAGTTAGATTTTTATCAATCTAAGAATGGATTTACAGAAAGTATTCAGACCCCTTTACTTTGTGAGGGGGTCTGAATACTTTCTGAATGCACTGTATGTTTTGAAATATGTACAGGTGCAACAATGTGTGTGTGTGCGTGTTTGTGTGTGTGTTTGGGTGTGTGTGTGTGTGTGTGTGTGTGTGTGTGTGTGTGTGTGTGTCTGTGCGTTTATGTGTTTGTGTGTGCGTGTGTGTGTGTGTGTGTGTGTGTGTATGTGTGTGCGTGTGTGAGATTGTGTGATTGTATGTGGGTTTGTGAGACACATATGACAGAGTGGAGGGATTATACCATTTACCAGCCACCCAGAAGCCTTTGTCTGCTGTAAAGAATACATTTTTAGTTCATCCAGGGAGTTTGATATGTTTGCAATATATTTTGTTAATATAATTTGTGTAAAAAGGTGATCATTACTTGGGCCCATTTATTGTATTTGTTGTTCCTTTAACATTTTGGATTCTGCTATGAAATGAAATCCGCTGAAGACCTCATTCTCCTCCAAGATGCAAAATGCCAGGTCAAGGTTTAATTTTAGCCTTTTTCTTTAGCCTTATTCTTTAAATGTTGGAATTACAATATATTTTTCCTTATAATAATTTATTGTGGTGAAATGACCTTTCAGGCCGCTTAGTGGTTTATGGTCTTCACCCCATTGTTTTTTTGACATTTTCTCAAATGGTAGTAGCAGAGTAGAGATTTCTGGCCCAATGTCACCTACTTATAGGGTGCATGGAGTGTAAAAGTCTGAGGAGGTCAAAAGTTTCATACTATACTGCAAGTGTTGCTGGACTTTTCAGCAGTCTCATTGTGTAGTCCCAGCACCCCTATAGATTGCCCCTTCAAAAGCCGAAGATTGTTAAGGAGCAGATTGAAGGCATGTTCCAACAGGGTATCGTTGTGCCTTCCTGTTCACCATGGGCTTTCCCAATTGTATTGGTGCCTAGAAAAGATGGTGGCTCCCCCCGGTTTTGTGTAGATTTCCGTCGTGTTAACGACCAGAGTGATGGGGATGTCTATCCTCTGCCATCCATTTCTGAGATCCTTGAGTCACTGGCATGCTCAACTGTTTTCACCACCCTAGATTTTAACAGTGGTTATTGGCAGGTGGAAATGGAGCCTGAAAGCCAGCCCCTGACGCCCTTTGTCACATCTTTTGGGTTGTTCCCTTTTTCAGGTCATGCTACTATAATTACTAAAACCCCTGAAAGTATTACTCTTGTACCATATTGAAAATGATTTTCGCTTGTTGATCATTACCGTGCTGCAAATAGTCTACCATATGACACAACATATATTGCATAATTGCTCTACTTAGTTTGGATTGATTTCTCTGGTCAACTAAATAAATTATTCATCAGAAAGGAAGTGACAGGATTCAGGATAATGATGACAGTTATCGTCTTTATTGTAAATAGCCCCCAACCATGGTTCATATTTTATGAACTCTGTTGAAAGGCCTAAAGGATGATGACACTTACTCAGCAGAATCAGACTAAAAAAAAGAGAGATGAAAATCTATTATTATTATTTGGGTATCATTTAAGATGTGATATTGATTCACACTGTCATCAGTGAAAGTTCACAGCATCAAATCATTTTAAAAACAAACATACCTTTCCAGCGTCACGGCTCTTGGCTCTCAGCTTGTTGACCTGGGACTCAGCGATGTCAGCGCGCTCCTGAGCTTCCTCAAGCTCATGCTGAACCTTCCTGAGCCTGGACATGTGGGCGTTGGCCTGCTCCTCCTGTTAAGTGTTTGGAGATATGTTGGCTAGTTACAAGACAGTTAACAGTGATGTTATTATTAAATCAGCTGTCAATGATGTGCCACGTAATGTATTTGACTTACAGCATCCTCAGCCTGTCTCTTGTAAGACTTGACTTTAAGCTGCAGCTTATCAACCAGATCCTGAAGTCTGTGCACATTCTTCTTGTCCTCCTCAGTCTGTACAGATACAAGATTATACAGTATGTGAAGAAGAATAGAGAATGAATTAGAGGTTGGGGGAGTTTTTCAGTACGGCTTACCTGGTATGTCAGCTCCTTCACTCTCCTCTCATATTTGCGGACTCCTTTAATAGCATCAGCTCCACGTCTCTGTTCAGCCTCAACTTCAGTCTCCAGCTCACGCACCTGTAATGTGATGGTAAATAATATATCAGTCTTCCACGCAAAGTTTTTAGTTGAAGTAATAAAAAGTATAATAAAAGCGATGTGCCTCCAAATTTTTATATACAGTTCATACCCTGGCCTCCAGTTTCTGGAGCTGCTTCTTGCCACCCTTCATAGCGAGGTTCTCAGCCTCATCCAGACGGTGCTGGAGGTCCTTGACTGTGACCTCCAGGTTCTTCTTCATCCTCTCCAGGTGAGCACTGGTGTCCTGCTCCTTCTTCAGCTCCTCAGCCATCATGGCAGCCTGAAATGATGCACAGTTAAGAAAAAGAATTTTTAGTCTTGATATTAATGACAATAATGATAGATAATAATTAATGAAGTATAATCAAGTATTTCTTGAAGCAGTATTTATATTAAAACAAGTCTCACATCAGTAATAGCCTTCTTGGCTTTATCTTCAGCATTTCTTGCTTCCTGAACAGCATCATCCACTTCACCTTGAACCTGGACGAGGTCAGACTCCAGCTTCTTCTTGGTGTTCATAAGACTGGTGTTCTGAATATTGACCAAGATTAGACAGTGTTTATTGGTATGTGTCTCACATCTTTGATTAGATACAATTCTTGTGAATTAACGAAAACACACCTGAGAGTGAAGCAGTCCGACACGCTCACTAGCATCAACCAACTCCTGCTCAGCCACTTTGCGTCCTCTCTCTGTCTGGTCCAGAGCGACTCTCAGCTCCTCGATCTCAGCCACCATCAGGCCATTTCTGCGCTCCACCATGGCAACCTGCTCCTTCATGTCTGCCTGTCCTCTGACAGCATCATCAAGGTGCAGTTGGGCATCCTGACATTGAACAGAGAAAAAGAAAGTTTACATAATTTCCCTTTGATTTTTTTTTACATTTAATAATCAAACAAATCTTACCTTGAGTTGTCCCTGGACATTCCTCAGTTGTTTCTGGGACTCAGCAGCCATCCTGTTGGAATGGCTCAGCTGAATCTCCATCTCATTCAGGTCTCCCTCCATCTTCTTCTTGACTCTCAGGGCATCATTCCTGCTCCTGACCTCAGAATCAAGAGTGCTCTGCATGGAGTCAATCACCCTCTGGCTGTTCCTCTTGATCTGCTCCATCTCCTCATCCTTCTCTGCCAGCTTCCTGTCAACCTCACCTTTGATCTGGTTGAGCTCAAGCTGAACACGGAGAATTTTGGCTTCCTCATGCTCCAGTGTGCCCTTAAAAAGTCACAAACACAACAAAAGGTATTTTTGGCAGAAATAAATTCAAAATGAATACATGGTTACATTTTAACCATGTATTTTATCATAGTGGTCCAATAATGTTAGCAAGATTTTACCTCAGCTTCCTCCAGTGCTGACTGAATTTCAGACTTCTCAGTCTCGACAGTCTTCTTGGATTTCTCCAACTCATGGATACTCTTTCCAGTCTCACCAATCTGTTCAGTCAGGTCTGAGATCTCCTCTGTAGAGCAACCAAAGTCAAATATAGTTAGAACTATACATGCAGATTACATCTGGAAATATGTGTCAGTGCTTTTACGACCAAATATTGCTCATAGACTACACTACTAGAGGTCAAAGAAGAACCCTTACAATGACTATGATCGTTACATTAAATACAGCAAGATTGTCATACGCTGCAGGTTCTTGTTCTCTCTCTTTATGGTCTCCAGGTGATCCAGAGCCTCCTCATAAGAGTTCTTCATCTTGAACAGTTCAGTGCTGAGAGAACGAGCCTCCTTCTGAGCTCCTTCCAGCTCTGCCTGGCCCTCCTCAAACTTCTGTTTCCATTCTGCAAGGACCTAGAATTGTATAGGTCAAAATATGTTAAATAAATGACTATTTATTAATAAAGGTGCTTGTTTCTCGCTATAAAACTGGTGTTGATTACCAGTTTAACCATTTACCTTATCAAAGTTCCTCTGCTTCTTGTCAAGGTTGGCAGCCAGAGCATTGGCTCTCTCAACGTCAATCATGAGGTCCTCCACCTCACCCTGCAGCCTCTGCTTGGTCTTCTCCAAAGAGGCGCACTTGGAGTTCACAGCCTCAATGGATTCCTCAGCATCCTGCAAGCGCTGGGCAAGCTTTTTCCTGTAGCGAAGAGGAATTATTTGTGCTTAAGTGAACAAAGATAGCAAAAATGGATTTATCTGTTAAAAAGTAGAAAGGATTATATACTTGGACTCCTCCAGCTCCTCAGTGCGCTGGATAGCATCAGTCTCATATTTGCTTCTCCACTGAGCCACCTCACTGTTGGCCTTGGACATTCCTCTCTGCAGCTCAGCTTTGGCCTCCTGCTCCTCCTCATACTGCTCTCTGAGCAGATCACAGTCATGGCGGGCGGATTGAACTGCATGGGCCAGGGCATTCTTGGCCTGTTGAACATGACAAAACATTAGTATCATACCTATGAAGTGGAAAAAGAAATACTAAATAAGTACTTTTTTTTTAAGTTTAATCATTTTGATGTAGCCATTTAGCTTTGAATCCTCAAGACTACTTCTGCATCAATCATATTTGCTACTCAGCATCATGTAACTTTTCATTATTGGGCAAAAATGTAATTCGTAAAAGGTTCACTCAGCAATAATAGCAGTATGCCTGGATGTTGTTGCTGTGGGAATAGATTCTTGAGCTTTGATCTTTTAAATCTTATTACAGTATTATGGTACACATTTTGAATGACTACATTTGAAAAAGAGAATATACCCCCTGTTAAAATCTAATAACAGGGCATGTAAACTTGTTTACCTTGACTTCCTCCTCAACATGTCTCTTAAGCTCCTCAATCTGCTGAGTGAAGGCCTGTTTTCCTCTGGTCAGCTGGGAAACAAGAGCTTCCTTCTCTTCAAGTTGGCGGGAGAACTCACCTGAATGACAATGTATAAATGAGATTGTTTATTATCAAATTTCTCATTAGTAACTTCCATCAGTAGTTTTTATTCCATGACACTCACCATTCTCTGTCTGCAGTCTTGCCTTTTGTCCATTAACGTCGTTCAGCTGGCGAACATTCTCATCATTTTTGGCTTTGAGCTCACTGAACTGGTCCTCAACAGTTCTGCACATTTTTTCCAAGTTGCCCTATCAACAACAAAACATGATGTACGTTGAGTTTTTTCTAAATTTAAAGCTACTGCCATAGTTATTGGTTAGAGATCATGTTTCTGAGCATAACGAAGGCAAATACCTAATCTTTAAACAAACAACTCACTTTAGATTTAGCAACAGCCTCCATGTTGCTGGAGAGGTCATCAATCTCCATCTTGTACTCACTCTTCTCCTTCTCCAGCTTCTGCTTGACACGCTGGAGGTTGTCGATCTGCTCTCCCAGCTCTGCAACACTGTCTGCCTGCTTCTTGCGGAGAGCTGATGCAGTAGCTTCGTGCTGCAGGGTTGACTCTTCAAGATCACGGCGCAGCTTCTGGAACTCAGCTTCACGCTTCTTGCTCATCTCAATCTGAGCAGCTGTTGCTCCACCAGCCTCCTCGAGCCTCTCACTGATCTCCTCAAGCTCCCTGGAGAGGTCAGCCCTCTGCTTCTCAACCTTAGCCCGAGCAGCCCTCTCAGCCTCAATCTCTTCCTCCAGCTCCTCAATACGAGCCTACATTTGATGAAAGAAGGTTTATTGACTTGAATATAATGTGTTGTTTTGATTTACTGAGTCTGATTTGCATGAGTAACAGTGTATGTACTGTATGTTGGATATGTCACCTGGAGCTCCTTGATCTTCTTCTGAAGCTGAGCACCGAGAGACTGTTCATCCTCAATCTTGCTGAGGAGCTGGCTGGTTTCAAATTCTTTCCTTGATGAGGATACAAAGAAAGCTTTCACTGTCACAGTTTGTACTGTTGTTGGAGTGTAATGTTTGAGATGCTGAAAAGAGGATTAATAACCTAAATCAAAAACCTTACTTTTTGATTTTCTCATCAGATTGCTGTTTGTCATTCTCCAGATCCATTATGGATTCCTGGGCTAGTTTCAGATCTCCCTCAAGCTTCCTCTTGGCTCTCTCAAGGTCCATGCGGAGCTTCTTCTCTTGCTCCAGTGATCCCTCCAGCTATCACATGACAGTTAATGATAAATGATTTGTGGTATTCAAATGACAGTGTGTCAATACAAGTAGTATATATTATTCTGAATTTGTATCATGGAATGTCAATTAAAACACAAGCTACTTGACAAGAGAAAGACACAATCGAAACAATTGTTTTCTTACATCGTCCACTTGCTGTTCCAGCTTTGTCTTGGCTTTGGTCAGAGTGTTGACTTTGTCTTCCTCTGCTTGAAGATCATCAAGTGTTTGCTGGTGGCTCTCTTGGAGGGCTTTCTTCTCCTTTGTTAACTTGGCGATAGACTCATCTTGAGATGCCATCTCCTCTGTCAGGTTTTTCACCTAAAATGATGTGAAAGATGCATTATTTCCATCACATTATATTCATATGGTCTGTGTTTAAATGAATGGGGGTTTAAAATAATTCAAACCTTATTTTCTGTGGCATGTTTCTCCTTCTCCACTTTAGCCAAAGTGAGCTCCAAGTCATCAATGTCTTTCTTCAGCTCAGAGCATTCGTCCTCCAGCTTCCTCTTCTTGGCAGTCAGTTCAGCATTGATTTCCTCTTCATCCTCCAGTCTCTCGGTTGTCTCTTTGAGTTTGGCCTCGAGTTGGATCTTGCTCTTAATGAGCCCTTCACATCTTTCCTCAGCATCAGAGAGGTTATCGACTTCCTATTGTACATAATGAACATACAATAAGTTTAAAAGTTTGAAAAGATAAGCGTATATGTAATGAAATTACACTTCCTGGGTTTCCTACTCACTGAAGCCACTTGGAGTTGCAGGTCATTCTTCTCCTGCATCAGGGAAACCATCTTCTCCTCCAGTTCCTTCTTCTTGGCCAGGGCAGAAGCCAGGTCTGTTTTCATCTTATCATAGTTCTCCTTCATCTGCTGCAGCTCCTTCTCAGTCTCAGCACTCTTCAGGAGAGGCTTGATCTTGAAGTAGAGATTCATCCATGGCCAGTTCTTCACATTCATGAATGAACGGATATTGTACTGGATTGAGAAGATAGATTCTCTGGAAAATGAGATTGATTTAGAACGTGTCATTTCTTCTGAAACATTATTTTGCAGAACTTCTAAGTCTAACAATTGAAAAAATATATATCAACTACATAATTGGACAGTACAGTTTACTGTACAGTAAAATAATCCTACCTCCTCTCCATCATCTTAACAAACTCCTTCCTCATGACATATCCTCTGCAGAGAGCCTGAGTCATGGTCACCAGCGTAGCCAGTTTATCATCTCTCATCTCCTCTAGCTGACCCAGCAGACCAGCTTTGAAGAACACCTATGTTTTCAAGTGGGGCAAATTAGCATTCAGTGCATATGGGTACAACAGGACAACCACACAAGTAAAGCTGTAGTCTTTGAGGATGAACCTTTGTGTGTCCAAACTTGTACTGAGTGTGGTCCACATCAATGGAGCCCAGCAGCTTCTCTGAAGCTTTCTTGTTGTCAATGAACTGTCCCTCAGGGATGACACTGGCATTCAATACTTTGTATCTACAACAGAAAATTATGTTGTTCCTTTTATCTTCCTCCCACTTTTTCTTGGTGTTTATCATCCTAATACCTCTACCAAAATCAACTTGACTTGCTTATAATGAAAACTGCAGTCACCTCTGCTTGAAGTCACCGTAGAGGATTCTGCTGGGGAAGCCCTTTCTGCAGATTCTGATGCCCTCCAGCACACCATTACACCTCAGCTGGTGGATGACCAAGAAGTTCTCCATAAGACCTGCACATTGCAAACTCATTGTATCAAAACATTTCTTTACCATACCATGTCACACACAGCGCACAAATCTGGGTTATGCGCTTCTTACCTGGGGTCTTTGTTTCATTGGGAATCAGACAGCGGACAAAATGAGGGTGAGTGCTCCTCAAGTTGGTCATCAGCTTGCCCAAGTTCTCCTGTGGATGAGCATCACAGAATAATAGGTCATCATTATTTTAAGATGAGATTGGTAATTGTTGTCCAAAACTATGAAACAATACATACCCTGAAAAGAGCAGACACAGTCTGGAAGGAACCGCCCTTCTTCTTGCCACCCTTCTTGCCAGCAGCCTCTATTTTGCAAAATATGACATTTTTATTAATGGCACCGAATAATAATAATAATAATACACTGCAGTAAGTGGTTTAAGTTTTCTTCTGTGTTGAATGTGTATTTTTCAATTTCATTACAAAGATTACAAAGCAGTAACTAGTAACTTTTTGTCTCTGGAATGTGGATTTCACTTTTCACTATATATGAAATATATTATATATATATTTTACCACAGAGAAGTTACCAGTTTCTTACTCGGCGCAACTCAATTGAAATAGACGCACCAGTTTTTCCTATCACTACAAAGTAACTTTCCAAACTCTACTTTTCAGTAAGCAGCCAATAGCTATGAAAAGAGATGGCAACAATGCTCACTATCTTCAACAGTAGAAAATAGGAAGTTAAAACATCTGTACTGGGTACACAGAGTTTCTGATAACTCTGCTCACTTTTATTTCTTACCTTCAGCTCCAGCCTTGACTGCATACAACAAGGCCAGCAGTTTATTTGAAGATTTCTGGTAAAGCTGAACAACTGAGTCGTTCAGGGGGTCCTTGTTCTTGTCCAGCCAGCCACCGATATTGTATTCCACTGTACCAGCATAGTGAACCAGGGCGAAGTGAGCTTCAGCCTTGCCCTTTCCAGGCTTTGGCTTCTCAAAGGCCTTGGTCTTGCCAAGATGCTGATCATGCAGCTTGTTCTTGAAAGTTGTGTCAGAGGCCTTGGGGAACATGCACTCCTCTTCAAGGATGGAGAAGATGCCCATTGGCTGAGAAGAATTTACATTTCATGGTAAGAAAAAAAAAATTACCGGAGGAAGGAAACATCTGTACTTGAAAATAATATGTTACCTTCTCGATAAGCTCAATGCAGGCAGCCAAGTCCATACCGAAGTCAATGAACTCCCATTGAATTCCTTCTTTCTTGTACTCCTCTTGCTCCAGGACAAACATGTGGTGGTTGAAGAACTGTTGCAGTTTCTCATTGGTGAAGTTGATGCAGAGTTGCTCGAAGCTGTTGAACTGTAGTTATAGAAAAACACTTAATTTCATGCCAAAATAAGTTTGAACTTTTGAATTTTTCAGAAAGGTTGATTTTCTAAAACTTACATCAAAGATCTCAAATCCAGCGATATCCAACACTCCAATGAAGAACTGTCTTGCCTGCTTTGTGTCCAGCATCTCATTGATACGGATGACCATCCACAAGAACATTTTCTCATAGATGGATTTGCACAGAGCGCTGACAGAATTGTTGACCTTAATATAAGGATTTAGGTGTGGATTTATGAGTGTGATACTTTTATTTGGAAATGTAAATATTTTCCTTTCCAAACACCAAACTTCCGTCTTATTACCTGTGGGACGGTCTGACCTTTGGTCACCATCTCATTGCCGACCTTGACTCTTGGGAAGCACAGAGCTTTCAGCATATCAGCTGAGTTCAGGCCCAGGAGGTAGGCGATTTTATCAGCCACTGATGGAGAGAAAAACAAGAAGTTATATGAATGTATGAATTAATTAATTAATAAATGAATGAATATTTTGTTTTCGTGTTTGGTCATTAACATGACCCATTCCTGATGGATTATAAATACACACTGACTTGTGTAGTATCTTACACACCAGAAAGCTGCATGATAAGAGTGTATTATTTTCGAAATTACCCTCAGTGCCATCTGGTTCAGCCTGCTCCTCACGCTGCTTCTGCTTGAATTTCATGCTGCCATGATGAACCACAGCTCCAGTCAGCTTGTAGATGCCCAATTTCTCCTCAGCATTAAAGCCCAAGATGTCAATAGCAGTCTGCAGTGTAAATGAAGCAAAGTTATTGTCATGTGAAACATTTTCCCCTGTATACTATCTCTTTAACTAAATTGTTGTCTTACATCTGTTGCAATGAACTCCTCCACATCATCGATGCTATTCACAGTGATTTCACCCTGACTGATCATTGGGTAGTCGTAGGGGTTGGTGGTGATCAGAAGAGCCTCTAGAGAAGGCCAGTAGAATTACATAGTATTGTTTGATGTTTTATTCTTATATTGTTAAAAGGTTTATTAAAAATTGGTGTAGTAACATACCCAAGAGCTCAGGCTTGTGGCCAGTCATCAGCTGGTAGAAGATATGGTAGCTCCTCTCAGCAGACAACTGGAAGGTGACACGAGACTTCTCCAGCAGATCTAAGAAGAAGAAATTTAAATTAAAAACTTCACTGTTTTACAGTTTATTGTAACTTTATCAGAACCTAGATTATAATTTAAATGGATATTGACTAATACCATGATTGAAACTTACATGTTTCAATATCAGCTGAAGATAGCTTGCCAGTTGTGCCAAAGTGGATCCTGATAAATTTACCCTAGACAGCCAGAACATTAATATCATAAGCTTTTTTTATATGTAAGAACGAAAAAAGTCTCAAGATATTTTCTTCAGTACTTACAAAACGAGAGGAGTTGTCATTCCTCACAGTCTTGGCATTACCATAGGCCTCCAACAGAGGGTTGGCTGCAACAATTTGGTCCTCAAGAGAGCCCTGCAAGAGAAGATTTGAATTACATGAGCTATACATTCAAATTAACTTTCCTCTGACAAACACTTTCATCTTACACAACCAATTTTACCTGAATTTTGCCAGCTTGTGGCTCAGTCTTCTTAGCTCCAATAGCTGCAATTGTTGCAAAGTACTGGATGACACGCTTGGTGTTGACAGTCTTTCCAGCACCGGATTCTCCACTGGGGTACAAGAGACATATTATCAAGATTTTGCTTCATTATCATTAAGTTAATGAAATTATAGCACGATAGTGTGTTTTATACTCACGTAATCAGGATAGACTGGTTCTCACGATCTGAAACACAAACGTGAATGCTTCACATGAGATATATTTTTCTTTTACATTTTCTTTTAATGTTTAGATTCCAACACTGAAATTTTTATCTTACCAGTGAGCATGAACTGATAGGCATTATCAGAGATGGAGAAGATGTGGGGTGGAGCCTCAATCCTCTTCTTGCCTCTGTATGCTTCTACACATTGAGCATCATATACGGGAAGCCACTTATAGGGATTCACGACAACGCAAAACAACCCAGAGTAGGTCTGTAATAGTTAAAAAGCATAAACATAGCGTGATTTTATTTAGATTTTGTTTGATTTCCATTTAATAATAATAATAATAATACATAGGTTTTATATAGCGCTTTTCAGGGTACCCAAAGACGCTTTACAAATACAAACAAACAGACAATACATACATACACATACATACATTTAGGTACACATACTCTATACATATTTACATATACATTAAATTAGCATAGTGTGGAAACTCACGTAGATCATCCATGATGCATAACGCTCTTTGAGGTTGTACAACACGCAAGGCTCATTGAGGTGGGTCATCATGGCCATGTCCTCAATTTTGTCATACTTGGGAGGGTTCCTGGGATGGATGTCATCCTCTTTTACTGTGATCGTCTGAACAGCAAATACAGTAAAACATATTTAACTAAGAAATAACTTCAAACAGAAAAGTTCATCACATGGATCACATTGTTGTTCACAGTGTCAGTTTGAGCCTGAAATACAATGAGAAACAAGTTGTTCACTGAATGTTTTACTAAGGTATTATTTTAAATAAATGTTAATCCTTTCCTTGTATATACAAGGTGTCTTATATGGAAATTAATTGAGTAGTTTTGTTGAAAAAAGTAAATAAATGAATCACTTACCTTTCCACAGTCTGTTTCCACCGTGGCTTTTCCACCCTCTCTCTTTACAAGTTTACCCTTGAGGTACATCTCCGCAGGCTCAGCCACAAAAAAGGCGGTTTTGGCATCAAAAGGAGTGGTTTGTGCCTCAAGCCTCTCCTTCTCTGGCTTCCGGAGGTAGATGGCCGCTGGGCCATAGGCCTCCATCTCTGCGTCTGTGCTCATGGTGGCACTTCAGTGGAGACTGAAAAGATGAAGTCCACAATAGTGTTAACATATTGACATGACATAGCTATGGTCTTCTGCCCAGCTGGTTGTGGAGATTTTAAGTTTTTTATGCTGAAATCTTTTACCTCAGCTGGTTCCGAAAACAACTGAGCGTTGGAGTCTCTGGTGGAGTTGGGAGATCCTGTAAATACATGATTAAACATGAGTACAATAACTTGTTTCAGATTGGTTTTCTAATTTAAAAATTTTTCTGTGGAAATATAGCCAATTTGAAAACAGATGAGGGTAAAGATGGCAAAATGTTTATAGACTTATAAAATATATTCAAACTGTAATGAATTGAATTATTAAAGTCAAAGTCAATCATTAAACCATTAAAATACTCTTCCATCCTCTCAACTGCCCTCGCTACCAGAGGAATAGTATTGCTCTTAATGATCAGTCAGTATGTATGTGATGAAATAGGGTGTGTATTAAATGCAAATACAAACTAACAAATTGTGTATGTTTTTTTTCTTTTGCAGGAACCTACTTCTAAAATGTGATAGGAGTATATCAAGAACATTTTTTGGGAATAATGTCTAGTCAAGACTACCACCCAGGTAACTCTGCCATAGAATTCTGGACAATATGCAAAAGTAATTAGCAACACATTAACTTCACTGACTAATCAAGAACAGTAAAAACTGAGGTCGAAGTGAATACACTCACCTGTGATGGAGGTTCAGTTAATGCAGTAGCTCAGAGCTGCCTCTTTTATAGAGGGTGGGATTGCCTGGTCAGCAGCAGTCTCTCGCTCGGTTTGGTCATGGCATCTTTTCATCCTGTTGCTTATTTGTGGCAGTGACGTTTAAGGACGGGGTTTGCATAATTCTTTGTAACTTCAGCTCAAAAAATACAGGATACGTTAGTGCAGAATGTGGTTTGTGTATGTTTCCAATCATTATAATCCTCGATTTAAACAATGCTGAAGTCGGGATTTGTTTTGAACATCTTTCTTTAAAATGAATGGACAGCTTTGGGGGTTGGTTTTGAAAAGTCTTCCAAATTCCATTAGTATTCAATTTCAGGACACTTGCCCATTTGAGTTCACCCCTAAATGACACTAATATGAGAGTTGTGATTGTATACACGTTTATTAAATAATAAAATGTGGATTTTACATTGCATTACTGTTTTTGAGTCATGGCAGGTGAATGCAAAGAGCTTAGTTTTGGAAATGTCCCCAAATGTTTGTAGTTTGCATTACAGGAGACTGGCACATCTCATATTCCTGTAATAAAAACAAGAATCTTTTGGATAACTCCCTAAATGGACAAGAAAACAGTTGGCAACTTCTTTGATATTAGGACCAAAATAAATTGAACAATATGAACTTCTCCAGTTACTACATTTGATATGAAAGAGATGACATCTATTCAAGTACCATGATAAGTGCCCTGGAAAATCTTAAGCGGTCATGTCATTTATAGCCTTTTTGAGTCAAAGTGGCAAACCACACATGTACACATGGAAGCACTAAACCCCTACCAGAAAGTGGGTGAACTGTTCTCTCAACTTTTTTCTTCATATATGTTGAGTTCTTTTGAGTTAGTTCTCGGGATACACTCTGATTTGAGCAGGTGGTGTTCATAATAAAAGTGTCCAAGTGACTGACACCAGTATTTTCCACCGGTGATTAAAGTTCTTTGCTCCTGATATTGATTACATCATTTAAGTTAGATTTTTATCAATCTAAGAATGGATATACAGAAAGTATTCAGACCCTTTACTTTGTGAGGGGGTCTGGATACTTTCTGAATGCACTGTATGTTTTGACATATGTACTGGTGCAACAATGTGTAATTGTATTTGTGTTTGTGAGACACATATGACAGATATCAAAGAGTGGAGCGATTATACCATTTATCAGCTACCCAGAAGCCTTTGTCTGCTGTAAAGAATACATTTTGAGTTCATCCAGGGAGTTTGATATGTTTGTAATGAGACAACCTGGATGATCATCAAATCTTAATATTGTTTGTGTTAAAAGGTGATCATTACTTGGACCCATTTATTGTATTTGTTGTTCCTTTAACATTTTGGATTCTGCTATGAAATGAAATCCACTGAAGACCTCATTCTCCTCCAATATGCAAAATGCCAGGTCAAGGTTTAATTTTAGCCTTTTTCTTTAGCCTTGTTTTTTAAATTTTTTAAATTACAATATATATTTCCTTATAATAATTCATCATGGTGGAATGATCTTTCAGGCCGCTCAGTGGTTTATGGTCTTAAGAGTGTGTCTAGGAGAGTACAGCAGTAGAGTCATCTGCTTCTTCTCCCATTGTCACTTGCATTTGGCTGTCCTTGCTTCACCCCATTGTTTTTTGACATTTTCTCAAATGGTAGTAGCAGAGTAGAGATTTCTGGCCCAATGTCACCTGCCTACAGGGTGCATGAGTGACGGGGAAGTTCGTAAGATGTTGCATATTTTGTTATTATTTTGCTGTGTTTTAGTTACAATCATGAAATATTGCATGTTGTGTTACTTTGCTTATTTGCATGTTGTGTTAATTTGCTTATTTTACTGTGTTCGTTACGTTTATGAAATGTTGCATGTTACCTTGTTTGCAGTATTTTGATTATTTCAGTTGGAGTTTATGTTGAACTGCATGCAGAGTTTTCATTTCCGAACTGACATTGAACTGCACACGGACTTGTCCCGGCAGCAATCAGCGCAACGGGCCACAGGTGGTGGCGAGCGCAGGGGATATATTCCTTTTAAGCAGCAGGAAAGCAGCGTGCAGGGGGGAGAAAGAAGGCAGGGGACCCCAGCGAAGAGCCGGACGGCGAGAGGAGACCACCACCACCACAGGAGAACAACCACACGCCTGAAGCGCAGCAGCCTGTGTCCGTTTGGCCTTACGACTCCAGGCAAAACATCCAGTGGTGGACCGTGGGACCGTGGGACCGCGGGACCGGAGGGTAGACAGCAGGCGAAGGGAGGTCATCGGCCGCAGTTGAGAGGACGTAACGTGGAGAAGCAGAGGGTTGTAATCACGATGCACCGCTCTTGCAGCTAAGTACCCTTTTTGCCTATTTTAAACCATTTTCATCAGGATATTAACTAGCATTTTAGGTGTTAGGGATTTCCCTTTTTAATTGTTGAACAATTTTCGTTTGCCTACTTATAGGATTTTCTCTCTCTTATGTGTCTCCAACCAAGGAATGACTGCTTACCCGTCGTCACCTTCAAGGCCTTGGGTCTGCCACCGAGAGTGAGACCAGAACAAAGGATGATTGAACTGCTGGAAGAGACTTTGGGCTGGGGTTTTTATTTTATTTTATCACTTTTATTATAATAAATCTTGTATTTAACTTTTCAGAACCTGTGTTGCTTTTTAAAATTAGAGTCCTAGGCTCTTTTAACCTAGGTGGCGTTGTCGGCCTTTTACTAATACATCGTATTTAAGAACTCATTTTCAATTTAACTATAGATTTTTCCAACCTGTAAAAGTCTGAAGAGGTCAAAAGTTTCATACTATACTGCAAGTGTTGCTGGACTTTTGACCTTGCAGCAGACTCATTGTGCAGTCCCAGCACCCCTATAATTTGCCCCTTCAAAAGTGGAAAATTGTTACGGAGCAGATGGAAGACATGTTCCAACAGGGTATCATCATGCCTTCCTGTTCACCATGGGCTTTTCCAATTGTATCGGTGCCTAGAAAAGATGGTGGCTTATGGGGATGCCTATCCTCTGCCAGCCATTTCTAAGATCCTTGAGTCACTAGCCGTTTTTATACTGGACAGCAACCCGCCAATTTGGCTGTCCTTTTTGCGGCTAGGTCCGCAAATTTAGACGGACCGCGGTATATTGGGGGTCTGTTTTGGTCCGCCAATATGACACCTTGGAGGGTACACTTTTTGCCACCTCCATTGCTTTGTAAAAACAAGGCGTCGATGTGCTGGCAATTGCGTGACATGGGCGGAGTTGTCGATGACGTGCACTGTTGTGTGACCCACAGCCGGGAGTTTTAAAAGCTTCACTTCACGTCACATGTTTACGCCTACCCCAGTGGCGGCTTTTTTGAAAAGGAGGAATATTACACCTCCGTTTGACATAGACAAGACGGCAGATTGCAGCCTTTACCTGGCTGCAAATGTGGCGCACTTTCTAACTAAAAGGGGCTACTGGTATGCTCAACTGTTTTCACCACTCTAGATCTTAACAGTGGTTATTGGCAGGTGGAAATGGACCCTGAAAGCCAGCCCCTGACAGTGTTTGTCACATCTTTTGGGTTGTTCCCTTTTTCGGGTCATGCCTTTTTGTTTGAAGGGCACTCTAGCCACCTTCTAAAGGCTGCTGAATCATGTGCTGCATAGCTGCCTTGGAGACTGCTGCATGGTGTACCTAGATGACATTATCATCTATTGTAAAGACATCTATGCCCCAAACTTAAATTCCTGGGTTATGTAGTGAGTATGGATGTAGATTGGGGAGATATGGCAAACACGGAGGCGCTGCGTGACTACCGGGTGCAAAGGAACCCGTCCCTAACTTTTCAATGATTGCGGAGCCTCTTAACGCACTGAAAAGGAAAGGAGCTGTGTTTCAGTGGAGGGATGAGTGTCAGAGGGCATTTCAGTGTCTCAAAGGCCATCTGACCTCGCCTCCTGTCCTTGGTCACCCCAATATGTATATGTTTTTACTCACGGAGTATCATATGGGTAAGTTTAACAATGCACCTCTAACGCAGGCCACTGTTCTGGCCTCCCTGGCATTGTATTCACCTTCCCTGGCATGTGACAAGAAATGTGTTCCTTTTCCCCTGACAGATGAGGATATCTGGAAAGCTCAGAGGAGCGGTCCAGAAAAGTATGAGGCACTGCTTACGGATGACTCATCGTAGGTGACCTAGCTGTAGCAGTCCCATCGTGTAAGACTTGCTATCTTTTTTTTGTTTTGGGCATTCCCCTCCCAGTCAATCACGGTCTAACGACGCCCCTTTGTGAAGGCTAAAGAGAGGTGGGGAATGGCATCCAGGTTGGACTCACTCTCATTCTGAATCTGCCCATGACACACTGCAGACTGCACGCTTCAGTTTTTCACATTTTATTTCATCGGGGAAAAGGCATTTTTTGATTATCCCCTGAAGAGGTATTTGTTTATTATACAAGTAGTTGACATTTGACATTTTCCTTTAGATATACATATTTTTGTTTACATTTTTATGTAGGTTGGGGCTGGTTTGTAAGCATTTTACTGCCAGTACCGCCACAACATCACCAGTGTTTCACAAACCATGCCACCAATGGAAGAACTAAGCTTTTTAAAAGTGCCAATTGTTTTTAAACCAAAAAGTATTTTAAAAAATTACTACTATAATTACTAAAACCCCTGAAAGTATTATTCTTGTACCATATTGAAAATGGTTTTCGCTTGTTGATCAGTACCGTGCTGCAAATAGTCTACCATATGACATTACATGGCTAATTGCTCTACTTAGTTTTGGACTGATTTCTCTGGTCAACCAAATGAATTATTTGTCAGAAAGGAAGTGACAGGATTCAGGATAATGATGACAGTTATCGTCTTTATTGTAAATAGCCCCCAACATGGTTCATATTGTATGAACTCTGTTGAAAGACCTCAAGGATGATGACACTTACTCAGCAGAATCAGACTAAAAAAAAGAGATGAAAATCTATTATTATTATTTGGGTATCATTCAAGATGTGATATTGATTCACACTGTCATCAGTGAAAGGTCACAGCATCAAATAATTTTAAAAACAAACCTTTCCAACGTCACGGCTCTTGGCTCTCAGCTTGTTGACCTGGGACTCAGCGATGTCAGCGCGCTCCTGAGCTTCCTCAAGCTCATGCTGAACCTTCCTGAGCCTGGACATGTGGGTGTTGGCCTGCTCCTCCTGTTAAGTGTTTGGAGATATGTTGGCGTAGTTACAAGACAGTTAATAGTGATGTTATTATTAAATCAGCTGTCAATGATGTGCCACGTAATGTATTTGACTTACAGCATCCTCAGCCTGTCTCTTGTAAGACTTGACTTTAAGCTGCAGCTTATCAACCAGATCCTGAAGTCTGTGCACATTCTTCTTGTCCTCCTCAGTCTGTACAGATACAAGATTATACAGTATGTGAAGAAGAATAGAGAATGAATTGGTGGTTAGGGGAGTTTTTCAGTTCAGCTTACCTGGTATGTCAGCTCCTTCACTCTCCTCTCATATTTGCGGACTCCTTTAATAGCATCAGCTCCACGTCTCTGTTCACCCTCAACTTCAGCTTCTAGCTCACGCACCTGTAATGTGATGATAAATAATATATCAGTCTTCCACGAAAAGATTTCAGTAGAAGTAATAAAAAGTATAATAAAAGCGATGTGCCTCCAAAAACGACCTATCATAAATTTTTACATATAGTTCATACCCTGGACTCCAGTTTCTGGAGCTGCTTCTTGCCACCCTTCATGGCGAGGTTCTCAGCCTCATCCAGACGGTGCTGGAGGTCCTTGACTGTGACTTCCAGGTTCTTCTTCATCCTCTCCAGGTGAGAACTGGTGTCCTGCTCCTTCTTCAGCTCCTCAGCCATCATCGCAGCCTGAAATGATAAATAGTGTCTAATTCCAGTGTGTTCTGAAAAAAATCACAACTTATTGAACACGTACAAGCAGACCAGTTCTTGAAGGTGTTAACTCACATCAGTAATAGCCTTCTTGGCTTTATCTTCAGCATTTCTTGCTTCCTGAACAGCATCATCCACTTCACCTTGAACCTGGACGAGATCAGACTCCAGCTTCTTCTTGGTGTTTATAAGACTGGTGTTCTGAATATTGACCAAGAATAGACAGTGTTTATTGGTATGTGCCTCACATCTTTGATTAGATACAATTCTTTTGAATTAATGAAAACACACCTGAGAGTGAAGCAGTCCGACACGTTCACTAGCATCAACCAACTCCTGCTCAGCCACTTTGCGTCCTCTCTCTGTCTGGTCCAGAGCGACTCTCAGCTCCTCGATCTCAGCCACCATCAGGCCATTTCTGCGCTCAACCATGGCAACCTGCTCCTTCATGTCTTCCTGTCCTCTGAGAGCCTCATCAAGGTGCAGTTGGGCATCCTGACAGCAAAAGAAAAAGTGCAAAACATTGAACCGTCTGCACTCTTTTTTTCCTTGCTTTTAATATTAAATAATATTCCAAACATCACCTTGAGTTGTCCCTGGACATTCCTCAGTTGTTTCTGGGACTCAGCAGCCATCCTGTTGGAATGGCTCAGCTGAATCTCCATCTCATTCAGGTCTCCCTCCATCTTCTTCTTGACTCTCAGGGCATCATTCCTGCTTCTGACCTCAGCATCAAGAGTGCTCTGCATGGAGTCAATCACCCTCTGGCTGTTCCTCTTGATCTGCTCCATCTCCTCATCCTTCTCTGCCAGCTTCCTGTCAACCTCACCTTTGATCTGGTTGAGCTCAAGCTGAACACGGAGAATTTTGGCTTCCTCATGCTCCAGTGTGCCCTTAAAAAGTCACAAACACAACAAAAGGTATTTTTGGCAGAAATAAATTCAAAATGAATACATGGTTACATTTTAACCATGTATTTTATCATAGTGGTCCAATAATGTTAGCAAGATTTTACCTCAGCTTCCTCCAGTGCTGACTGAATTTCAGACTTCTCAGTCTCTACAGTCTTCTTGGATTTCTCCAGTTCATGGATAGTCTTTCCAGTCTCACCAATCTGTTCAGTCAGGTCTGAGATCTCCTCTGTAGAGCAACCAAAGTCAAATATAGTTAGAACTATACGTGTAGATTACATCTGGAAATATGTGTTAGTGCTTTTACGACCAAATATTGCTCATAGACTACACTACTAGAGGTCAAAGAAGAACCCTTACAATGACTATGATCGTTACATTAAATACAGTAAGATTGGCATACGCTGCAGGTTCTTGTTCTCTCTCTTTATGGTCTCCAGGTGATCCAGAGCCTCCTCATAAGAGTTCTTCATCTTGAACAGTTCAGTGCTGAGAGAACGAGCCTCCTTCTGAGCTCCTTCCAGCTCTGCCTGGCCCTCCTCAAACTTTTGTTTCCATTCTGCAAGGACCTAGAATTGTATTGATGAATAAAAAGTTTTATTTTTAATTTGAATAAATCTGGCTTTGTTTTCTTTGTAATCTTCATGTACCTTATCAAAGTTCCTCTGCTTCTTGTCAAGGTTGGCAGCCAGAGCATTGGCTCTCTCCACATCAATCATGAGGTCCTCCACCTCACCATGCAGCCTCTGCTTGGTCTTCTCCAAAGAGGCGCACTTGGAGTTCACAGCCTCAATGGATTCCTCAGCATCCTGCAGGCGCTGGGCAAGCTTTTTCCTGTAGCGAAGAGGAATTATTTGTGCTTAAGTGAACAAAGATAGCAAAAATTGATTTATCTTTGAAAAAGTAGAAAGGATTATATACTTGGACTCCTCCAGCTCCTCAGTGCGCTGGATAGCATCAGTCTCATATTTGGTTCTCCACTGAGCCACCTCACTGTTGGCCTTGGACATTCCTCTCTGCAGCTCAGCTTTGGCCTCCTGCTCCTCCTCATACTGCTCTCTGAGCAGATCACAGTCATGGCGGGCTGACTGAACTGCATGAGCCAGGGCATTCTTGGCCTTTTAAGGATGGCAAGAGACCTTATTTATTTCCAGTCATGTCATATCATAAATTTTAAAAAGGGACTTGAGGTATCATAAAACATTCTTGATAGCTTCTATAAGATGTTTGTTTTATTAGTTTTATTTATGATGTGTATTGTGGAGAATATAGTTATCATAATACCTTGACTTCCTCCTCAACGTGTCTTTTCAGCTCTTCAATCTGCTGAGTGAAGGCCTGTTTGCCCCTGGTCAGCTGGGAAACAAGAGCTTCCTTCTCCTCAAGCTGCCGGGAATACTCACCTGAATGACAATGTATAAATGAGATTTGTGAAAATGATGAATCCACCCACAGAGTACATTTACTTACAAGTGGCTAGATGACTCACCATTCTCTGTCTGCAGTCTTGCTTTTTGTCCATTAACGTCGTTCAGCTGGCGAACATTCTCATCATTTTTGGATTTGAGCTCACTCAACTGGTCCTCAAGAGTTCTGCACATTTTTTCCAAGTTGCCCTATCAAAAATAAATGTCCTATACTTGAAAACTTTTAAGCAATACAGGATGTTATCCTAACTTAATTACCATATTCATCTGAAAAGAAGTATATGTTAGTATCTTTAAACCTAAGGACTGAGAGATAAATCCTTTGCTTATAAACAAACGACTCACCTTAGATTTAGCAACAGCCTCCATGTTGCTGGAGAGGTCATCAATCTCCATCTTGTACTCGCTCTTTTCCTTCTCCAGCTTCTGCTTGACACGCTGGAGGTTGTCGATCTGCTCTCCCAGCTCTGCAACACTGTCTGCCTGCTTCTTGCGGAGAGCTGATGCGGTAGCTTCGTGCTGCAGGGTTGACTCTTCAAGATCACGGCGCAGCTTCTGGAACTCAGCTTCACGCTTCTTGCTCATCTCAATCTGAGCAGCTGTTGCTCCACCAGCCTCCTCGAGCCTCTCACTGATCTCCTCAAGCTCCCTGGAGAGGTCAGCCCTCTGCTTCTCAACCTTAGCCCGAGCAGCCCTCTCAGCCTCAATCTCTTCCTCCAGCTCCTCAATACGAGCCTAGATTTGATGAAAGAAGGTTTATTGACTTGAATATAATGTGTTGTTTTTGATTTACTGAGTCTGATTTGCATGAGTAACAGCGTATGTACTGTATGTTTGATATGTCACCTGGAGCTCCTTGATCTTCTTCTGAAGCTGAGCACCGAGAGACTGTTCATCCTCAATCTTGCTGAGGAGCTGGCTGGTTTCAAATTCTTTCCTTGATGAGGATACAAAGAAAGCTTTCACTGTCACAGTTTGTACTGTTGTTGGAGTGTAATGTTTGAGATGCTGAAAAGAGGATTAATAACCTAAATCAAAAACCTTACTTTTTGATTTTCTCATCAGATTGCTGTTTGTCATTCTCCAGATCCATTATGGATTCCTGGGCTAGTTTCAGATCTCCCTCAAGCTTCCTCTTGGCTCTCTCAAGGTCCATGCGAAGTTTCTTCTCTTGCTCCAGTGATCCCTCCAGCTATCACATGACAGTTAATGATAAATGATTTGAGGTATTCAAATGACAGTGTGTCAATACAAGTAGTATATATTATTCTGAATTTGTATCATGGAATATCAATTAAAACACAAGCTACTTGACAATAGAAAGACACAGTCGAAACAATTGTTTTCTTACATCGTCCACTTGCTGTTCCAGCTTTGTCTTGGCTTTGGTCAGAGTGTTGACTTTGTCTTCCTCTGCTTGAAGATCATCAAGTGTTTGCTGGTGGCTCTCTTGGAGGGCTTTCTTCTCCTTTGTTAACTTGGCAATAGACTCATCTTGAGATGCCATCTCCTCTGTCAGGTTTTTCACCTAAGATGATGTGAAAGATGCATTATTTCCATCACATTATATTCATATGGTCTGTGTTTAAATGAATGTGGGTTTAAAATAATTCAACCTTGTTTTCTGTGGCATGTTTCTCCTTCTCCACTTTAGCCAAAGTGAGCTCCAAGTCATCAATGTCTTTCTTCAGCTCAGAGCATTCGTCCTCCAGCTTCCTCTTCTTGGCGGTCAGTTCAGCATTGATTTCCTCTTCATCCTCCAGTCTCTCGGTTGTCTCTTTGAGTTTGGCCTCAAGCTGGATCTTGCTCTTAATGAGCCCTTCACACCTTTCCTCAGCATCAGAGAGATTCTCAGTTTCCTATATTTTCAACATAAATGTGATACATATACTCCACTTAAGCTTAACCATGGGAATATTAATGATATGCATTGTTATTCTCAAACAGGTAGTCAAAATTACTGAATAAGCCATTTACATTATTTACATTTGAACAAAACAAAAGAGACAGCAGTGATCAACACTGTTCTATCTCTGAAGCGTATAACTAATAGAACTACACTTCCTGGGTTTCCTACTTACTGAAGCCACTTGGAGTTGCAGGTCATTCTTCTCCTGCATCAGGGAAACCATCTTCTCCTCCAGTTCCTTCTTCTTGGCCAGGGCAGTAGCCAGGTCTGTTTTCATCTTATCATAGTTCTCCTTCATCTGCTGCAGCTCCTTCTCAGTCTCAGCACTCTTCAGGAGAGGCTTGATCTTGAAGTAGAGATTCATCCATGGCCAGTTCTTCACATTCATGAATGAACGGATATTGTACTGGATTGAGAAGATAGATTCTCTGTGTGATAAAGATAAACACAATATTACTTTTACTGAAATTCCCGGATAGAAAACGTCTGTGTAGTCAATGATAATCCTACCTCCTCTCCATCATCTTAACAAACTCCTTCCTCATGACATATCCTCTGCAGAGAGCCTGAGTCATGGTCACCAGCTCAGCCAGTTTCTCATCTCTCATCTCCTCCAGGGTACCCAGCAGACCAGCTTTGAAGAACACCTATGTTGTCAAGCAGGGCAAATCAGTATTCAGTGCATATGGGTATAACGGGACAACCACACAAGTAAATCTGTTAGTACTGTCGTTGAGGATGAACCTTTGTGTGTCCAAACTTGTACTGAGTGTGGTCCACATCAATGGAGCCCAGCAGCTTCTCTGAAGCTTTCTTGTTGTCAATGAACTGTCCCTCAGGGATGACACTGGCATTCAATACTTTGTATCTACAACAGAAAATTATGTTGTTCCTTTTATCTTCCTCCCACTTTTTCTTGGTGTTTACCATCCTAATACCTCTAACGAAATCAACTTGACTTGCTTATAATGAAAACTGCAGTCACCTCTGCTTGAAGTCACCGTAGAGGATTCTGCTGGGGAAGCCCTTTCTGCAGATTCTGATGCCCTCCAGCACACCATTACACCTCAGCTGGTGGATGACCAAGAAGTTCTCCATAAGACCTGCACATTGCAAACTCATTGTATCAAAATATTTCTTTACATGACCATGTCACACATAATGCACAAATGTGGGTTATGTGCCCCTTACCTGGGGTCTTTGATTCATTGGGAATCAGGCAGCGGACAAAATGAGGGTGAGTGCTCCTCAAGTTGGTCATCAGCTTGCCCAAGTTCTCCTGTGGATGAGCATCACAGAATAATAGGTCATCAATATTTTAAGATGAGATTTTTAATTGTTGTCCAAAACTATGAAACAATACATACCCTGAAAAGAGCAGACACAGTCTGGAAGGAACCACCCTTCTTCTTGCCACCCTTCTTGGCACCACCAGCAGCCTCTATTTTGGAAAACATTGAATCTCATGAATAGGACTGAATAAAAAACATAGAAGCATTAAAGCATTCCACTTTGTTGAAAATGTGTTTTGTCATTCAGAGACAGCCTTGAAAAAAACACCCTTCTTCTTTCCACCACCTGTCTCACCGCTACCACCAGCCGCCTCTGTTTTTCCAAAGAAGTTTCAACAATATCACTGAATCATTGCCTTTGTCTCTGCTCAAGTTTATCTCGACACAAAAACTGCATGGTTTAGTATGCTCACAGATTAACAGTTTGTACTGAATAGCTCTTACCCTCAGGTCCACCATGGGCTGCATACAGTAACGCCAGCAGTTTGTTTGAAGATTTCTGGTAAAGCTGAACAACTGAGTCGTTCAGGGGGTCCTTGTTCTTGTCCAGCCAGCCAGTGATATTGTATTCCACTGTACCAGCATAGTGAATCAGGGCGAAGTGAGCTTCAGCCTTGCCCTTTCCAGGCTTTGGCTTCTCAAAGGCCTTGGTCTTGCCAAGATGCTGATCATGCAGCTTGTTCTTGAAAGTTGTGTCAGAGGCCTTGGGGAACATGCACTCCTCTTCAAGGATGGAGAAGATGCCCATTGGCTGAAAAGAATTTACATTTCATGGTAAGAAAAAAATTTACCTGAGGAAGCAAACATTTGCACTTGAATCAAGAAATCTATCTGATTCAACAAAGTGGTATGTTACCTTCTCGATAAGCTCAATGCAGGCAGCCAAGTCCATACCGAAGTCAATGAACTCCCATTCAATGCCTTCTTTCTTGTACTCCTCTTGCTCCAGGACAAACATGTGGTGGTTGAAGAACTGTTGCAGTTTCTCATTGGTGAAGTTGATGCAGAGTTGCTCCAAGCTGTTGAACTGTAATGACAGAATACCATTTAATTTCATGCTAAAATAGGTAGAATTTTAAAACTGCTGACATATTTTTCACCTACTCACATCAAAGATCTCAAATCCAGCGATATCCAACACTCCAATGAAGAACTGCCTTGGCTTCTTTGTGTCCAGCATCTCATTGATACGGATGACCATCCACAAGAACATTTTCTCATAGATGGATTTGCACAGAGCGCTGACAGAATTGTTGACCTAAATATAAGGATTTTAGTGTGGATTTATGAGTGTGATACTTTTATTTGGAAATGTAAATATTCCCTTTCCAAACACCAAACTTCTGTTTTATTACCTGTGGGACGGTCTGACCTTTGGTCACCATCTCATTGCCGACCTTGACTCTTGGGTAGCACAGAGCTTTCAGCATATCAGCTGAGTTCAGGCCCAGGAGGTAGGCGATTTTATCAGCCTCTGATGGAGAGAAAAACAAGAAGCTATAAATACACATTATCTTAATACCTTAGTGTTGTATTTTACACTCCAGAAAGCTTGCATGATATGGTTGTATTATTTTCGAAATTACCCTCATTGCCATCTGGTTCAGCCTGCTCCTCACGCTGCTTCTGCTTGAATTTCATGTTGCCATGATGCATCACAGCTCCAGTCAGCTTGTAGATGCCCAATTTCTCCTCACCAGTAAAGCCCAAGATGTCAATAGCAGTCTGCAATTTATGCACAGAAAATAGTTTTAGAAAATCTACTATTGTTTACATTTATCTGCTGTTAATGTACACATTACTGTCAACTAACATCTGTTGCAATGAACTCCTCCACATCATCGATGCTTTTCACAGTGATTTCACCCTGACTGACCATGTGGTAGTCATAGGGGTTGGTGGTGATTAGAAGGGCCTCTGGAAGAAAGCAGAGGAAATGCATGAGTGGGGGCACTCTTTATTTTTCTCTTATTTTTTGTTCATTTTGTTATAACATACCCAAGAGCTCAGGCTTGTGGCCGGTCATCAGCTGATAGAAGATATGGTAGCTCCTCTCAGCAGACAATTGGAAGGTGACACGGGACTTTTCCAGCAGATCTAATATTCAAAGATCAGGGTCAGATTGCAGCAGTATATTGCATGTATGACAAGTGTCTCTTAAACATTTTCCCAAACTAGCATCACGGTGTAAATGCAAAATTGGTGAGCAAAATGTTGAAAAAGACTCACATGTTTCAATATCAGCTGAGGCCAGTTTGCCACTGGTTCCAAAGTGAATTCTGATGAATTTACCCTGAACATAACAGACTGAAGTTAGGAGGATTCTTGATATGCAGCTCAAATGACTTTGGCTTATTTTTTCCCCTTTCAACACTTACAAAACGAGAGGAGTTGTCATTCCTCACAGTCTTGGCATTACCATAAGCTTCCAGCAGAGGGTTGGCTGCAATGATTTGATCTTCCAGCGAACCCTACAAAAAGATATAAAATTACATGATGTTGATTAAGGGTTTTCAACATTTTCCAGGCCAATAACCCCATTTTTCAGGCCAAATACCCCTTTTTGCTAGAGAAAAAGAGCAGGGACTCCCATCTACGTACATTATATAGAATTGTGTTGAATATTAAACTAGGCCTACAATAATGTGTAAGGTAGCTTGAAGTACCATGTATATACATACCTTGTTGTTGTGCATTCAATAATAAGGGTATTAAAATACTTATTATTGACAGATTCATATATTCATGTCTCAATTTTAAACATACATGTGGAAGGGACAGTGAATCCTCAAACTTAACTATTTCTGTGGAAGGCAGGTGGCAGGCATGTCAGTTCTATTGTGGCATACAAGAATGTCTGTATACTTTAATAATACAGCTTACTGGCCGATGTGTTTCAACAATATGTAGTTAGCTGACTAAATTGCCATTATGGATAGGTGCTGCACAGCGATTTAACATTACATTAGGCTAGCTTGTTCACATGATTGTATGAGGAATCATGGGTCGACTATCATCAATGTTGTGTAACTGTTTGGGGGGGTTTACACGTTCATCTTCATGTTAATGTGTATTTTCAGACACATCTAAATTACTGAAAAAAGTAAAACTTTCAAAATATTATCAAACAATAATTTGGTTGCCCCCTGCAATAACTCTAAGAACAAAGTTCTATTCTTGTTTCTTTTCCATTTTTTTCATTTAAGACAAGCATTTTTACTTGTATTTTGCCAGCTGATTGCTCTGATTTCTTGCCACCCCCAACCACTGCAATTGTTGCAAAGTACTGGATGACACGCTTGGTGTTGACAGTCTTTCCGGCACCGGATTCTCCACTGGGGAAAGAGAGAGATATCTTGAGTCATACATACCTACCTACCTACCCACAGTATGTCATTGTCCTGTAATGTTATTCAGTTATTTGTAAATTACTCACGTGATAAGGATAGACTGGTTCTCACGATCTGAAAAGAACAAATACTTGAATGTCTCATGAAATACCATATATGACCCACAGTCACATTTTAGGTCACATCTGCTGTGTCTTATTTTCTATGTTAAGTGAAGGTAAACTTATATGCCCTCATCTAAAAACACAATATCTTACCAGTGAGCATGAACTGATAGGCATTATCAGAGATGGAGAAGATGTGGGGTGGAGCCTCCACTCTCTTCTTGCCTCTGTATGCCCCAACAACCTGAGCATCGTACACAGGAAGCCACTTGTAGGGGTTCACGACGACACAGAACAAGCCGGAGTATGTCTGGAAAGAGAAGACAGTTCACTCTAAACTTCATTGCTTCTATGTTTGACATTTATATCATCATTTAAATCCGAACTTCATTTAGAGTAGTGGGTGAGAATGTAGAATGTAGAGAAAAGTAACATTCGTAAAAATGTTTAATTTTTATTTGTATGTTCATCTTCATGCTGATTTAAGTGTGAAGTTAAACACTAACATAGATCATCCATGATGCAAAACGCTCTTTGAGGTTGTACAACACGCAAGGCTCATTGAGGTGGGTCATCATGGCCATGTCCTCAATCTTGTCAAATTTGGGAGGATTCATGGGATGGATGTCATCCTCTTTTACAGTGATCGTCTGAATAGGAAAAAAAACAACAACAAAAAACAGTTTAAATAATATTTTATGGGATAGATTTCATCCTATTTCACTGTTCAAAATAAGTTTTAAGTAAAGCATCAATCTACCTTTCCTGTAAGTGTCTCAACAGTGGCTTTGCCACCCTCTCTTTTGGTGAGTTTACCCTTAAGGTACATTTCCTGCGGCTCGGCCACGAAGAATGCTGTTTTGGCATCAAATGGAGTGTTTTGAGCCTCAATCCTCTCCCTCTCGGGCTTGCGGAGGTATATGGCCGCAGGCCCATACTGCTGCATCTCTGCGTCTGTGCTCATGGTGGCACTTTATTGAGGACTGAAACGAAGAGAAAGAGTTTAAATTACTTTGAATATAATTTATTGTCATGTATCTGAATATTATGGAGCTTTGTAGACATGTCTTACCTCAGTTTATCCCAACTGAGTGGCACAGATCTGTTGCTGTGTAACGATGCTATTAAAGAAAGATTGAGATAATAATTAGAAAGGACACAAAACTAAATTATTTTCCACAGTCTAGTGCTCACAACAGTAAACAGCAATCACTACATGAATTTTAACTTATTTTAACTAACTTTAATGGTGCCACAAGTTTTTATTACTGCATTGTAATTGTCACTTGTATTCTATTTCACTTTGTTTTTTTATTTAATTCCATCTTGTTTTTAAAACTTCCTTTTTATTGTATCTTAATTTATTTTGTGTCATGTCAATGTTTTTTTTTTATGTGTAAAGCACTTTGACTTGCCTCTGTTCAGTGTACTGTGTAAAAAAGCCACCATGCCTTGCCTTTACAATTACTTCAGTTATAAGATTATCTAGACCACTAAAGACCATTTCCATAGCCTCTCCTGTGATTACAATGTATTTTGATCAAATAACAGATTCACCGTAAAGCTTTTCTTCATAAATTATCAAGAGGAGTTTAAAATGTCTTTTTGCCCCTTTGCGTTAAGATAGAGAGCAAAAATCTTTGATAACTATCATTATCACTGTAAGTATAGAAGACATGTGAAAACATGTTAACAAAGTCGCGACATTTATGTAATTTTAAGTAAAAGGAAATTATGTAAGCATAACCACACAAAAAGCACTAACCTGTGATGTTCTGTCAGTTCTCAGAGGAGCCTGAAGCTGCTGCTGCTTTTATAGAGACTGGAACTGCCTGGTCAGCAGCAGTCTGCCTCTTGATTTGGTCAAGCATCCCTGTCATGGTTAGACCTATCTTGTGACAGTGCCAGTTTTGTAAGTCTTTCTTGTGTTTAAGAAATAAGATTGCTTAATTGTCAAAATAGCAAATCACAAGAAAACTAGAAAACTTAAACATGTTAGATTAATCAAGCAAGCTCGTTCAGAATTTTAGTACATTTATTAAAACTAACACTGGAAAGAAAATATGCAAATACAAGTGTTTCAAATTGCATTATTACCTGAAGCATTTTACATGTTGTACATCATACACTGTATAATAAACATTAAGATCGAAACATATCTTAGTTGACAACTACACATTTAAATCTATTAATGGAGTGTGCCTTGCCTTTTCCCTTTTTGCCATTAGTAAGATGAACTTAAATGTCATTTGTATTGAGTGTCAGAGCTTGTCCACATTTCAGATCTTTAAAATGTAGTAAAATTAAATATCATTGGTAAGTATCACCAATATAAGTAAAATAACACATGGTAACTTGAAGTCCCTCACATACCGTATATATATTTTGAAGAAAATGTCATGTAATATTAGTAATATCATGCAACATGTTTAAAAGAGACACATTGGACTTTCTGCTCATAAAGTGTAAGTGTGATGGTAATGTCCAAAGTATGTCCCAAAATAGATGCCGTGCAATGCATACACATGTTTTTGGACCACTTTGCTCCAATAAATAATTTACTTAAATTTAGATTCTGACTTAACTAGAGAAGGATTTCACCATTTTATAATGAGAGGTCTCTACGGACCGTCTCCACTTACCCTTGCAATTAGACATGCTCATAGCCAGGAATGGAACTTAATTTTGGAGAAGCATTCAAGTGGTGCTGGTATATGGTTGCAGGACATTGGCCCATCTCATATTCCTCTAATAAAACTGGATGTAAGGCCCTTTCCATAAAGTTCAAGTGGTATTACACCTTGCCTTAAAAGGACAAGAACATTTGCCAACAGGGCTGAGATAAGACCTATATTAAGTCCCACTCAGATATCAAAGATCTTTATCCCTGTGCTACATTTGATTCTAAGGATATTGTTGCTGTTATGGAAACTCAGTGTCCTTGAAAAACTATGTGTCTCTGGTTTTGAAACATTGCTGGCATTGGTTCCAAAATAAATCAACCTATATAATCTAAACAATCGGCAGCTAAACAAATGCCTTTCAGAAGTACTTACATTCATTTATACATAAATAGTTTTCGCATTAAAAAATAGCGTTTATAACCTTTTAACCTTTCCAAACGGACTTTACAGCCCCGGTAACATTTGGAAACTCACCATAGTATTTAGGCTACTTTACATCTCTGCATCTCATTTACTCACACAGCTCTAATTATCTGTATCTAGCAGTCATAAACGTGTCAAGATTTTCTGCAGTACACTTTCACTGTTCATATTTGTTTTACACAGTTTAATGGGAAAATAATAAAATGATGACTCATAATGTAGACAAACATTTTACCCTTGCAGTAAAACAATAGTCTAAATTTGCTAAAAGGTGGCTTCATTATAACATTTTGTGGAAAAAAAGCTACCCCCTAATAAGAGTTTTTAAAAAGTCGTGGTCGAAAAGATTGTTTACAAGTACAACATGCACATGTTGTAGGCCTGTTCATCCTGGCTGTCACTTGAGCCATAATGACTTTCTGTTCAGTTCTGCACTGTGCACACTTCAGCTGACTAACATTTCTCATGAAGTGTTGACAGAAACATCAAAGTGTATCGGCCCTGTGGTTCGGATCCGCTCCAAATTCAAGTGGGTTCTCCCTGGGACCATGCTCGACCCTGCCCTTCCGCTAAATTTCATGAAAATCAGGCCAGTGATATTTTTGTTTTGTGTTATTTTGTTGCAATTCTGCAACATAACAAACCGGAGAGAAAGCACAACCCCTTGGCGAAACACGGAGCAGACGTTCATGAGACGGACGTACCATGTGCGCGTCATGTGACGAAGCCGGAAGTACTATTGAAGGACTACACGCTTTGAGTTATCTGCAAGCCAGTGTTAGCTACAGTTAGCATTACTTTGTATCGCTAACGGCCAATCTTTCTTGGAAGAAATGCCTTCGCTAAATGGAAAACCCGATGTCATGTTTGTAAGCTACACACGTTCATTTAATTGTTGTCTAACAGCCTTTGTTGTCAACGAGTGTTGGCGAGCTAACTTTAACTGGAGTGCTAACGTTAGCTAGGCTGTAGCAGTCTTGAAGATAGCTTGTTGCTACGAATGACAGATTTGTTGTCAGACATGCTCGTTTCCTAAATTGTTGTTGAATTATTGAAGTTCCGAGTTCACAGTAGTTCTTCGTTCGATCACCGTTACTTTCCTAATGATTAATTTACGATCTACGGATGAAAAAATGTCAACGTTATTGTGACGTTATGCCGTCTCGCTAATGTTAGCTTTAGCAAACGCAACTCTTTCAAAAGTTATTACAGTTGTACTTGAAATGTTATGTGCTGTGATTTCTGGCTTTCTTAGGAGGACGATGATCTGCCTTATGAGGAGGAGATTATCAGGAACCCGTATTCAGTCAAGTGCTGGATGCGTTACATTGAATTCAAGCAGAATGGACCAAAATCCACCCTCAACATGATTTATGAGCGGGCTCTGAAAGAGCTGCCTGGCAGGTAATTTAACATACACTCAACGTTATAAAGAAAGCGTCGACCTTGTAATTAAAATCCACATATTATTGCAACCACATCTGAACATGCAAGGATATTTTAGCTTTGAAATCTGAGATTGAACGTTTAACTAGGATTGTTGTTGTTGTTGTTGAAAGATTGGATAAGTACCTTGACTTTCATTTAGGTGATAGGATCAAGATGACCAAGTGAACTAAGATTTTGTACAACTACTATTGCTTACGATCTAACCCTTTTTTGACAGCTATAAACTGTGGTACAATTATCTGAGAGAGAGGCGGAAACAAGTCAAAGGGAAATGTACCACTGAACCAGGCTATGAAGAGGTGAATAATTGCCATGAAAGGGCATTGGTGTTCATGCATAAGGTAATACTTCTTATATAACTCCATATTGAACCACTTGACAATACAAAAGAATATTACATTGTCATCTGGAAGTTGTGCTTGACACTGATCGAATGTTTTTCCTTTAACTAGATGCCTAGAATATGGCTTGATTACTGCCAGTTCCTTGTGTCTCAATGCAAGATAACAAGAAGTCGGCAAACATTTGACCGCGCACTCAGAGCTCTTCCAGTTACTCAGCACCCGAGGATCTGGCCTCTGTATCTCCGCTTTGTCCGTAACCTGCCTCTGCCTGAGACAGCCATCCGGGTGTACCGCAGGTACCTCAAGGTGAGAGTATAGTACACAAACTAGTTGCATACCGCAGCTTTCAGTTGTATGCGTGCACCTTTAATGGCAACTTAATGAAAATGGATGTGATGTGGATTCTCTGCCAAGTCAAAGGCTACTAGATTTGCTGTTTTCATCTTGAGGATGCTTCTCCAAGTCACTCTGGATGACTGATGAAACATCTTTTGGATTATGACAAAGAAGGCTTTATTACCACTTTATACTATATTGAGCGCTTATGTTGATTAGGAGGCCAAACACATTTCCTTAAAAATCATATACAAAAATATATATATAAAAAAAGGATTACTATTTATATGTGAAATGGGAGGCTGTCAAGAGATTATGACCTTGAAATGTAAGTGAACTTTTTTTTTACATGAATGTTAATTCCCTAAATATGTGCTTCTGCTCTTTGTACCATTTAGCTTTCTCCAGAGAATGCTGAGGAATACATTGACTACTTGCGGTCTGTTGGCCGCTTGGATGAAGCAGCTGTGCGACTAGCAGCTATTGTCAATGATGAAAGCTTTGTGTCCAAAGAGGGCAAATCTAACTATCAAGTAAGAATTTCTCCTCATCCCAAGCAGCTCTAAATATGCATGTTTTTTTTAAGCTGACCATGAAAGTGGATAATTGTTCTTTCTGTGTTTATTTGTTGGACAGCTGTGGCATGAGCTATGCGACCTGATCTCTCAGAACCCTGATAAGGTGACCTCCCTGAATGTAGGAGCCATCATCCGAGGAGGCCTCACTCGCTTCACAGACCAACTTGGAAAGCTCTGGTGCTCTTTAGCTGACTATTATATCAGGAGTGGCCACTTTGAGAAGGTGGGTTTCTTCTGAATAACTTTAATTTCTCTGCACATCATAGCACTTAAACTGGCAATAGATTTTTCGTAGTTAATAGTTGTTTGGCTTTAACTCATCATTATGAAGTAAATGTTGATTGCACAATTTAATAGTTATGAAATAATGGCACCATTGGCCTTTAGATTGGTTCCCTATAAACCTTGCTTTTGTCTGCCACCAAGCACGAAATCTCTTGGAAAAATGAAGGCTGACTGTCAGACATCGTTACTGTCTGATTTCACATCTCTATTATAGACTAAATGAATGAACAATCTCTTCTTGTCCTGTGTTGTTGATACTGAGGAAAACGGAAAGCAATCCAGTTGTCTTACTACAGCATTGCCAATAATACACATGGAAAAGCTATGGGTTGGAAAGTTGTCCGTTTCCATTTTAACACATTTTTTCCCTCCAGCTTTGTATCAAGCTAGTTGGCTCATTTGCATAGACTTAACTCTGGTTTGACTGACTGACTGTGACTATTGGTGTTTCTTTTCTTTCTCAGGCCCGTGATGTATATGAAGAGGCCATCCTTACAGTGGTAACAGTAAGGGATTTCACACAAGTGTTTGATAGCTATGCCCAGTTTGAAGAGAGCATGATTGCAGCGAAAATGGAGACCACTGCTGAGATGGGGCAGGATGAAGATGGTGTGTTTGGATTCATTGATATTGGCAACAGTCTTTGTGTTTACTATTCTTGTCACGCATACCTTACTCTTTGTCCCTCTTCTCTAAGATGACGTCGACCTGGAGCTTAGACTGGCCCGCTTTGAGCAGCTGATAGCCCGGCGCCCCCTCCTGTTGAACAGTGTGCTGCTGCGGCAGAATCCTCATAATGTCCATGAGTGGCACAAGCGGGTAAAACTGTATGAGGGCAATCCACGGCAGGTGAGTTTTTGGAACAATGCACACACAATTAATAGTAGTATCAAATTTCACAAACTTCTGCATCTCAGTCTTGTGCGATCCTCTTCAGATCATCAACACCTACACTGAGGCCGTACAGACTGTGGATCCAATGAAGGCAACAGGGAAGCCTCACTCTCTCTGGGTTTCATTTGCTAAATTCTATGAGGAAAATGAGCAGCTGGATGATGTAAGTTACTGAGGTCTTCTCACAGGGCTTCTGGATACTCAGAGCAAATCAGGACAAATGCTTTTTCTTTTCTTGATATGTTTTAAGTTGACTGTCTATCTCTCAGGCCAGGACAATTTTTGAGAAGGCTACCAAGGTGAACTACAAGCAGGTGGATGACCTTGCTGCAGTGTGGTGTGAATATGGAGAGATGGAGCTCCGGCACGAGAACTATGAACAGGCACTGCGCATACTGAGGGTGAGACATTTGTATCTTCTCTGCAGTCATGATTACTGGTGCAGTCAGTAGAAAAGTAGTACCATTTACACTAGATATTGAGTAACATCTAGTGGCTGAACTGAGAAACTACAACAACATGTGATCCAGTGTTATTTTAAAACATATTCACTATCAAAATTAAGCTGATAATTTTTTAAACTTACCACCTGGGAACTGAAACAGTACTCCATCGATAAGACCTTAGGCTGGTTATTGACTAGGTTATTGACTAGCAAAAACGTTATTTACTGTTGGTTGCTTTGCTCCACCTCTCAGACATTGCACAGATTTTTACTTTTGTTTGGGGTAAACTAAACCAAATGCATAGTGCACACAGGGTCGTTTAGGGCACTTGGATATTAGAGTATTGAAAGCAAAATAAATTTAGGACAGCTCTGCCTGTTAGATTGTGAAATCTAAGCTACAGAGAAACAGCAATATTTGTCCCTCATGAATTATGGCAATTTTAAGGAAAATAGTAGACTATTACTGATTGCACCTTTTAAATGTGAGACCACTTTGTATTTGAATGCTTTGTGCACATAGTTGTAAGTCTTACTTTTAAAAAAAAAATATTTTAATATAGAAAGCTACAGCCATCCCATCCAAGAAAGCTGAGTACTTTGACGCATCTGAGCCGGTCCAAAACAGAGTCTACAAATCCTTGAAGGTCTGGTCTATGCTGGCAGACTTGGAGGAGAGCCTTGGCACTTTCCAGGTATGTTCTCTACATGTCTTTGTATATGTTACTACATGTGAGCCACAGCAATGAATTAGGTATACATCACATGGCAGGAAAATGCTTAGTTCTTGGTATTGGTCTTAGAATCCTGATCCACTGTGTGCTTTTGTCTGTCATCAAAATCAGACCTTTCATTTGTCTCTGAGTTGTATATGTTTATTGTAATTCTTCCTCCATGTTCCTTTCATGTGTCCGTAGTCTACAAAAGCAGTGTATGACCGCATTATTGACCTCCGCATCGCCACGCCACAGATCATCATCAATTATGCCATGTTCCTTGAAGAGCACAACTACTTTGAGGAAAGCTTCAAAGTAAGAACATGCAACTAATTAACTAGACCAACATTTAATGTCAATATGTATACTTGCCTTTGTTAACATACCACACATTTAACCAATTCTATGTGTTTTTCAATACCTTTTCAGGCATATGAGCGTGGTATCGCTCTCTTCAGGTGGCCAAATGTTTATGACATCTGGAACACTTACCTCACCAAATTCATTGATCGTTATGGGGGGAAGAAGCTGGAGAGAGCTAGAGATTTATTTGAGCAAGCCCTGGATGGCTGCCCTGCCAAGTTTGCCAAGAGTACGTAGCTTTGTTAGAATTGCATTGACTTGTATACTGTATATTCCACATTCCACATCTACTTTTTCTTCATGACATGTACTGAAGCCGAATGTATCACTGTGCCTTCCTTTCCAGCCATTTACCTTTTGTACGCCAAATTGGAAGAGGGATATGGATTGGCACGACATGCCATGGCTGTCTATGAAAGAGCAACCCAGGCAGTAGAAAGTGAGGAGAGGCATCACATGTTCAACATCTACATCAAGAGAGCAGCTGAAATTTATGGAGTCACATACACCAGAGCAATCTACCAGAAAGCTATTGAGGTACATGGTAAAAGCATTGACAAATATGACAACATGTCATACTGAAGCATCTTTTCTGTTGAATTAATTTGATTTTCAGGTTGTTCATGTACATCTTCAATACTGAAGATAATCATCATCAATGTTAGCATTTTCTTGGCTTTTAGTAATCTAATGAACATACCTGTGGTGGCTTTAACAGTGTATTTTGTCTTGGAAAATCTTCAAACCATTGCTTTGACTAATCAGTACTTCCAGTACTCTGTACTCTATAATAGTACTGCAGCTACATGCTGTACACCCAAGAATAGGAGACAAACGTTGTGTGTGTATGTCATTTCATAGATTCACACATGTCCTGGAGGAAAAATAACAATTCTTCAATACTTTCATGCTTTTAAATTATTATCTGTGGGTTATAACTCAAATTCTTCTGTTAATTCTGAAATTACAAGGTTTGCTGTGAAGTGGTACTATAAAGTTATCTAGTGTTACTTTTTTATTAATTTGCAGGATTTTCCTTAGTGTCATAAAATTAGGCTAGCCCTATTTGATTTGTTCTTATGCCTGAAAACTTAGGATACAATAGATAAAGCTTTTAAATAACACACATTTTTCTCCTTTGTTCGTTTCAAATAACAATAACTAAAATCTAAATTGTACCTTTGTACTCATACAGGTCCTTCCGGATGAGCATTCGAGGGACATGTGCCTGCGATTTGCTGACATGGAGAGTAAACTGGGTGAAATTGATCGAGCCAGAGCAATCTACTCCTACTGTTCCCAGATCTGTGATCCCAGGGTGAGATAAAACAACTCCTGCTATTGCCTGTTTCTGAATTAAATGTGACATTTCAATCAGTGATGTGCATGTCATAACTTCTCTTGATATATTTATGAACTTGATCTTCCAGGTGACTGCAAATTTCTGGCAGACCTGGAAAGAATTTGAGATCCGCCATGGAAATGAAGACACTATTAGAGAAATGCTGAGGATCAAACGCAGTGTCCAGGCAACGTACAATACCCAGGTCAACTTTATGTCCTCGCAGATGCTGAAGGCCACAACAAGCTCCACAGGCACTGGTAAGAATGCTTGCAAACTCCTTAGCAGCTGACAAGGTCATCCTGGGCTTGTACCATTATCTGTAAAGGCTATACAGCACATCCGGGGGATGTTAATATTTAATAACAATATAATTACATTGATATGGTAGCCATGCTATCTATTGACCCAAATCCTAAAGTTAGACCCCAGAAATGCCCAAGTATCAATGTACTAATGTATTAGGGCTAAGGTTTACTGTGTGTGTCCAACCATTTTATTACGGCTTGTATCCAGTGTCAGATCTTGCTCCAGGCCAAATGGGAATTGATGACATGAAGATGTTGGAGCAGAAAGCTCAGCAGCTTGCTGCAGAGGCCGAGCAAGACAAACCCAAGCTCAAAGAGAAGATCCTCTTTGTCAGGTATGTCTTTTGTCTCCTTTATACTCCAGTGAAAGGTATCTGTGAAAAAGCAGTGGTGGAAGAAGTATAGAGATCCTTTGCTTTAATAAAAGTAAAATACTAATAAATACCAAACTGTGAAAATACTCAACTACAAGTAAAAGTCCTGCATTTATAACCTTAATTAAAAGTAAGCAAAGGTATGTAACTATTAAAAACCAAATATACTTGCATTTGAAAATTAAAGTACTCATTTTGAATTTAAATCTTTTACTGGTATGTTTTTGGATTTATATTACCTCTGCATTGTGAATGCTGCATTTTACTTCCGAAGATGATTAGGTTGACCTCATTTCAACTTCTGTATATCCTGTTGGGTAGTTTAATCAATGGATCATTTGATTGTAGGGTCCTTGTCCTGTGAGAACCATGTATCTCTAGAAAGTCTACTTTCTTCTACTTAAAATGTTCATCTTCTATAAAATTGGACTTAATGCTCCAAAGGATATGTTGGCACATAAGTCTTATTCTCTGCATCTGTGCAGGAGTGACACATCTCGCAGTGAGTTGGCTGAGCTTTCCAAACAAGCCAATCCTGATGAGATTGACATTGATGATGACGAGGATGAAGATGATGAAGACCAGGGACCGGATGGTGAGTGATCAAGCCTCAACGTAAAACCGAAACATTTGGTGTCTGTTTAAACATTAATGCAGAAATGTTTTATTCATGATCATGCATCTGCTAATTGTCTTCTCCTTTTGGCCTTTACAGAGGTGCAGCTTGAGCAGAAGAGCGTCCCCACAGCCGTCTTTGGAGGGCTTAAAGAAGACTGAAAGAGACGTTCTTCTGATTTCTCTTGTATACATTGAATAGGCTCCTTTTTACATTTGTGTTAATGCTCAGTTGCATTCACTTTATTTTTATAGACTGTGACATGAGTGAAAAAGAGACACAAGTATTTTTCTGGTGGATTTTTTGGTACACGCAGCAAAGATATGAGCCTGTATTCGTTTTGGCCATGTGGTGTCAGTCTTTCTCAAGTATGAAACTGCAGATAATTGAACAATTGAGCAGCCTGCTGTTATGAAATACTCATATGTGGCCCCATTGTAACTGTAACTGAAATCTAATGCAGTTTAATTTTGTTTCTAAATAACATTTTGTTAATGTGTTAACAGTAAAAACACTGTTACCAAACCACAGAGGCAAATGCAGAGGCATTTCTTTGACAGGAAGCTCTGCCCTAGAAAACACAGGGGAGGAGCATAGTTTCTTCAACAGGGAGCATTCATTTAGAGCTGAGCATTCAAGCCTCACATTGTTGGCTTGAGGATCACCAGTAGGTGGGAGTCTTGCAAAACCCAATGTTTCTAAAAGATTTCATAACTTGTATATGTCCTTATCCAAATATTAAAAATGGTGTTGTATCTGTATCATGGTTCAACTACACTTGAGGAACAGTTTGCACTCGAGCAACAGCTTAAATGTCTGGTTGAATAATATGAGGACTATGAAAAGAAATGTAAACAACTTATTATTCAGTAGCAGTAAATGCTTACTTGGAAGGTTTCCTAATTCCTGTTTGTTGTTTTTTTTGTTGTTACAGTTGCAGGTGTTAACATGGCTCGCTAACAGTTTTTGAGGCTGATAATGTAAATGTCTGTTTCAGTCAGCATTGTTGAGGGCCTTCTTATCCTTCTTAGTGCAGTCAAATTGTTTGGTATGCAGCAAGACATTTGAAATGTTTCCTATTTCCACACTGCTTATGTGTGCAGTGTTTGTGAATTATGTCCCAGCAATTCTGTCCGTGACAAGCTAGTCACTTCAGATCTCTGAAAGTTTCCTTATATTTTCTTGTAATAAAAATGAATTTGTACCAGTTAAATGCAGTGTCTTGCAAAACTCCGGTTTATTCAGACATCACCTGACACATTTGAATTGCACTCCAGTAATGTATGTGGAAGCTGTGTATCTTGGGGGAATTCATTATGACAGAATGTGATTAAGTATTAAATGGAAAAGGCCACATGCTTGTAATCATACCCACCCTGTTTTAAGAGTTGAATTGTCAGGACTGGAAAAAGTACTGACTAGGAAGAAGTTGTTTCTTTCATAATTAGATTAAAATAGCTGAGAGGTAATCGTCTTACAAAGTTACTGCGGTGGAGCACTTGGAGTGCTCTTGTAACTTTGAGCAACATCATGTGATGCGGCACTCTTGAGATTTCTGTTTTCCAGCGGGGATGGTGCTACTGGAAAAACACTTCACAAACAATTGGAAAGAAACTGTTCTGAGTCTCTATAATTATAAGCAAACAATTAACATTTTCTCCCAATTTAATTTCCATTTTTCCTTTTTGCATAGATAACAGTATATTACATTCATACAGTATTCTGTTTGTATATGCTGCAGGCTAGCAATGTGCAGTAAGGTATATAAGCAACTTATCTGCAGGTTTTTGACATTGCTGCTGATCTTTAATAGGCAGTAACTCAATTGTTATCAGAGGCTGAAATGAACAGTTCTTATATAAAGAAATCCTTCCTTGACAATGTGACCATCATATGCCTTGCTTTTTCTTTTTTCTTTTTCTTTTGCATGTTGAGCTCAGATGGAGAACAAACGAATAAACATGCATGTTATTTACTTAGCATGCTGATGTTTGATTTAATCTTGTATTTTAATGAAAGACAATGTTTATAATTTTTTTTTGACTAATAAGATGCCTAGGGATGTGAGGGTTGTGGTGGTCTCCAAGTGTCAACACTAACTATGGTCTGCCTTTTTAGTGGCCACTTAGGATTTATTTCTCCAAAAACAAGCAAGCAAAAACATAAAGAAGTCATGGTTCCTGCATGCTTCTCTTCCTATGGTAAAAAAAAAAAAGGGGAAAAAACACATGCCCACCCAGATGCATGCTGGTCCTATACCTGCTCTTCTACCTGTACAACATCAGGTGCCCACATAATCACAAAAAATACCACTTATGCAAAAACTATATGTGCTAAACCAGCTAATAATTAAACTAAACACATAACCTCACAAGCTATTTCTGTCAGTCTTACCTGGATAAAGAAAATATCTAGAATAGTCCAATTCTATACAATACAACACAACATATTATTAGTAAAACAGCAACAAATAAATAGCTCCTGCAGCCTTCTTTCTCATATTGGTGTGAAGGATATATTTCTATTGACGTTACCTGTCAAAAGGTGCTCCCTCAGGCGTCCACCTGCGTGTGTGCACCAGCAGATAAACCTGTAACAAGTCACACCACACCTCTACCTGCAGTTTGTGGTAGCAGAGGGAGATCCCGCCCTCTTTGCTTATACTCTATTTCTATTGGTCCGCGGGGTGAGTGAGTGATGCCAGTGTGGAGCACCTGGTAGTCAGTCATCGGCGGTGTTCTCAGTGGAGCTGCGTACAGTGAACCGACCGCACAGCTATGCGGACGAAGAAGGGCAAAAACGAGGGGAATAGTCCGGTTTACTCTAACAACCCGGCGGGTCGGGGCTTTGCGTGGTCGTGAGGCAGCACTTAACTGGGATATCTCTCCAAAACCGCACAGAAAAGGACATCTAACTGACTTGGAAGCAGCTCCGGGGCGGATATTTTCCCGACAAAACCCTCAGCCACAGTCCCAGCCCCGGTCGTGTGGAACAGTCGGCTGAAAGAATGATTGCTTGATATTTTTTTACTATCTTGTAGCTTTTTTTTTTTTTTTCCGCCAACACCGCTTCCCATTTTTTTACAGACTCGCTATGGTGGACTCCCCTACCATGAAGAAGACTTTTGTGGTCCCAGACATAAAGCCATTGGATCTGTATGACTGTACTAAAGCAAAAATATGCGCAAGTGTCGGATGGCTTTTGGCGAAGTCCTACGGCAGCGCAGGTAGGTTGTGGTTGAGGCTGCGGGCCTGGTGAGTTAGAATAATGATCAGAGAGGTCGTATGAAGACCACCAACATGTTGTCGTCCGGCTGTATGTTTATATTTTGCTCAGCAGTGTAGCGAAAAGCACATGCATGCAGGGGAACTACAGTGTGTGTATAGCTCAGCGATTTCCAGCACAAAGAGACGCATATGAAAGGGGCACCGCGCACGGTATGCATTTTTTGACACATGTCATTTGTTCTCACTCAATGTGTGGTCACATTTTCTAGGTATGTGTGTGTCACAGAGACGGGCCTCCTCCCTAGGCCTTATCACGCTAACCCATTTTGTCGTATTTTCCAGCCGCCAGGCTTCAGACACAAATTGCAGGCTGCTGGATATGTTTTTAATCCGGTTACACAGGCATGGCACATGGGGCGTAGATGGTTTTCAGGACCAATCTTCGCCATTGGTGATGACAGCCCCCCTAGTAGCCTATGTGAATACCACTTTCTTCCGTAATTCATAATCAGGATCAAATAGCTGCGTGTAATATCTCATTGTGTACTGAGTAAAAAGACTGTAATGCCATCTCAGTTTGTCAGGGGGTTTCTTCTTCTATTAACCTTAGTCAACAAACATCAAGAGGCGCTTGTGAGAAACCATCCCCTACGATGCAAAGTACACCCACCAAGAAAATGATTTTGTTGCATAGACCACACCGGTCCGTATCATGAGACATGGTTTTGCCTTCAGGTTTCCTGAGACAAGACCAGCGCCAGCTCCGACCCTGAGGTGATAACAAGTCTCGTCTTTGTTTTAAAGTCCTATCTGCTAAAGATTAGATCTCCAGTGAAGACATCAAAACAGTCCTGTTTGAGAAAGTCTTCATGACGTGCTCCCTTTCATTTCATTTTAACTGTATTTTAGATTAAACACAGCAGTGTTTTAAATGAAATACTGGTACATTTACCTAAATAACACAAGGCCAAAAACACACATCCTGATTCCTGTGATGTGCATGTAAATAAATACTCAGAGGTTAATGGTCAAGGTTTTAACTTCCAGACTTCACTCAGTTTCAGCTGGAAAGAGGAGAGGTGGTGAACTCTATTTTACTTCAACATGACTTGCATGTTACACAATCCCAGGCAGGCTTTGGGTCCAGGACTACGGGCTGCTACAGCCTCTGTGTTCTCTGTTTACCACCTCAACCACGCCCTCTGGTCAAAGTCACTCTCCAAGCCAAGCTACAGGAATACCAGTTCCAAGACTGTGTTGATGTGTATAGTTTTTTGTCTAATCAGCTGAGTGGCCTTACTGATAGTTTTTTGCCAAGTCAAGATGACATCACCATTCCCTTCCCCAAATCTCTGCTGGGTGGAACAACAGCTAGCACAGCATGAGCCAGACCGGGTCATCTGGTCCTCTGTTCTTCCAGGTCAATTAACCCTAATGATAACAATAGGCAACATTTTTAATCTCTGAGTCGCTGCGAAACAGAATGGACTTTTACATGGACTACACACTGTATACGTCTCAGGTCTTTATTTAGATACAGGAATGATTAAAGGTTAGGCAGTGGCTTTCAATGAGCACTGACGGGCCTAATGACATAGACAAACTAAATCATAACAAGATCTCAAGTCGAATAGCAGCAACCCTCAAATGAATCCATGTGCATCCATGATAATGTAAAAGCTGCTTACTGGCTTGGACTGAAATGCCTGTATTAGCATTAAAAAACAAACAGCGAGGAGAACAAGTGCACAGAATACATTTTCAGACAAAGTCCCTACAACATTGTCTCCCTCATCTTCACCACAACTGATCCCAAAGTGTTAAGTTAACCATCTCTTATAGATTAACAATTGACAGCCAAGCCGCCTAAACCTAACCGTTTGAAACATAACACTAAATCTATGTCATATTCACTAAATGTTCAAGAAATGAGCTGCAGCAATTGTTTTTCTTGTCTCCTTTAGCCAGGAATACACAGAACCAACAGCGTGCATTATGGGTGTTCTCTATAGGCGTTGTTTGATCAGCCCAGTAATTCCTTTCATAATAACATTGTTAAGAACCAGCATAGAGACTCATTATTACATGCTCTAATAAGGCTGGGCAATGTATTGATGTTATATCGTGATCGTATTTTGGCATACGTGTTGTCTTATCCTGGTTTTAAAAGCTGCATTACAGCTCAGTGATGTAATTATCTGAATTAACGAGGCTTTTCTAATCCTACTTGCCTGTACCCACTTAGTTAAAATCAATGTATAATTTAATTTATAAAATGCTTTTGACGAGATTTCATATTATTGAGGATATTTATTGTTTATCCCAATACAGCCTAAAATATTGCATTTAATTTTTATTTTTGTTATCAAGTTGAGGGACATGTCATTTGGCAAAGATGTAATTAATGATCTGCCCTTGTTGATGCTTTGTCAGATGACTTGACAGATCATTTGAGGTTGACACAAACTAGTTTGACGATAGGAATGAGACCAGACACTCTTGATTACCAGTTTGGGTAGGGAGAAACCTGCTCATACAAACTGACATGTTCATGGGGTTGATTTATGTGAAAACTCTCCTTCAGTTTTCTTACCGAGTCCATAATACTAATTTGGAGTTGTGCGTGTTTGCAGGTAATCCATCTTGAAACAACTTAATTGCCACTTGTGAAACAACTGATGGCCAAACATAAACATCTTGATATTTTCTAGCAATTAAAAAACAATTCACATGGTACCCTCGTGTTTCAAAACTTGTGTTTCCTTAGCATGCTAGCTCCACCTAACTACAAAGCTCTTCCTAAATACTTGAATCCTATTGGAATGATTACTCATCCTCTCCCAATCATTTGTAACTAGGGTGAGTCAACAAGGGACAAGGACCTGAGGAGGATGTTTCCTTGTTATTAATGTTTGCTCAAGAGGTAGGAAGGCCTGTAGATATAACATATGAAACTCTACTGGGAGAAAAGCTTTGATACGGTTACTGAGTGGCACAGTCTGTTTCAAGATAACGCGATATTTCATAAGAGAAGTCATTTGCAACACCACACAGGCCAGTGTAAGATAAAGAATAATTTAAAAAGATCTGGCTGAGTGTCTAACTTTAGGACAGTACTACAAGGTGGACACAAGACAAATGCATCCGTTGTCACTCTGTTCATCCAGAGTGATCCAGTGTTGTCCCATTAGATTCAACAGGAAATGCTTCTGTGTATGCTGGCCCTTAATGCAATTTAAAGCTATTGTGGTTATGTCATACTCCAGCGCTGTCTGAGGTGATGTGTTACAGGATACACAGGGCTGTTAGGGATGGCATGTTTACGATAGGTGAATCTATAGGGAGATAGGAGACACCTTGTGTAGTGCTTGAAGTGTGTTTTTTCCCTTTAAGGACAAACTGTCAAGGGCTTCAATTAATGAGTTTATTGAGAATGATTCTATTGATTATTGTCTCAATTAATCCATTAGTTGTTTGGTCTATAAAATGTCTGTGAAAACTGTTGATTAGTGTTTCCCAAAGCCCAATATGACGTTCCTAAATGTCTTGTTTTGTCCACATCCCAAAGATATTCAGTTCACTGTCAAGGGAGGAGCAAAGGAACCAGAAAATATTCACATTTAAGAAGCTGGAGTCAGAACTTTGACTTTTTTTTTTGACAACAAACCGATTAAGCAAATTATTGTTGCAGCTCTAGTTCGTTGTTCGATCAAATACATGAGCATTGTTAATTTGCATGCATGTATATTTCTCAGTTTCAGCAGGAACTGAACAGATGAATAGTCAGTTGAGATATTATTATTAGAAGTGGAATAGCACAGTCTTTGAATGTAGTCAGGGTTTCAGGCTATCGCTTCCAGTGTTGTCTGAGACCTCTAAGCTGTAGTGTTTATATTGGCATTAGTATTACACTCAGAACTAGTGGTCACATGTAGGGTAGGGCGTTAACATAGTGCCTCTCACCACTGCTAGATTTTGGGGCAACAGAACAGTACCTGCTTTGTTCCAAAAATGAGAGCGGTTAATCTTCTGTGTTTGATCCTTTCCAGCACATGATGAAGACGGTCATAGTTAAATTTTTAGCATTTAGAAATCATGGCCAACAGCCTTATCAAACACATGTAATGATGAGTTATTCATGTTGTAAAATGTTCTCCAGAAGTGGCATAGTAAGAAAAGTTGTCATAAAACAGGATTTTTGATTGTGCAGGTATGTAGGGGTGCATATGACCCAAGGGTGAAAAGGGCCAATTTTAACTTCCTGCTAGTGTGCTTACCTTGCACACTTCCGCATGTCTAAGGTCTGATGAATTATTTAATTTGTGTCGGGGTTCCTGAAGGGTTCCAGTAAGCCGCCTGGCGGTTTAGATTGTTAGATCCAGCAGGTTTTGCTAAACTGCTGTGCTGTTTTATTAATAGAGAGAACTACTTACTGTTCACTGTTACTGCGACAACCTTCTTGAAATGCAATGCTGATTGTCCCTCTTAAATGTAAAATGAGAAGGGGTGGGTGTTGGGGTCTCGCCTGACCTTGTTTTCCCAAAGGAGCCAGCTTGGTTTAGATGGCAGTTAATTTCAACCAACCTTTGTTTGGATGTGTTCATGTTGCTGTGTCTGTTGATTAGTGTCCCAACACGTGTGGCAGTGTCTGTGTCATGACCAGCACACTAGCTCGATCCGTCAATGAAGTAGGACACATGGCTTCCGTTATCAGCAGGCTATCAAGCAATGCAGGACAGATAGGAGGACAACACAGCTAAGCGGGCTACAGCCATGATGGCAAGCTGCATCAATTCTACTATATTTCTTTACTTGATCATATGACATAATTTTTTGCTCACCACTGAAATGTTGCTGTGGTCTTTAACCTTTTTGTTATGTTAATAACAACAACAATGTGACCAGGGCCGTAGCCAGGATTTTAGAAAGACTGAGGTCATGCCCCCACCCCACTAATCCATCGAAAAGATTTTCAAGACTATGTAAGTATAAATCTATGCATTTCTCTGCATTTTGACAGGACCAATGATCGCTTAGGAAATAATATCAGTTACAGCAAATGGATGAAATTGGACTCAGATTCCTACACAAGAAGATAAAGAAGAAGATGAGTAACAAATATGGCCAATTTTGACTTTTATTATAATTTATTAAACTTATTTTCTTTGCTAAAAAGAACTTACTGACAGGGGTAACACTATAATAACCATCAATAATAAATGGTACATTTATAGTTTATTAGTTAAGTAATTTCACTGTTAAGAAACAATGAAATGGTTCATAAAACATTTATCAAGCAGTTTAAGGTTAAAAATATCAGTTGCAACTCTCTAATGACCATCCAAATAATGTTTATAAATGAACTACACAGTATCTACTTAGCATTTACTAAGTATTATGAACATCAGTTGCAACTTTCCAATAAAGAATTGCTAATAAATATTTTATAAATCTTTTAATTGCTTCTAAACAGTGAAATAACTATTAACTAAAGTTTGATTAACATTTTTATGATATATATAATTGTTTATTTTAATGATATGACCAATATTAAGATTAAGATGTCAAAGACCTGGGGGAAAAAAAAGGGATATGACCTCAGTGACTTCAATGGTAGCTACGGCCCTGAATGTGACAATGCTGTAAAGAAAGTCTCAGACACCTGCACCTCATCTTCCTTGCTGCTAGCTGTAACTCACATTACATCATTTAAAATACGTCACCCAAAGAGGAGCCACATGAAGTAATTTGTCCAATCAGCCAAGCCATCTAGTTGGCTACATCAGTCTATTGGTACGTTCATGTAGCATGGATCCGCTCTAAAAAAAAGGAGATTGTGAATGCCTTCCAGATCAATTATGGTCTAAAATCATCAGATCGCCCACTGCTGTTTCATCCTACTCAGGAAGGTAAGAGGTCAGGGTCAGCGACCACACAGCCCACCTGCTGGTGGAAGGGATTAAGTCTCTCGGCCAAAATCTCCTCAGTAGATCCCAAATGCTTGCTTGGACCTTTCTATTTGAAGAGCAATCTCCCTGTTCACCCACCATGATAATGCCTTAGTCAGACCAGTAGATAAGCACTGACCCTTTGACTTGTGGCAGTGACAGACAGGTTGTTGCTCCAGCTTATGCAAACACACAAGCTTTTGTTTTTAATCTAAATATTTCCCTGGAGGTCTATTGATGTCAACATTGTGGAGGCATCCCATTCCTTTTTGCTTGGGCTTAGTTGTGCTTGAGACTGCAGACTGGTTGTTATTTTTATTTCCTCCAATTCCTTACAGGTTTGTTTTTAACATTAGGTGTGTGCTTTATCCAGTGATTCTTGCTATTTTTGATCTGCAGGTAAATGGTTTTAGAAAGATGTGTATGGATGCGCAACATCAAATGTATACTCTTGCTTGTTTCCAGGACATAATGTGACACATAAAGTCTTCATGGCCTGACTTCTCATAGGCAAATCGTTCTCATATCGATGTCTTTCATCTCACTGAGTTGTGGCATTTGCATCCTACTTTGCCTTCTGGGGGAAGTTTTTCTTTTTCTCTTTTTTTTTTTTTTTCAACACGTCATCGTAGGAAGACATTTTGCCCTCGTGTAGACATAGGTGTACATTTTGGTTGGTGAGTGACAGTGTTTACAACACTATAGTGAGCATTGACGTTTTGGCACACAGGAGCACGCAAACAAAACGGACCATGTGGCGTGACATTGTTTGACAACTATCATGGACTGAAAGTGAGAGACAGAGAGCAGAGCATTGTCTAACCTCTAAAGCTGGGCGTTTTGTTTTGTTGTCTAATGTCAGTGGATCCATTACATGACTTTATAATGATACAACAACAGTGACACCTCCCATGTAATAACCCCTTTGTTTCCCTTTAAGGCACAGTCTTAGACGATCATAAGTTTCTCCTTTCTTTTTTCACACAGACTGCTGGTTTTTCAGATTGTCAACTTTTTTCCCACAGGCCCTTTTAAAAACAGTGAAAAGCTTATTCTAGTGTGTTTGCACAGAAACACAGGGTGTTGAGTTTGCTGCTGGTTTAGACTGGATGCAGAGAAACCAGTTTCACAGGGGGTGTGTCCTGTGTATGTTTTTAGGATAATGTTTGCTGTGATCAGGAAGACCAGTCTGAACAGATTCTTTAACAATCTTCAGCTATAGGCACCAATAGATCCACATGTTGCCTTACTACACCTTGATCTGATTTGTAGCAGAATTTCAGCTGTGTCATTTGCTTTTGATGGTTTTGAGGTTGTAGGTTTTGATCAGGTTGCTGGTTTCTGCTTCTGAGATTTACATCATCTTTGTGAAGATCGGAAGGAGCGGTTTTCACTGAAGCTTTGTACAAAAAATGAGGTTTAAAAGAAGGGAAGAAACGAGTGGCAGAGCATCTTGTAATCTGCAGATGCCAACCTCTGAGCCTATCATGCCCTACTGACCTTGATGCTTGCTCTGCTCTACTCACTCATATGATTATAGCTCTGGGGTATTTACCAGCTGTCTTAATCTGTTACCAAACCTGACAGGAAGCAGGTTTACAAGTCAGCAACAATAGAAAATGCACAAGATGACCTTTGACTGAAAAAATGTCTCTAATTTCCATCATCCCATTTATACAGAACATCTCCATCAACATATTCTTTATCTGTTAATCTTAATCAATCTGTTGATATTTTCCCATTAATCAGTGAGATGCTTGGTCTATAAAATGTCAGAAAATGGTGAAAAATGTTGATCAGTGTTTACCAAAGTCCAAAGATGATGTCCTCAAATATCATGTTTTGTTCAAAACTCAAAGATATTCCGTTTATAGTAATAGAGGAGTAAAGAAACCAGCAAATATGCACATTTAATAAATAAATAAATGGAATGAAACTTTTTTCCATCAAAAAATGACTCGAATAGATTAATCCATAATCAAAGTAATTGACGATTAATTTAATAGTAGCACAGCTGCTTCAGGAACATATCTAACTGTGTCTGTGTGTTTTGTCTCTTGGTAGAAAATGTCCCTGCAGAGCTGCGTGACCCTTTCTACTGTGACCAGTATGAGCAGGAGCACCTTAAACCGCCAGTCACACGCCTCCTGCAGTCCTCAGAGCTCTACTGCCGCACCTACAGCCTATTACTGGGGGGCATCGGAGCCGAGGCACAGCCCAAAGACAACGCCACCCTGATGCAGCTACTCACTCAGAGGGGCATAGTCTCCAAAGATCAGGACACACCGGTGACAGATGCAGACCTCCGACATAAACCCATCAAAATGGTAATGTTTTGGTTTGGTTATGGGAATAGTAAACACATAGGGGATAACCCCACACCAGTCTGGCATGCAGTTTTGTGGGTGGTGGCCTTCTGGAGATGACATAACTGTTGTTTGGTTAGAAACTGCTTTCACCGTAAAGGAGTGAATGTCTCCTCCCGTGAAACCAGATGCTCTGCTATTCAGGAGTCTGTAGAAAGCAGAAGGGGTTGAGGGGGCTTGGTTGTTGGTATAGGCTCTTGTTTATGCTTTGATTCGAGGGATTAAAGGACATCAAAAAGACCCCCACTCTTTCAACCCCGCCCCCCCATTCCCCTATGCTGCCCCCAGCTGATCCAAGAGGATGAGTGGATCCAGCTGCATAGACTAGGGCGGTCATTGTGACATTGGGACGACTACTTTAATTCCAGGGTGTGAGAGGGAGGGAGAGTCTAGATTCAATAGATGGTCCAGATCAGCTGCAGAACAATGGCTAAACAGTTCTGGTGAAACCTTAGATACTCCATTGAGAGAGTACTCTGGGCTGACTCAGTGAGTTAAATCAAGAGAAACTGGTTTGTCCTCTTAGCCCTTGACAATGGATCTCTCTCTCTGTCTGTCGCTCTTTAGTACACACATAACAAAGCCCCAAAATACTTGAGCCTGCAAACTTACAGATAACTCATTTTATTTTCAAATTAGGACCCATAAGAGTCTAAAAGGGGAGATGCTTTTCTGCTTCAACTGACACAACAGCTCACTGCAACTCAATTTTGTAGTATTTCTACAAAAGCTCCCTTTATGCAGGTTTTTCTCCCAAAAGAAAATGGGCATTTCCCGAGTAGCCTTGGTGCACATGCATATTCAGGCTGTTTTTTGAGAGCCACGTCTCCAGGGAGCTGCATGGACGGTGTTGTTGTCAGGTGAAAGCTATTTGCTCCACTGCTGTTGTTTACTGGCTGCTGCAGCAGGTGCGGCACTGCTTGTGCTCTTGTGATTATGAGCTTAATCGTATGCTTATAAAGGTGTGCATCTAATATAAAAAATGAATGTAAATACTGGTGAAGTTGTACTTTGGAACCAGAGAGATTGGTTGTTTTGTATAGATAAAGATGAGAGACACAATCTAGGATGAAAGCTGGTGAGGACAGAGTAGAGAAGGTTCCTTGAATGGGGAATTCTTTTCTGTTTATTATGACGTACTGTTCTGCCTTATCCTGTACTAGCTCTGTTTACACAAGTTCTAATCTAACTATGCAACTCTCTGTCTCTATTTTGATGCTTTGCCATCCATATCAGTAATTCTTAGTGCTGTTAAATTCATGGTGCATTATGGTGTAGTGTTTTGCTAATATCTACAGCTACAGCATGTCACAAGCACCCTCCTCTTGCACCAAATATGAGGTCATCTAGCCCTCCTATTAGAGGTTTTGTCTTAACCCCACACCTGCTTGCTCTTGTGTCCGTATTAACCCTACAGCACCAGAAATAATGGTCTAATGACACAGTAGGTCTCTGTCATACACGATGGCCATGTCAGTGGTGTGTGCACGAATCTGTCTGCTTGCGTGCGTCTCAGTTCTGGGCAATGCTTCCAGGCCAGACCATGGATATCTCGGCTGTAAATCCTCGTCATTAAACTCTTATTTTGGCTGTTACTGTTAATGCTGCATTTGCTGTTTGCTGATTTGGTGTATGAGACTTCCAGTCGCTGCTTGGCAGCTCTCTGAGCTTGTCTGCCACTGACTGGCACTGTAGCTACAGTGTGGCAAGCAAAGAAAGTGGGTCATGCTGCAGCAGCATTAGAAGGATGGAGCATCAATGTGGGTCTTGGCCAGTAAACGGCTTTGGAGCAGCAGCAATCTGCTGCAGGGCTGCTGTATATTAAAGCTTCACATATCTGTGTCAAACCAGAGGCTAACATACAGTGCATGTACATAGAAGTATGTTGAGTCATGCTTGTTGCTGACAAATAAACACTACTGCCAAATCATGCACTGTTCGTTACTTTTACTTTGTTGTTAATGCATCACACAATTTACATCTTTTCTGCTCATTGCTGATAATTATGAAATTTGGCTCATGTATAGCTCTAGGGATAGAGCTGGTTGCTGCAGCAGCATTAGTGCAGAGCGCCAATGACCTGCTCTATAAAACTACACTGTGCTTTTATCATAGTAGGGCAAAAACAGACAAATCATACTTATCCAAACACATATAAAATTGTACTACATTAATTATTCTCTTGATCAAACTGTACATCGATGCTCCATGAAGAAGCTTTCGCTGTTTGTCCCTGCCTCTAGACCTCGACAGTTCTTACTTAGAAAATGGTCTGAGCTGGTCTGCTGAGCTGTCAGGTCTAAACTGCAATAATTTGATCAAATACTGTATGCTCGGAAAAGACAGCATGATGTATTTATTTACTATGTCTTAATCTTTTTTTTTTGTATATCGTCTATAACCTTTGAATTCGGCTAGAAACATGAAGCTCTGAAGGTTAAACTGTGTAACATGCATGTGTGAAATATGTAATATTTATTTAAAAGTAGATTTTTTAGGTATTACTTGCAATTCCAAATGTAGTTCATAATAAGTTGTGATTTCCTGTAAACCCATACATGTTGGATTTATTTTTAAACTATGCTTTTCGTATCATAGATATTACGATAGTTTCTACAAAAAAAGGCTTTAAACATCACACATTTAACTACAATTATGTGTTAAATTTAGCACCTAGATAAATATGATTACATCTGCTTTCTCCCTACTGTAAGAACGTGTACAGGGGGTATGAAGTTCTTCAAAACAGGCGGTCAGTGGCACTGCTAATACAACCCTAGATAGCATCAGCATCTTTACAGGCCAGGGTTGCCCTGAAAGAGGCGCTTTGTTGATGGCACACCCCTCGGTCTCAGTAATGGAGCCACCGGCTACCTCCATCCCCTACGTGCTGTGTATATATATACATGTCTCTGTGTGTGTGTTGGTGCCCCACTGGTAACTGTCCTTCTGGTGGTGGCCCAGCCCAGATTAGAGATAATCTGCCTGCAGACTGAACGTCATCATCCACGATTGGATGACACGCCAGAGATGACCACTGACTCACCATGCACCTAACATGTCTCACAACAGCAAAATCATTTGTTTAATTTATTGTTGGTTGAGACAGTTGAATATGATCACAATTATCCATTTCAAACATTCTGTGTTGAATACATAACTGAATACGGAAGTATTATTATTTTTTATGGCTCTCGAGATGAGAGCATTTGTTCCCACAGTGACAAAGCAAGTCATGTAGCCATAATGCAGCTAACCCTCTTCCCGGTCCCCTGTTGGTTTTAGATAGGCACTGACACTTTGTCTTAAATCATACTGCTGTGTTGGCAGGTTTCTGGTCAAGTGAGCATCACTCAGGAGCTTAGTTGGAAATAGAAGTGGCAGACTATCAGAGGCGCTAACCATCATCTTAGACTATTTGTTTAGCTTTGGGCCTTCGCCAATGAGAAAGTAATGTGGAGTAAAATTATCGACCATATGTTAAATGATTTTGGTGTAAAGCTGCTCTAGGTTGGTTTCCTGGTTTAAGTATGCAGTTTCTATACATATCAGTGTTCATATATCCATGTGCTTTGAGAGAACCTCCTGTCTAAAATCCCCTGCTGGGCCCCAGACCTGCCTGATCCCCCTGTTTATCTCCCTCAGTAGGCATCAGGCAGGGTAGGGGGATGGGGTTAAGTCATATTTCAGACATAATCAGATTTTACCCTCATTGTAATCTCACTTAGTGATCCGCAAGATGTCTTTGCATTCTTTGTTTGACTCAGTTGTTGACACGATTATGCAAGCAGATTTACCAAATAGAGCCATAACGATTTCATGTTGGCGGGGGTTAATTGATGGAGTATTAATTTTTCCTCTCTCTGTTACATCAGTTTTTGAGGGGTGCTAACTGTTTGCTGGCTGGATGTTTCCGAGCAGAGAGCCGGTGCTAAGCCAGGGGCACGGAGCAATGCTGTGGTCAGGCTTGTGCTGAGATGCATTGTGGGTCAGCTGGTTGGTTGTTATGGTGATCTGGCAGGCTATGTGCTGGGTGTTCATGAGTTGCTCCTCTCTCCCCTCTCATTAGGGAGACTTGTGATTTAGCTTAGTGAGCTCTCCTGGGTCTGCAACGGGAAATCCACCCCTTCTTCCCCTTTCATTCTTTCTATCATGAATTGCCCTCCACTCTCTCCTCTGAATAACTTCTGTACAGCATGACAACAAGGATGACCACTTTCACGAGGTCTGTCATTGTATTTGTTCATCTCCTCTCATTGTGTCTCAGTCGTCCTGTCTCCTTTCACACTGTGACAACAGCTCCAACCTATGATTACTCTTTGTAGCTGAATGCAGAAATATGTTGGTACCTTAAATCACTCTTATTTTCTTATGGAGTGAAACATGGCTACTGACAAATTTATATATACACTCTGTCCGCTTTACTCAAATTTAATGCAAACCAATCCAACAGTTCAGCCATAAATTTTGCCGTTACAAAGATAGTTATGCTTAACTTTTATTGACACTGTCATAGCAGTATTAATTTAACCATTGTTCTCTCAGATTGAGGTCCTGGTTTGCAGTGATGGTTAACCAAACTGCATTATATTGGGAGACACTTCTATGATGTTTTTCCTACCCCACTGACAAATAAAATATTTGAAACACATTTCAATATAATGCAGTAAAACACCACCACAAACAACGACCTCAGTTAGTTGAATTAACACCTTCTATACAATTTAAGTAAAAACCGTCCATTATAAGTAGCCTGATATGCCACATTGTTTGTTACACAGAACCATCTGTGAAAAAGGGCAGATCTTTCGGAAAAAAATTGGCACTTAATTGGACAAACCATCTGTCTATCACCGTTGATCACAACCGGACTTCAACCAGTCAGATCAACATTAGGAGAGCGCAAACGACAGAGCTTGTTGGTAAATCACACTCTTGACGAAGCCAGTTGAGAGAGAGCAACACCATGTTTATCATCGAGAAAAGCTTTCAGTGCTGTTTTTTGCTCTTGTTTCTCCACAATTCTGATATAACTGATGCTATAGCAGTGTCTGCGCTAACCTCTCTAGGAGCCGCCATTGTTGTTGTCAAACAAACAATCACGTCTCTCACTGGTCATCACATCTAAACCACGCTTGTAGCTGCCAGTTCCACTGTGTGTTTGGCGACAAGCACATACTTTGAAGCCTAGCAAGAAGGATTTGTGAAATCACATGATCACTAGCTCTCACAAATCTAGCTGCCTTGCAAGGTGACATTATAAGCTTCGTAAAGGTAGAATGTGCGGGAAAGCTGCTGGACTGGGTTGCATTCATTCAGTTAATGTCCGAAACAATGAATTCTGTTTTGGGCAACAGACTTTTGCAGATACAGTGTATTCATATCATCATAGTATAGAAGTTGACATATAGTGTAATTGAATTTATGCCCAGGCCTTCTGTGTTCCAGTTATCCCTGCTCTGAATCAGTCAGATTGTGGCTCGCCCTGAGACTCCCTCGTCCCTATTATGGGCCATTTGTCCCCTTCTGTACTGCAGACATTTTCATTGAACAGACAAGTCATGTCACAGACACACACGCTGCAGCCCTAGTCTTGGCACCAGTGCTGGGAGGGCAGGCCTGCCAGGGCCACACAGCTCCCAGTGACTGACTGCAGCACATCCACAGATATTGGCCCAATGCTATCTGACAAGGCTTTGCTGGCATAGCCCACCCTGCCCGCCCCAGCACTGGGTCTGCCCAGGTCAGCACTTTACATCAGGGTTGAGTAGGCAGACATGCAGACAGGGCTCATGCACGCAGCTGGACTGCCACCAGCCTCCATCTGGGACAACGTAAGAGGTTAGAGTAGGAATGTCTGGCCCCTAAAGTGGAATTTGTAAGTAGTAAAAGGGAACAGGCACTGATTTGCACAGATTAGGCTCAAAACTGAAGATTGAGATTGAAGGAGTGGCCCCATGACAAGAATGTGTTGTTTGCGACCTGTCTGCCTGCTCTGTTGGTCAGAATTAATTATTATAACAAGGAGCTTGTTGCTGTTAGGAGAGAGGGGCTCCAGTACTGCTTTTGGATGGCAACTAAAAGTGATACAGATAGAGGAGAAAGAGAGAGATCCTACATTCATTACATTGACTAGAGTAGGAAGGAAGAGTTGTGAATAACTAACAGTGTCATGTCTTGTCTAATCAGTCTAATCATTGTTAGAAGAGCCTATGGTCCTGTTGAGTTCCTGTTGAGAGCTTTATTTACCAGCTACTGTGATCATCTTCAATATTCCAAAAAGAAAAATTAAACTAGTCAACAGGACAGGAGTGCTTGATTTATCATGAATAAACTCTACAATTGATTTGTTATTTGCCAATCATCCATGAATTAAATGCACTCAAAATGGTAAAAATACATGAATAGTTTACACAACACAGAGTTCATGACATGTTAAGTACTGTTTGTTGCAGCCCCATGGCACAAACTGAGCACAACTTCTAATGAGCTAACAGGTTTATAGAATTAAGGCGCTCTCTCTGACTGAGCTGATAATGTTGTCGGTGCATTTTAATGGGCTCTAGCCATTAGAAAGGGCTCTGTAATGGCCTCTCAAGTATAAGGAAATACACTTGTGACTGTTGGATACAAATGCTTGGGAATGTCTAACATATCTAAAGTAGACAATGTCTGACAAAAACATATTCATAAACCTAAACTGCAGTAAAGACCTGGAGCACCTGTTTCTTACAGAGAATGCTGTTCATTGTTTTGCTTCCTGGTGATCTAGTTACACGTCATTTTATCCTGTAGTCTGTTACACATGAGTCATACAGCAATATTTCACTGCGCAATAGGGAAGCATGCTGGAGAGAAGGCAAATAAAGGTAAAGCAGCTTAGGAATGACAGTCCTGGGACACACATGTTATCATATTACAGGTCCATTGCCTCTTTAATGATTGTACAAACACGGGTCCAAAGTTCACCCACATCTACTGCGGTGAGTTTACTTACTTAAAACTCTTGTCTGTGTTTCTGCTGACTCACAGCTGGCTTCTGGTGACCTCTAGAGGTTGCTGCTGGCAATACTGGTAGTGCTGCTGCAGTTAGAGGTGATCTCTGCTCTGCAGTAAGCAGTGCCCTGATAGAGCAGTAGACAAGTCAGTGCCCAGCATTATTCTGTTAACTGTGATTGATTGATGCTGTCTGGCCTCTCTGGCCCTCACGGTGTATGGTGCTCCCTCTGACAGTTCTTCCTTCTCCCATGTGATTGGTGCAGAGTGCTCACTTGGCAGTGATCGATGCCCTAATGACCGTGGGAGCCATGGAGACGGTGACTGCGGTGAAGACGTGTGGTTCCACCGAGCTACTGGGTGGAGCCTCCAGCTGGGAGGATGCTCTGCTTTATTGGGTTAATATGGTAAGAAAAAGGCCGAACAGAAACGATGCTTGTTTCAAGCACAGGTCTTTATTGTATCCTGTCAGAAATGACTCATAGTCCAGATGTTTATCTTCTTCAGACCTCTGTTGTAGATGATCCAGTGTCTGTTTAACTGCAGAATAAAGGATGCTTTAATTCTTCAAGCCACTATGTCTTAAAAATGTTTAAAAACGCTGAAGAAGGGCTACAACAATTCTTCGAGAATCGACAGAAAAATAATCACCACCTTTTTTTGATAATCAATTAATTATTAAAGTAATTTTAATGCAGAAAATTGAGCTTCTTTTTAGTCTCTTTAATATGGAGATTTTCTGTTTATATATGTTATTAAACTGATTATTTTTGGGTTATGGACTGACAAAACAAGACAATAACATTCATCACCTTGGATTTTTTTTTTCTCTTTTCTGACATTTTATAAACCAAACTGTAGAAAATACATTAATATAGATTAATCAATACGAAAAATTATTGTTAGCTGTATCCCTATAATATAGATCCACAATCTCTGTGTGCTAACTATATTGTCTTCTTGGCATGCTCTCAGTTAAACCAGAAGTTGAAAGAACGTACCGATGGAGCCCAGAATGACACTTCTCAGGCCATAACGGATCCCCAACCTGTTCAACCCTCTGTGAGTATTGCATTACACCTCAAGTGTATTTCTAACGCATATCACAAATCATTATAACCAGACACACATTATAATCTTTCTAGGATTATGCACTCAGTGCCATAGAAAAGCACATGTGCTGTGTTTTAAGCTCATATTGTTCTGCTGCATTTGTAGGCCTTTTACCCATTCGTGCTCTACAAGTACAGCCAGTATTGGTTGACACAATAAAACTAAGTCTAGCATCATCGCTTTGTCAACAAGGTTGTCTTCACAGCCGTCGTCACAACCCTTTCTCCTGTTCGTCTAGTTCTTCCACTGTAGGCTTAATACCTCTCCTTGTACTCCTGTTTTCCATTTCCCTGTCTTTCTCTATTTCCTGTCCCTCCTCCTCTCTGACAGTGTCCTACTCGCTGGTACTGGAAACTTGTTCCTGTAAGTTCCCTCCTTTCCTCTGCTCCCTCCCCCTGTCCCTCCATCCCTCAAGTGTCTTCATCCAATTTATCAGCAATTATCTGATGGTCAGGTGTGTTTTTTTTCTCCATATGCTGGTGTGGGAATGCCAGTGTGCATCGCATCCCAGTTTACATTAAATTGCACGTCACAGCATAAATGTCATAGGGTGGGGCGCGAAAGGCATTGTTTGACACACGAGTGCTGCATGAATCACAGTTGGTACAGAAGCAGGCCTTGAAACTGATGTGTGCAACCGGTTCCTCTGGTCCTCTGCAACAGAGGTGTGTGTTTTCGTGTGTGACTGGCTATGGGGGTTAACAGAGGCAGGCTTCTAGTCGGCAGGTCCCTGCTGACAGTGGGCTGTTTGTCTATATAATGTCGTCGTACCTGAAACATTTTTTCTCTCGTGTGCCTCCTGAGACCCTCACTTGTCCCACTTTCTCCTGATGGAACCTTCCTACGTTCAGCTCTGATTAATTCACTCCTTCTGCATCTGCCATTTGTTCAGCTCAACTCTCTCTTGTGCACATTAGCATGACCTTTATTCGTCCTTTCTTCTTACATCCATGCTCCAGTTCTTTTCTTTTTTTTAACATGTTCTGTTATGTTTCACAGTTCAAACTGACTTTAGAGTAATCCACTGTGTTTGAGAAACCTTGGCTTTGATGATGATTTTAACATTAATTAATATGTCAAAAGAACCATTAAGGTCACACTGAAGTAATTGGTTGTCATGTCTGTTATTGTTTTTTTTTTAGCTTCGCTACAGGAAGGATAAAATTCAGTCCAAACAAAAGCCCATTTTTCCATCTGTGAATGAAGTGAAAGACCTCTCCAGTGGTTGTGCTGTTGCTGCAGTCATACATTACTATTGCCCTGGCCTGCTAAGACTTGAAGGTACCAACACACATTGTAACCACAAACAGCTTTTTAGTACTTACTGTATTTATGTCAGTTTAACACTTTCTCCCTTCTTTCTCTGTAAGATGTTTGCATGAAGGAGTCCATGTCTGCATCAGACAGCCTGTTCAACCTGCAGTTCATCCGTGAGTTCTGTGACAGCTGTCTGAAGAGCTGCTGTCACTTGGCACTAGAGGACATGCTGTACACACCACAGGAGCTTCAGGTACTTAAATTCTTATTTCCTTATCATTACTCAACCGATTGACACATTAACAAGTATATTGAGTTCTGTTTTCTTAATGCCTGATTTATTCTGTGTGATTTGTTCAGCTCAACTTGCTGAGCTTCTTAGCAGAGCTGCTGTGCTGGTTTGAAGTACGAAGGCCAGAATTTGTTCAGCCAATAGACATGTTAGGTAAGTCGCATCAAATTTATGGTCCTGTGTAAAACTGTGTGATCATAATATTGAATATCTGTTATAAAGTCTTATTGGGGCTTTTCTTCTTTGTTAGATGGATCCACACCAGTAACACCAAGTAGCTTGAGTGGTAACAGGTACAGAAGCTCTCTGAATATGATTTTTCTTTTGTAGTTGTCTGACATATTTATGGATGAAACACTTTGAACGTTTGTGCTGAAAAGTTGTTTTTCTGCTGTACAGTACCTCCCCATCTATCTTCAAGAAGCCTTTCCTTCCCATTTCCTCTCCTGCGTCAGGTAAGATTACATCATCATTACATCAAGCTACAGTGTTTTGTGTATGTTTCTCTCATTTTGCGATCTGCTTTTCCTATCTCCCTCGATCCTCGTTTGTCTTGCAGTTATGTTTCGTGTTGTATGATAGCCTTGTCTTTTTATTTAAGTTGATATTTTAAACTTTATACATATTTTTCCTTTTTATTGGTGTATTGCTTGGTTGTTTTGTGCATCCCTGTGTGGTGTGCATGCCTTTACGTGTCTGTGTGTGTGTCCCATTGTACTCAGGATCTTTGACTCAGTCTACCTCAATGTCTCATATAGAAGGTGTTGGAAAGACATGGAGCAAGAAACCTCTCAGGTAGGGTCCATGTATTCAGGACCATCTAAACACTGTCTGACTTGAACTTTTTATTGTATTTATTGTGCTTTTCTTTTCTCTTTAGCCGCCCCTTGTCTGCAGTATCCTTCAGCATTCCTTTTGGCCTGGACAGTGATGTGGACATTGTGATGGGCAACCCTGTGATAACCCGCTCTGTGAGCTCAGACCAACTCAACCCAGCAGGCCAAAATCTGACCCGGGTGCCCTACACACCTCCTGAAGACCTCAGCCATTTATTGAGTAAACCCCCTGGCCCCAATGGTCCACAGAGAGCTTCCTGGTCCACCCAGAGTCCCAGTATTCCAAGATTGGCAGAGGAGAACGGCCTTGCAGCGAGTGAAACAGGAGAGCTACCTACCATTGAAGAGGCTCTCCAAATTATTCACAACGAGAGCAAGATGGAGCCTCGTTTACACCCTGATGGTGCTCCTGATGGCTTCTACCTCCACTCTCCTGATGACCCTGCTAGTTCTAGACATAACTTACCTAACTTGGCACCCATCAGCTGCTCTGCCCCTTCACGCTCAGGAATGATGTACCGGCCCACAGGAGAGTCCAGAGAGCCCACACGCACCAGAAACACCTCCGAATGTTCACGAGATGATGACTCAGTCTTGAGAGATGGCAGTGTGGACTCAGATGCATCAGAAGACCTGCCTAAGGCCCAGTCCACTCCGACCACACCAGCTGGTGCACATGCTGCTAGAGGCCATGGCAGAGAGGTGTCTGACAGTGGAGTGAGGATGACCAGCTTTGCAGAACGAAAAAAGAAGCAGATTATGGATTCTCCCAAAGCCAGCAGCCCCACTTCTCCTCAGATGACCTCATGGGCCCAAAAGTCTGAAGAAAGCCCCACCAAGAGCCCACAACTCAATAATGAGATGTCTGAGCTGGGGGTTCGGCTTGAAGAAAAACGCAAGGCTATTGAAGCCCAGAAGAAACGCATTGAGGCCATTTTTGCAAAGCACCGGCAAAGATTGGGGAAGAGTGCCTTTCTGCAGTTAAAGAAGGAGCAGCGGGAGGACGAAGGTGGAGGAGAAGGAGGCGATGGTCAGGTCAGCACCTCATCCACAGAAGAAGACCTCTCTCGCTTGACACTGGAAGAAAGGCTAGCTAGAATGGAGGAGGAAGAGCAGCAGGAACAAGATGAACAGCACCTCCCAGTGGAGGATGAGGCTAATGTCAAAGAAGGACTTCAGCCCAACAAGCAGGTACTGACCTCCAAAGAAAAGGCAGGTAAACCAGGAGGGAAAGGCGCGGGGACACCTGGTGAGAAAATGGTAGCTCCCCTAGGGGACTATAACAATGCTGTATCTAAGTTGACTGCAGCGCTCAGCTCCCTGCAGAGTGACATGCAACGGCTGACTGAGCAGCAGAACCAGCTAGTCAAGAAGAAATCTACACCTTCCACCAACAACTCATGGGTTATTCCAGCCAGCCCTAAAACCTCCACCCCAGCCCCTGGCCCTGCACGGCTGTCGCGAGAATCCACCCGAGATTTAAATTCAGCCTACTCCTCTCCCTCTCCATCCCGCAGAATCACAAACCACACCACTCCTCCTAAATCTCCTCATGTCCATCGTAGAGCCCAATCTGCACCCCCTAAAAGCCCTAAACACCACCAACAAAGTCGTACCTTGGACAATAAGGTCCCTACCCTATCGAGGGTCATCGCTCCACCTCAAAACGTGGACCGCATTCCTCACCTTCGTCGTGTAAATCCGTGGCAATCCCAAGTCCAGACATCGTCCTCTTTCTCCATTGGTGACTCTGACAGCTTAGATGTGTTGCGCTCATCTGGACCAACTCCTGTCCCCACTCCCACACTGACCCCTGTAGCCACTCCTACCCCGACTCCCCGTCCTCCTGCAGATGACGCCCTGTCAGAGGTAGGCTCCAATGACGATCATAGTATATTTAGCATGGACCTGGAGGCCGGGCCATCGCATGGCCCTTTGGCTAAAAAGGAAGGGCTTGTAAGTGGGGGCTGCAGCTCTGGTGCCCCATCAGAGTGCTCCTTTGAGAGTGATGCCCCTTCGACAATGATGAATGGCAAACGAGGTAGCCTGATAGAGATCTCGCTAGCTTCTCTGCGTGGAGACGGGGACGAGGATGACCAACTACCTGATGCTTTCTCAGACTCGATGAGTGACCGGACTGAGCCAGAAACGAAAGGAGGAGTTGGATTCTTTTTCAAGGTAGGTGACTGAATTTTGTGTGTGCCATTCTATAAATGCTCTTTTTGTGTTGTTGATGCATTCAGGACTCTTTGCTTCTGTCTTTTATTATTAGGATGACACTGAGCGACCGGAGGATGAGATGGCCCAACGAAGAGCAGCTTTGCTGGAGAAACAGCAGAAGAGAGCAGAAGAGATGAAAAGACGCAAACTTGAGCAGGAAAAAGAAAAAGAATCAAAGTGAGAACCTTATTTATTCAAGTGCTCGCATTCATAACCAAATAAACACAGCAGCAACAGTAACTGTCCTGCATTAAAATTGTTGAGGTTTGAAGTTTGAAGATGACTCTAGTCAGGTATCTACAGCATATACCTTATGACGATTAGGACTGATTGATTTACTGTCCTTTGTTTAGTGAATTAGAGAAATTGTTGATATTACTTGTCTGATACATACGTCTCAAGTTCCTATGAATGGTTTTGCAATGTCACATTGAAAGTTTTACACATTATGGTCCTGTACTATAGCAAGCCTCAGTGGATGATCATCGAGGGCTGGGGGAATAAGAGTGAGGACAGACCCCAAACCCCAGGCACCCCTCCAGCATCCCGTACCCCACCTGTAGAGGGGACTCCCCAGCGCAGAGGTGACTTTACTAGGCAGGAGTATGAGAGGAGACATCAGCTGAAGATCATGGAGGACTTGGACAAGGTGCTGAGGCAGAAACCCACCACGGTCCGAGGTGTCAAGAAGCAGAGACCCAAGACTGTGTTCAGAGATGACTCTGTCCTCTCTCATAGCCCTGTCAAGGGTTTCATGGGTAAATAGTTCTGATGTTTGCACTAGTCTGAGTCATTCTCCTTCCTATTCTCACATATATTTGGTTTCTCAGTATAATTAAATTTTCTGTCCCTTTTTCCCCTTCTAGGCACCAGGCTGAACAAGGTGTACTCCCACTCAACCATGAACCTGTCCTCTATGGCTAATGACTCTGGAGGCTTGACTGTCAGGAAGTCTCCCAGGTAACCTGCACTGTGACGGTGGCTTGGTTTTTGTGAATAAATGCTTTGAAATTGGGAGGCACGGGATTTGGCATAAAACAGTGCTGAGATTATTTTAAGCCCCAAGGGCCTTAAAAACATTTAAATCAAAGACTGATCAAAATGAGCTTTCAATTTCGATCATAGAAATCAAAAGCTGGATCTGCAATTCTCTTCAATATATTTTTTCCTCTCGACAATCAACTGTCTTGTACTGGAGGTAACTTCGACAGTGTTAGTGATATTGGGTTTTCTTCTCCGGATATTGATTTGTTTGAGAAGAGGATTTACTCATGGGAAAGAGCTAATGACACTGCCAGAGATTGTTTATTGATTTGTTTGGGAAGAGAAGTTACTCTGGACAGATTTGAGAAACCAAAGTTTGTAACAAACTGAAATTCTATCTTCTATTGTTTAATGTTGAATCTGTGAAAAAGTGTTATTTTTTTATTAAACTGGATTCTTAAATTTTTTGTCAGTATTATTTGATCCTAACCCTAACCTGCAAAAGTCACTGGGATAAAGTCATGGTGTTCACTTCCCACTGTCTTTTGAAAGGATTTGAAACTGTAGCCTAAATAACCATTGTCAGGGCATAAAACCAATCCAATCGAAAGTTAATGCATTTCCTATAATAAAGTCGACTTGTGCAATATATTAGTATAATATATTGATATCAGCGGATGAGATTAACTAGAATTCTAGTATGAAATGAACAAGAAATACTCTTGTATGATTATGTCCACGTTAAGTGATCATCTTTAAAAATGTGTCTGCAGATTTCTTTCCCCAAAATATTATCTGAACATTGATATAAATATTTTTAATATGTCTGTACATCTACAGGTCTTGTGCAAATAAGGTGCATGTAACATATAACATGGACATACAGCCTCTCTAGTCTCTAGTCTCAAGTCTCTAACTGACTTTCTTCACTAAACTCCTTTTATTTTCGTCCTCTAGTCGTTCACACTCTCCCTCCCGGCTAATGTCACCAAGACGACTGAGTGGTCAGAATGGAGAGAAGGACTGGGAGAATGGATCCACTATTTCCTCCCCTGCCTCAATCCCAGAATATACAGGTCGGTGACACATTCCTAACTGGGATTATAAAACGTGTTATTTTGTTGTGTTACTGACATTTGAAATGTTGTGTCTTGCAGGACCAAAGCTGTACAAGGAGCCTAGCTTTAAGTCCAACAAGTTCATCATTCATAATGCTATCACTCGCTGCTGCTTGGCCGGCAAGGTCAATGAACCACAGAAAAACAAGATTGTAGAGGTACGCTATGTCCACAAACAGGTCCTCACTTACTAGGCTAAAAGTGAATCAGATTTCAGTCTGCAGCTTCTCTAATCTTGTGGGGTTTTTTTGTTCCTTTTTCTTTCTCCCTCTTTAGGAAATGGAGAAGAGTGCGGCCAACCACTTTCTCATCCTCTTCAGAGATCACAGCTGCCAGTTCAGAGCAGTTTACACCATGAACCCTGAAACTGAGGAAATGGTACGGCTCACTGGCATTGGCCCTCGGATCATAGCACCTGAGATGGTTGAGTCCATTTACAAGTACAGCTCTGACCGCAAGCAGTTCACTGTCATCCCGTCCAAAACCATGTCCATGAGTGTTGACGCCTTCACCATCCCCGGTCACTTTTGGCAAAAGCGCCCAGGAACTCCTAAGAAGCTTGGCACCCCCAAATAAGACATACCCAGGATGGGTGTTAAAATTCAGGGAACCAACTCCCAATTTGACTCCTATTGTCCTCTATTGTGGCCAGTGAGGCACTTGAGTTTGTTTATTACCCAGTTAGACTAGCAGTGGACAGCATGACTGATCAGGCTTTTGGCCAGCTACCAACCTGGACCCCGAGAACAATCCAGTCAACTCTACTTGCCAAGAGAAAGGGCCAATCACTCACTCATTCAGCCAATGTAGTTACAATAGTTTCTCTCTTGAGAGCTTCTGATTGGCTCTGCCTGGTCAACCTAGATTGTAAAATGTAATGTGACTGATTCTGTCGGGATGAAGAACTCTCTTTACCTTGCACCCTGCCTCCTCATGCCTTGCCTTACCCTGCCCCTGGAGTCATTTTTGCGACTCTTAGGTAAGAAAAAGAGGGGACAGCCACACTGCCTTTGCCCACACAACAGTATTTCGGGCCAGAGTAGTTCCCGCCCCTCTCATTTCTGCTTGCTTTTCCTTTTGCTGCCTTTTCTTCTTCTTCCAGGGCTCAATCTCTCTCCATTCTACTGAGATAAGTGGCTCAGCTCTCAGTTCTAATAGGAGATCTCAGCTGAAAATTAATGGCAGGTAACACTGCTCTCATATGAATGTAGGACACACACTATCCACTCATTCCATTCAGGGGTGTTTTCACTGGTTGGTCAGAACCAGAACATAGTGGGTGATTCCTCTGTGGGCTGCACTGGTGGTGGCTACTGTGGTTGTCGATGCACTTGCACACCTAGAAACTGCCTGTGCCCCCACAGTTTGTGCGTTCCACTCCATTCCTACTCTCCTTCAGCTGTAGACATCTGGATGTTTTTTTTTATACTATTTTGACATGTTTTTGCTGGACAAATTGCTTCAGCCTTTCTGAGCTGAAAGAAGAATGAAATTCATGTGACTTTTTCCTCTTAACTGGCTTTCTCATTTTCAACATGTGATGAATTGAAATGTTATCTGAGCTTATCTTGAAAAACAATACTGGAAACATGAAGGAGGGCTTTATCACGTTTATCATTACTTGGATACAGCTCTGTGTGAAAATGATAATCAATGCTGATTTAATATATACTGAATGCTGATTACTTTGATTTTTTTTTTTTTTTGACAATGATTTGTAAAAAGTAAGTTGACCTTTGTAAGCTACGAATAAGCTAGCCTGCTGCTTAAGCATTAGTGACAAGTATGTTTGGGATGAGAATGAGTGAATGAGAATGAAAAAAACAGCTGAAAATTGCTGAAACCTTTTGTTGAGGGATTAATAAATCCTTTAGGTCACTAGGAGTCTGTTTCATATATGATTCCCTGTTTGTGTGCCCTGGCATATGAACAGTTTCTTAATGAAGGATCATTCCGGACTGTAGCAGCCCTCATCTACCCCACACAGTCTCTAGAGACTCCTTCATGCATATCTGGGGGAATGTAAAACTCTGAGCTGTTTGTTTTTTTTCCAGTGTGTCCACGCTATTAGCTAAAACACTTGACCCTGCAATTGCTTGTGATCAGGTCAATATCACCACCACTAAATCTGTGGGAAATTGTCCTACTTCTTTAGCACTACAGCAGCCGCCGTGGCGCAGCTGTCTTCTCTCAAATCACTGACTGCCTCCAACAAATGTGTTGTTTGAATGAGATTCAAAACAGATGTACAAAAAAATGTCAAGCAGACTTAGACTAGGAATCATGGTAAGATGATTGATTAAAAGTGTGAGTGGAGGAGTGCATATGGAAACAGTGGATGTTTGTATTTATGTCTTTGTAAAAAGAGTAGTATGTGGTAGTTGAACACTATATTTTGATTCTGTGCAATTCTTCCCTAGAACCCCCCCCCCACGTCACCCAGAGGTGTATTTATTTGGTTTGCATTAGATGGTGCATTTGATGTTTAGGTTCTACTTATGTTTCTTTTGGTTAAGGTGGTAAATCACTCATTCATTTCATAGAAGTTGTCATAACATTTATGTTGTTTTCTTTCTTTTCTGTTATCAAATCTGTGCCAGCACATTATGTATGTTCATTTCATAAATTGACTATCCTTGGCAACTGGACCAGAAAAATAAAAATCCTTTTTAAATCATCATCATCTATGTTTTCTCATTCCCATGTTTATTTTTCCATTTGTATTGTTTATGTTAATAGAATTTTGAATGGATGCAGTTGATAATCAGTTAGTGCCACTAGGCAATGAGTGAGGGCAAAATCAGTGACATGTTATAATTTTATAATGCAGAATATGTTGATATTTTGAAAGCGTTTCATAAATGCCAGGACTTGGCGACATAATCAAATACCTCAATATTGATACTGTAGCAGTGTCGTAGGGATGAATGTTGGTACTTGGTAGATTGATATTAGCACAACAACACTCTGGTAAGTTCAGTTCTGCTGTTACGCTGCCTTTAAAATCACTTATGCAAACGATAACCAAGATCTAGGGTGATATTTAATCTCTTATCACAATAATGATATATTACCGAGGTATTGATACACACCTGAGTGAATTCAGTCATGGGTTTTGAGCACACAGGCATATCAAAAAAAGTTTTATTATTCAATGATGCATTTTTCTTTCTTCCTTAACAGAGTTAATCTCTTTCTGTTTGATAAAAAAACATCATGGTAGTGCTTGGATCTCAAATCAATACTGACAGAAAAAAAAAACATTTACTGGGCTGTTTGGCTGCGGTAATACTGTTAATAATGAGTACTTGGGTGAAGCATGACATAGGTTTAGTAAAATGCTCCCCTTCATTTAGTTTCCTGGAAGACATTTTCTCCCTCACATGGTAGCATGCCTGTTTACTATTTGCAACTATCAGCAAAAGAAGTTAGTACAATTAGGTCTGAAAGGCCGAAATGGAGGTACTGAAATTCACAGTAGCCACTCGTGATACAGCAGCTTTTTCTCAGCTGTGCTTGGTGTGCAGCATCTCAGTGAGTAAAGAGTTGCAGGGCAAATCCCCCTGAAGATGGCGCTGGTACAAATACTCCTCAACCTGCAAGCTAATGCTGCGTACTTCAGGCAGCCGGAGCAGCAGCTGGCCAAACTTGTCTGAGTGTCCTGGATGACTCAGTTGGGTGTGCTCCATCAGGGCCCTGTTCACCCTCTCTTGAGTCTGCTCCACCTGCCTGCGGCTCTGCACTGACTTCACATCTACAGCAGAAAGAGGATAAATAGCATGTTCATCATCAGCACACAATACATACATGTAAACATGCTCAACACTGACAGAAGCTCCATGCATGACAGAAATATGAAATGAAACAACTAAAAGATCAAAAAGCTACATCTTAAAAGATCCTTCAAAACTAAGACTTTCAAAAGGAAAAGCTCACCGGGGCTGAATAGCACCAAGTATTTGAGACAGACAAACTCGTGTCTGTCCAACTGGAGTGTCTTCAGTTTGGACACCAGGTCCTGGGTCCTTGATACCAGGCCACTCAGTGTCTGTCCTGCCTGAGAGATGACGGTCGACACCTCGATCTGCATCAGGATTAGAAAAAGGTGGTGATAAGTTTCTGTGATACATACACAACAGACATTTTTGGTGATCATAAAATTCAAACTTCACCTGTTGTCCAGTGACCAGATATATACAGCCCTCTTTGCCATAGGTCACCTGTCTACAGAGGTGATCCAGGACCAGAAGCTCGCTCCAACAGCTCTGCAGCAGCACCATCTGGTCCTCCACCTGTGGGAATTATAACAAATGCATCTGATGTAGTTGAAAATGAAAGGCTGTGACCTTTGACCTCCAGTAATCACCCAACACATAGTAATATTAAATGCTGAAGGTCTGCTTGCAAAGCTAATTAGAGATTTCCACTGTGGTGACAGGGCTTATATGACTTTATAATTTATGATTCACTACCTTAAGCTCCTTGAAAAGCACACTGTTCCTGGCACACTCCACAAGGCCAAACAGAGTCTGGTCAGCCATTTTGCACATGATGCTGAATGTATTGAGGCGGTCATGTTTACCGCGGTTGGCCTGTTCTCTCTGCAGACTGGCGACGACCTTTGCACACAGCTGGCTCTCATCCTGCTCCCCCTCCAGGAGCTGACTTAGGAAGTTGGGTGTAAGAGTGGCCGATGACAGGGGTTCTGAGGTTGCGGTTGGAGCCTGGGAGAGAGGGGTGGAGGAGCTTGGTGTTGAGCAGGGGGATGATGCTGGTGTGCTTCTTGGTGAATTAAATGAATTGTTCAGAGTTGGGTGCAGTGGGTAGTTTGAAGGAACGGGGCTGTAGCTACAAGGCATTTCTCCTTTGTCCTGTAAGTATCCAGGGAAGGTGCGGTGGTACAGTCCAGGGTAGGGCAGGGATGGAGGAGTGAGAATCCTGTCTGCATTCATAGTGCAGTCCAGAGGCATGGGCGCACCTGCATGTCCAATTCCAGAGGGATACGTGTGGGGCTGATGAAAAGCATCAGAGGACAATGAGGCACTTGTGTGACTGCTCATTAGGTGAAGGTCATTTGGAGCTGTGGGCCGGTGTATTTGTGTAGTTTCCATTTTAATCCTGTAGGGAGCAGTGTTTGGCTGGTGGGTCATTTTTTGCTGTTTCATCTGCCTGTCCCGCCGGTACAGAGGGCCGAATTTATTCCTGCCACCTCTCATACGATCCGCTCTCACTGCTGTTGACAGAAAATGAAACATATAATCAAGGTTTAGATTTTTAGAGGTTTAGAGGTTTAGGTTCAGATTAGCTTCACAATACAAAGGCATCATGTACAATCTAGGTCATTACAGGGTCATATATAATCTGGGTCATTACAGCTCTGGTTTATGACTTTTTAGATAAATCTTATGGTTCCATGTGTGTTTCTGTTTGGTGTGATTTCCTGTACCTTCTTTCTTCATGCCTACTGCCAAACACTTTTGGAAGCGGCAGTACGGACAACGTTTCCTCTGTGAAAGGTTCATGGGGCAGCTCTGTTGTTCTGCACAGGTGTAATGCTTGTTATTCTGTACTGAGCGTTTAAAGAAGCCCTGTGGAGAGAGGTAGAGAGAGAAAGAAAGAGAGAAACTGTTTTTCTGCAGATACAAGACACTCTGGGGTGACAACATAAACATACAATATGCATCATTATAGTTACAGATATGATAAATCTTTGTTCTGTTTGGTGTATACTATCACATCAAAGCAACTTATGATACAGGATACATACTTTTTCATGGACTTTCCAAACCTTCCTTACCTTGCAGCTTTCACAAGTGAGCAGCCCATAGTGGTATCCTGACACTTTGTCTCCACAGATTGGACAGCTCTCCTCCGACTCTGGTCTGCTGTCTGGCTCGGTCTTTAACTCCTGAGCTAGAGGACGACAACACTGTTAGCATTAAATGGTAAATGTACATAATGACAATGTGGACTCGAGTCTACTCAAAGCACTGCAATTTGAGACTTGTGACTTGACTTAAGACCAAATGACTCAAATGACTTGTCTGTGTTCATTTTATATGTGAGTAGCCTTTTTAATTTATTTTCGTGGATAGTTATTTAGATAGTGGGCAAGAAATCTGCCCACATAAGAGGCTTCAGAGCCAGAGTCTGTTCATAACTGAAATATTCTGCAAACAGGCACAAAGACGGACAGGGCAGAACTAAGTTTGATGTTGAAGGACTATTTCTCTGTTAAAAATTGATGGGGAGGGATTATTTTTGATTGAGAAGAAATAAAAAAAATTAAAATAAAGTTATTAATTTAGGTCACTGAATATCAATAAGTATAATAAAAATTGGATTAATTACCATACTTTTTGAACAGGTTAGATAAATTGGCCAATGATATCATTACTAGACAGGCACTAATACCTTGTGTTGACTTGTGTTGACTTGTCAAAAGACTTGAGTCGCATGTCTGACACTTATTTCTGATGCTTTAGGCGGTGAATGTGGCACAAGGTGAGATAACAAGTGCTTGTACTCTTCAATGGGGAGTGTTATGATGATGTAGCAAGCTACTGAAAACACATACAAGAGCAAATCCTGCTCCAACCTTCTCCCTTTTCCCATTTTTTCTTCTTTTCTTTAGTAAAATACAGAATTGCCAAAGGCGAGTGGACTTTCCACCATACTGTGTTTGTTTTCTTGGGAATAATGAGTGTATCTGACAGTAATACAAACAATAATCAATACAGTACTCCAGTCTGGCATAAGTACAGGTAACATCTCAAGTCATTCACAATAAAGATTCTTAATTACCTCCACCAAGGAGGTTATGACTTCACTTGTGTGCATCTGTTGGTTGGTTGTTTTCCTGGGTCTCAGCCCAGAAAAGGCCCTGTTAACCTTTTTGGTGGAGATCCGGATCAAAGGATAAATCGTTCGACATTTTTGCAAATCTCTCAGGGAATAATACACGGATCTTGATGGGGAAAAATCAGGCATATTTAGGTGGCTGGTATCTATGAGTGAGTACAATTTGATGCAGATCCAAATAAAAACCTGAAACAAGTGGATTTAAATGTGTTTGATTTGATATTGTAGTAGGCTTGATTAAATTAAAGGTGGCTGGCTTTTGGCGGAGGTATGCGCTCTACTGAGTGCCATTCTAGTTAATAATATGTCTGGACTGTAAACAGAAATATTCTCAGTTTTGATTCAAAGTACTCCAGAATACTCTGGTCGAGTACTACGCTGCTGACATGTAAGTGTGTCATGTAACGAGGTTTATTGCTCAGCTGTTGAGAGAATAGCGAGCAGCACAGGACCATCCCTCCTCTACAGACAGCACCTTATCGCTCAGCTTGATTTGCTTGACTATGATCACAGATATGAGCCTTACATAATTCTCAGAGATCACTGGTTATGACTTCCACATGAACCAGTCTCCCAAATGAAAAATCCACAACAGTGAACCACTTTTATGCTTTTTACATCTGTAGCCTGAATGTGGTTTCCCACATGGATGTGTTCACTGTTATGTCTGATAAACATATTCAGACACTATAATACTCTGACTTTCAAAATAGGGTCACTCAAACATTGTTACCCTTGAAACCCTTTGTGAAAATTCAAACAGTATTTTCTGAAACCTGACTGAAGTTGCACTATTTATCTTTAAGGTTTATTTCTATCTGTCTTGTACTCACATGTTGATGATCCTTCCAAAGTCAACAGATCCTCTGGGAAGTTTCCAGGATGGTGGACAAGAGGCTGCTGTGTGTGATAACCGGGTAAGTCCATTCTGGCTGATGGGACGTGAGCTTCACATTCAGTCCAGCAGGATCTTCATTGTTGCAAAGATCAGGAGACCAGACAGACGCAGCAGGAGAGTCACAGAAAGGCCGGCAGGAAGGCCCAACAGCCCCGGTGGACTGATGGTTGTTCGAGGCCCACAGGTGGACTTCGATCTGTAGTGAGTGTCATAAAACCTCTCCTGACTGGCACTCCTACCCAGTCAGTCAGCAAGAACACCAGACTGTCCATGAGAGACAGTCAGTTATCCACCTGCTCCAGAGTTACTGTAGTGAAATCACTCCAGTATCATGGAGCCATCTTGGTACTCAGCTGATAAGATAAGGGTCCACTGAAGAGTGCAGATAGTCACAGTCAAAACTACATACACTCACATTTCACATTCATTCCTTGAGTTTGACATGAAATCTGAGTATTATTATTATCATATTATTATTAATTCATGCAGTTGTGGAAGTAACGCACCAGCACAATAATATACAAATACTCCAGTACAAGGAAGAATGCTTAATTTAAAATATTTCTTAAATTAAAGTACAGAAGTATGATCAGCAAAATATATTTAAAATATCAAAGTAAAAAAACTGGCCTATGTGATGTTATTATATATGACATTATTAGATTGTTGATACTGAGGGTGAATATTATTTCATTGTTGTAGCTAGTTGAAGTGGAGCTAATTTTATATACAGTTAGGAAATGTAGTGGCTCCTCCATTAAACCATCTGAGACATCTGAAATATGAGGGGATGTTTAGTGAGGGGGTCAAGGGCCAAAAGGTTAAAGCAGTCACTGGTTTAATCTTTATGAAAGCATTGTATTTCATAAACTGATCATGTGTATTTATGTAAAATCTTACAACTTCCAGCACTGGGACACTGTGTGAAATGTAAATAAAAACCAGACGATACAGTTTGCAAATCCTTTTCAACCTGTATTTAATTGAATGCAGTACACATATGCTAATCTATTAAGCTATTTAGTGTTCATTATGAATTTGATGCCTTCATCACACAAAGAGAGAAGAACAATAGCGTCCCAATTTTTCCTGGAATCAGGGTCGTAAAATGCAAACCAGCAACTATAGCGGTCATATAAATGTAACCACTATTCAGCTTACAAATAGATAAGATATAATAATTAATGAATATAATTAACTTCTAAATTTAATGGAGTGGAAGTACAAAGTAGCAGAATATGGAAGTACATTATTAAAACTGTACTTTTCACCGCTGAATTTAGGTGAAATATCAGCTGTTCATCAACTTAAGTAATGCATTCAAGAAAAGAATAGTAAAATATGGAAACGTTACATTATTCACTATAAACAATAATAATAGTGAAATCAGAGATGGATTGTGTTGCTCCGCATTCCCAGCCATTACTTGAAATGATATGGTGCAACCTGACCGCCCCAAATGGTGCAGGCTGCTTTGATGAAGCTCACAGTGACGTCAAGGAATAGGCCAGTTCAAGGGTGGATGGTTATGACACCTGCACATTAGCTTGTAAATGGTGTGTGTAATCCATGAAGTAATGTTGTCCTTGAGCTTTGTAGTGCCACCTGGTGGTAGAAAACCACTGTTTTAAACTGGATTGAGCCTGAATTGTCTTCTGCAGGCTTCATCTTGTCGCAGTCCAATTGTTTGACTTGCTATTTTTCTTTGTTTGGGCTTATTTTCCTCATAGCTGATTGTAGGTGATTCAGATCACCTGTGCACAGGTGGCTGAGACTCCTGATTTGAGGAGTGGAGGCAGCTTGGGGCATTTCCCTCCCAGCCAATCGGGTTGTGACGACATCCTGTTTGAAAGGCTTAAAACAGGTGGGAAATGGCTGCCCACATCTTTCTTGAGGGAATTGTGTTTATTTGGGAACCCCTTAAATCCGAAGCCCCTTTACACCTTCAGTTTATTCATTTTATTTCCCTGGGGCTTGTAGGAGCACATTTATTTATTATAGCGGGAAGAGGCATTTGTTTATTGTTTATTGTCCTAGTAGTGGACATTGGGCATTCCCCTAGTTTTACATGTTTTTTGTTTATATTTTTATGTAGGTTGGGCTGGCCTGTAAGAAGTTTACAGCCAGTACCGCCACAATTTATTATTGACCCAGCTGCTTTAGACACATTTTAGGATAGGTCCAAAGAAGAGGCCTTTGATTGGTTCAGGAAAAAACTGAAGAAATGAATGCAAAAGGTTAACTTTATTGAATACAACAGAAAAAAAATCATCAGGCTAGTGTAAAATCATTGTCACCAGCAGTGCCTTGTGTATAAAATTCATTACATTTTAAAGATATGTGCTCTCACTGGCAGGTTATTATGGCACATAACGTCTTGAAGCATCGGCAGCCACAGCATCTCTCCATATACGCAGTCTGCTGTAAGCTGTCGTTGTTCAGGGCTCACAATATTTAAGCGAAAGGAGACAAGTCCATATCCTCCTCGCTGCTGCTGGAACACTCCGGCTCGTCCTCAACGACATACCACACCTCATTGTGCCTGTAAAACCATGTCATTGGACTGCAAGGAGCGCGCACACACACACACACACACACACACACACACACACACACACACACACACACACACACACACACAGTAGCTGTTTTTGGCTTTCTTTGGCGTTTTTCTTGCAGCTCGGCTGCAGAATAAAGTGGCAGCATTTTATGTTTCTGCAAACCACAGATACTTCAAATTTGTACGTGTCAAACATACGGGACACGAGGTTGAAGGGATGGTGCTGGTGCCAAGCCAGAGAATGTTTGAGAAGGCATTTTCATTATTTGTAAGCCTGAAACCAGCTGCGTTTGTGGCCACAGAACCAGGTAATAAACAATTTAAAGTTGTAACGTATCCATGGTTTGCAGAGATGTACATTGCCAACATTTATTCTAGCGATTGAGTTGTTTCTGTCTGATTATCACAGTGAAAATAATGCTGATTTGTTTACCTGTTGTATCCAGCAGCATAGTGGAAGTTCTTGTTGTACTTTGCACCAACTAAGTCCAGGGCTGAGGACAGACTGTTGGCGTTGTTTTGGTCAGAAATTGACGTCATCCATCCTCCATAGCTCTTTACATACACCTTCATAGCTGGAAACATATCGATGCTCAACTGCAAGTCAGCAAAGATTCAAACATGATCATGGCAGTAAGGGCTTAAGGAAGTTTGATATGTTTCTGTTTTGGCCATGCTACGTCAAAGAAACTTACCATCCCATCATTGGGTTTGGGGGGATTCTTCTGATATTTAGATGGCAGCAAGAAACCCATTTTGTAGACACCCGTTTGCCAAAATCTCTTGTCATCCGGCATTTTCATAAGGACAGGAGCTGTCATTTCAATTTTCTTTGCTGAAGGTAAACATTAAGAAAATAATGCGTTTTTTAGATGTCACAAAAAATAAAATACATGCAAAAAGGTTCTGACCTGAATGTCCAATAAAACCGCCAAACCATCTTTGCACTCTGATCACAACTAAACCCAGTAATTACAATGTTGAGTCAAAAGACATTTTAAGTTTAGGTCTACCACATGGTCAAACAGAGGCCAGACAAACTGGCTTTAAATAATATGTTCCTAACAAACGGATGGAGCTGCAAAACTATTTCCAAGTAAAACCTCTCATTTCTGGTTCACATTTTTGTAATGCTGAAACACTGTATCGTGTATGTGCATTGTGTGCTGTTCTGATGTTCTGTGTTTGTCGGTGCGTTTACTGTATATGTTTATTCTTCTGCACAGAAGAACCTCTGCAAGAACCTCTTGATCTCAATGAAACGACCTGTTTCAATAAAAGATTAACACAAGAATGAATGAGTGGATACACATGCAAACACACCATCCTCGTTGTCGCCAGTGATGTATTTAAACAGTCGCTTGAAAGCTCTCATTGAAGCAAACTCCATGATGTAGTGTGTCTCCTCAGTTGTGACCCATTTTGCAGCTTCGTAGTGACGGACCTGAAGGACAAGAACAAACATGGGGGAGTGAGCTTTATGAAAGTTTCTTAGCTCTGAAATGTGAGAAGGTTTCTCTCACCTCATATTGGTCAGTCTCACAAATCTTTTTGAACAGCAGACATTCTTCTGTTTCAGTGCAGAACGATAACTCAGAAGAGTTTCTGTGTAATTAGAACAGAAAGTATTAACAAAGCGCAACAGATGCCGACATTAACGTCATCTTTAACAAGATCTGAGTGAAAATGTGATTACTATCCTCAATTCCTTATTTACCTATCAATCTATGAGCTGATTGGTAATTTTGAAATTTGACTTGTGGAAGTAACAGTGCTTCCAGTTTTCTAATAACTTACACTTTCATGTTCAAACTTTATTGGATAAGAAAATAAACGCAGATAGATGCAGCAATCTACTAAAATAAGGTTAAATTCAGTTCTCTTACCCAACTCTGGCCTCAGCTGTCAGCACCAGCAGAAAGCCAACAAACCCTGAAAGATACATCCTAAAACACAAATATAGAATATTTTCACTTGGCACTAAGACTGAAGACATTTTTATGTTCATCCAATGAAAAGAAGACAGTTTAAGTTTCATGCATACACCAAAACATTTCTATGATTCAGTGATTTCATCTGAGACAATCTGGACAGTGGAATTGTACTTACATCATGGCAGCAGTTGGTTCCTTTGCATCCAAAGACTGTATCTCCGCAGTCTAGTCCACAGGAACTATTTATTCCAACTCTGGTTATGAAAGGCAAACTGGCCACTCCCTGAACTCATAACACAAACCAGACAATGCAGTGTTCTGACCAATGGGAACCCAAAGCAGAGACAAGAAAGTGGGAACAATTCTGACACAAACAAAGAGACACGTTTAACCAAATGTGTTATTATTGGTTACAAAACATGATTATATCATATATCGTGTGATGTAGAAGAGCTTTGTAAAAAAAAAAAAAAATGCTTATTGGTTAAGAGAGAGATGTTCATATGTTTTTACTGACTCTTGACAATGATGCTCTGTGTGTCTGTGCCTGGGGATGAATGTGTGCATAGCCACTGCATGAAGAGGCACATAGGTAAGAAACTGCAGTATGATGTAGGTTCTAGTCATTCTTAACAACTGATCTCTAATGTCACAGTGGAAAAATATAAAACAGAATTCTTTTTATTGACAAATGTCCTGAATCTTTATATTTTCCTGAACACAGTTCACATTAAAAACACTATATTTCTGTTTTTATGTATGATGTCTTCATCTTGATCAGAATAACAAGTAGGATTCACACATTTTAAAATAGAAATAATCAGTAAACAGCATATTTAACAGAATCATCTGGGTACAAAGTGGTACAAATTGTGACAGAACATCATGTAAGGCGGTAGCTCACGTGTGTACTTTCACAGCATGAATGAAACGCCCAGTTCCCATGTGATATTATTTACCTTCCCAGTGTCGAATGTCCTAAATGACCACCTTGGCTCTGGTACACAGTGTGACAGAAACAAAGAGGCTTGAGAGAAATGATGGACTAACAATAAATTGTTACATGTTGACATATCTTGCTTATACGTATATAACATGACCACCTTGAATATAACATATATATGACAAATATTCTCTTGCGATGTGAATTAATGTCACAAGAGAATTATTTACATTGTCCCTTTTGTTGGCACAGACCACATAATAGCTGCTTTGTACCTGCAGATCACTGAATCCCTTGAGTTTGTTCAAATTTCAAGAACTTGCATTAAAGACATGAGAAAAAGGTCTGGTCACACCCAACTGAACAATGGATAGGAATGTTTTGATGTTCAGTCAGGCGACACAGAGAACACTTTTAATAATTACAGTTATTATAAAGCTGGTTACTCAAATGTGTTTTAAGTAATTGCATCATTCAAAGCATCATGCTGAGCATAGGCGAGGCTCTTGAAAATAACATGTACTTTCTAATGTTAATCAAGTTTGAGTGAAAGTTTTAATGTGTGGCCAGTGAAGGCAGGAAACTTCTAGAAGTCTATACTGTATTTCCACCGTCTGCTGCACCTTAATTATAACTTTACGATTAACCACTACAAGGTGTTACAATAGAAAGAGCTGTTGGTTAAAGGAAAAACATCTATTTACCTCCATAAAGGACTTCATTATCACATTTTTTGTGATTACCTCTCAATAGGGGTAATGTAACGTGAGTAGTTAAAGGCGTTTTCTTCTTGTGGCAAAGCATTTAGAATGATATATGAAACCACCCCGTAGGCAGTGTAGGCCTACATATATTTATTATGATTATTATCATTATTGCCATCGTTATAATTATTATTATTTAGATGTGTCAATGAGCATTTTCATAAACAATGTAGCCTATTGTTCAAGAGTTTGTGTTTACGTGTTTGTTTGTTAAGACGCCTATTAGCTTCTGAATAGCTGCTATCTGCTGGCTAATATAGCCCACTTTATTGGCAAATATGATCGAAGCCCTGCCACATTCTAATTAACAACCCTTATTTAATCTCCATTTACATCACCTGCTTAAAGAATACCGGAGATATATAATGAAATGCTTCAAAAAAACAATAACATATATATAGTTTGTGATTTATTTTGAAAGTATTTAGCGGAAGTATATAATCATCACCGTTGACTCTAGTTTGACGATATCTAAGATGATGCAGTTCTTCAATTTGGCCACAAGATGGCAGTGAAGACTCTAAATACAGGTCAGCTAGCGTCAAGGCAGACAATCGGCTTCGAATATCGTCAAGCTAGAGTTAGCGATGATTATATACTTCCGCTAAGTACTTTCAAAATAAATCAAAAACTTGAAATCAATCATAACTGTGAGTAAGTGAGCATGTATATACTGATGTGATCAGTATACATGAAGATGCATCCATATTGTTATTAATAGAAATTCTTACAACTTCGTGTGATTACTTTAAACGACAGCTGTCTTCACTGAATCTTTAAAATATACATGATAAAATACCTCCACGTCCGGTGGTTACTTTCAAAATAAAGCCTCCAAATTGAAGGGATTAAACCAGAAATAATTATAAAATAATCATGTTGATTGTTCTCTCGTGGTCAGGAAACCCCCCATCAGGCCTCAGTCCAACCCTCACGCTGTCCCATTCACAAGTGTCAGAAAAAAACACATACATGTATTACTTTCAGCTCTTTTCAAAATAATGTTGTCTGGTAAATAACCTATAATAATATAAATGTACTTTCAAAATCAAAAAACTAATTGTAAGTGTTGTACATCCATGCTGGTGCAGTGTAGGCCTACATATACTTATTATGATTATTATCATTACTGCCATTATTATTATTATTATTATTATTATTATTATTATTATTCAGATGTGTCAGTGAGCATTTTCATTAACAATGTAGCCTATTGTTTAAGGTTTTGTGTTTACTTGTTTGTTTGTTAAGATGCCTAGCTTCTGAATAGCTGCTATCTGCTGGCTAATTTAGCCCACTTTATTGGCAAATATGATTGAAGCCCTGCCACATTCTAATTAGCAACCCTTATTCAATCTCCATTTACATCACCTACTTAAAGAATACCGGAGATATATAATGAAATGCGCTTCACAAAAACAATATATATATATATATATATATATATATAGTTTATGATTTATTTTGAAAGTATTTAGCGGAAGTATATAATCATCATCGTTGACTCTAGCTTGACGATATCTAAGATGATGCAGTACTTCAATTTGGCCACAAGATGGCAGTGAAGACTCTAAATACAGGTCAGCTAGCATCAAGGCCGACGCGATCGGCTTCTAATGTCGTCAAGCTAGAGTCAACGATAATGATTATACACTTCCGCTAAATACTTTCAAAATAAATCAAAAACTTGAAAATCAATCATAACTGACTATTTTTGTCATGCCTATGCTTAATAATGGGGCCTGTTTATTTTAATAGCCTGTGTTTTTATTCAGTCTAACAATATGGCACCGTGTGAATTATCCCAAAAGCCGGTGTTCCGGTGTTTTCCTCCGACTCTAAAGACACACAGTTTTGATTAATTGGAGAAACTGAAATAGCGCATTGTTATTATTTGACTGTAAAGTGTGAACATCTGCATGATGAGCAGGAGCAGATGATGGAAATATTAAACTTTTTGAAAACTCTTATTGCTTTAATTAGAATAATTTGTTGAGGATGTATTATAGCCTAGTTTAAATGTGTGTAGACTCTTATAGGATACATTATAGGAGGAAACAACAACAACAACAACAACAACAACAACAACAACAACAATAATAATAAAAATAATATAAAATAACAGCTCTGAGACTGGGTCAGCTACAGACTCCTAGGTGATGTGATAGGTGCTGCTGTGCTGCAGTTGTCAAGGGAGTCGTTGTCACTTAAAGAACTACAACTCCCACATACTGAGTCGGCCTAAGTGACCTATTAGGTAATCGCTGGGCTTATGTAGCCGCATGTCCCGTCCTGTGACTCGGTCGTGTCCCTCCTCTCTGAACGCAGCTGTAACGTTACTTTATCGGGCCGCTGGTTCAGTACAGTCTGTCTCTGTCATATCTGCCGCTGTGGAGGACGCGCTGCTCGCCCTACAGGTTGGTAGATTACAACACCACCGAGAAACAAACCCAGAGACCTCTGAGTCTGGACTTTGATGTGTGTGTGGGGATTTACAGTGTCTGCAATAATCACAGTGACCTTATTGTGTATTTTATCTCCAGGACCTTAATTGCATTCACTTCGGATGATATACAGTGGTGGGAGGTAATACTGAAGCAGGATACTGTGCTTGAAAAATGTTGAACAATTATCATTTTATGCTTTGCTGTATTTTACTTCACTATATTTATGTTAAAGCTGCAGCTTCTAGTGTCTAATAAAATCTGAGGTACAAGTGTTTCCATTTAGCTTCACCTCTGTGGAAGCAAATAATGGTAAACATAAACATCTGAATCTTAATATCTTCTGACTTCCTGACATTTTTTACTTTGAAAACCATTCATCTGGTTCTGAATTTCCGTGACTGAAATTTGTAATATCTAAATATATAATTAATCTTTCAAGCAGCAACACTCATTGCATCACACACTGATGGGTGGGACGGGATTTCAGGAACTGTTATCATTCTATCATCATGTTGTACATCTTGAAAATGTGACACTTCACATACTCACTTGGATAATCTCTGTTATCCCTGTTAAGGAGTTCAAGTGTGACTGTCGGGCCTCTGTGGACAAAGCACTAAGCTTGCTGTTGTAGGCAGCTAAACATTCCAGGATACAAACTAAAAAATCAGATTAGAGCCGCTATAATCTTTGAACAAATACGAATCTGGTCTGAGTGGTGCCTCACAGGGAGAAAGTTGGTCTCCTACATCCAGATAATTTAAATGAATTGCTTTAAGCAAAACATACAAATAGATCAGCTTCATTTGTTGTAGTAGCTACCACTGTATTGCATGGTGTCTGCAGTGGAAAGGCAGATTTACATTGGAAACATTTAGTGTCTGACTATGAGACAAAATGGAAATAAAGATGTTAAATATATTTGACCATGATCTAATGCAGTTGAGAGAGTTGCCATATTTTGAGCATGCAATAGACTTTCTCACATCAATTTTCATGCACACACACTGAGGGATTTTTAAGTAGCTTTCAACGCAAAGTAAGACATGGAGAGCTGAAATAGATGTACACATCCCATTTTAGGAACAAGGACTTCACCAAAGAGGGAATTTTTACACTTAATCATAAAGGGTTGTCTTTACTGTACAGGATGATGATCAGAGTAATGTTCATTTCATAAAATTTCCCTGTTCACAGCATTTTTTGACCGAGCAGTCAGCATCCTCCTGAGCCTTGAGGTCAGAGGTCAAAGAGCCATGGGAACCAGGAGGGTGCTGGTAACTGGGTGCTCCTCTGGCATTGGCTTGGCTGTTGCTGCACGACTGGCCAAGGATGAGCTCAGACGGTTTAAAGGTCAGCCGTTCATTCTCTTCCACCTAAAAAGAGTCGATGATAGGGTAACGCTTTATTTAGGTCCTGTACCAAGAGTTAATTTAAAAGGTAATAAGGACTTTTAATAAAGATATGTTAACAGGGCAATGTAAGAGTTAATAAAAGCATTATAAACACATTTATTGTTAGATTATGGGACATTTATTGACACGTATAATCAAATTGTCAGTTTGAATATGTGAGAACATTAAAATAAGCCTCAGCCTTTTTTAGCAGTAAACTTTGCTTTTTGAAGCTACTAGATCTAAAGCAGTAACAGTTGATTTAACCAATGGTAGAAACATCCACAGCTACTGACAGCCTGTGTGTTCATTGTTTACTTGATGCAGTGGTTGCCACAATGAGGGATCTGAGGAAACGGGGGCCCTTGGAGAAAGCGGCAGGTGACTCCTTGAACAAAACCCTGGAAATCAAAGAGTTAGATGCCTGTTGTGAAGACTCCATCAGAGAGTGTGTCAACAGCCTGCCGGACAGACGAGTGGATGTCCTCGGTCTGTCTCCTCTCATTCACATCCTCATTGACACTGACTATAAAGTGAATTAAAGATGTCTCCTATAATGACACAGGATTCTCTGCTGTTATAGTGAACAATGCTGGTGTTGGCATGATTGGACCGCTGGAGTGCCAAAGCATCACTGCCATGAAGGAGCTCTTTGACACAAACTTCTTCGGCCTGGCACGCCTGGTGAAAGAGCTGCTGCCTGACATGAAGCGGAGGCAGAGCGGCCATATTGTGGTGATGAGCAGCGTCATGGGCATACAGGGTGCGTTTGTGTCAGTTACATTTCAGAAGAAGCAATTAAAAGAAAGTTAAGAGGTTACTAACAGGTGTCCTTATGTTTTTGCACAGGGCTTCTGTTCAATGACGTCTACTCTGCCTCCAAATTCGCTGTGGAAGGATTTTGTGAAAGTCTGGCAGTGCAAGCAATGAAGTTTAACATCAAGTGATTACATGTCCCGAAAAAAACATTAGCTGTAACAACTTAATGCAGCCACCCCACAACTGAAACTTGAGTTATGAGCAAGCCCACAATGATATGTTTTAACATAGTGGACCTATATGTATCTTCTTTATATCTCCGTCACAAGGACGACTCTCGTGGAGCCTGGTCCTGTGGTAACAGAGTTTGAAAGGAAAGTATACGAGGAGGCTGAGAAGATGGATCTGTCAGGGACGGACGAGGAGACCGCCAAAATCTTCCGTGAAATTTACCTGCCGTACTCCAAAAAGGTCTTCGCCTCGTTAGGCCAGACACCAGAGGATGTTGCTGAGGCAAGTGATGACAATTATGTTTCTATGATGCTTCAAAAGATCTCTAAAAATAATTGCGTTTGCCCTCTTAAGTGTTGAAATATTTTTGTTTTTATGATGCAGCAAACTATTAAAGTGATCACAGCCAAGGAGCCTCCCCTGCGTCACCAGACCAACCGGCTGTACATGCCCATGACTGCACTGAAGCACGCAGATCCGACTGGTCGACTGCCTCTGGACACCTTCTATAAGATGATCTTTAAACATGACAATGTGTTCAATGCTACCCTGGGGGTGCTGCGCTTACTGCAGAGGCGGACAGGGAAGAAATAATGATCGCACTGCACCATAGACTATAAATGACATGCTTTGGTAAATAGTGATTGACTGCGGTATACAACTTTGTTCCTGAGCGGCACTGAACATGGCACAGGCCACAAGATGTTGTCTGTGCAATACATTTTAATTCCTCATATACTGTAAATATGCACATAGTATTTATGGACTGGATATGGATTTCTTGCTGTGCAATCTTTCTTTTGTTTTTACTTTCTATTGGTTTGTACAGATAAGTACTGTATCATACCAGAAATGTGAAATAAAAACTTTCATTTTCTGATCTCATAGAATAACAAGATTAAACTGTACATTCCACTCTTGGCAAGCAAAAGCAAGGCAATAAAATAATACACAAATTGTATATTTTAATGTGCTGTAATGACTCTTACAGAGATGGTTTGGTATAAACTATGGGAATATATGGGATTATTATTAGTAGTGTTAATACTGTATTTGATTTATCCAGTTGTCAGACAGGCTGGCTCATAAAAAGGAACTAATAAATTGTGCCTTCTTTAATGCAGCCCTCCTGCTCATGAACCACTGAGAAGGAGGAGTAATGGACATCCTTTTAAAGTCTTTCATTGCTACACTCAGTTCATAGCTCGTCCTTAGAGAGGTGATTGCTCTCAGACCTCTTAGAGGCAACACTTTCACAAGCATGGAGAAAAGTTGTGTGCACATATAAAACCTTATTTTTAGAATAAGTTGCTTTTACTTGAGTGGTGTATTGCAGATTTTAGTGTCCTTTTATTGTGACCAGTTGCACACCTGTGCAATTATCATGCTGTTTAATCACATGTTGATATGGCACACCTGTCAAGTGGAGGGTTATCTTGGCAAAGAAGTCCTCACAACACAGATTTGAATAAATTTGTAGGCAGATTTTGAGAAAAAAGTCTTAGCTTCTTTACTTTGTGAAAAATGAGAGAGAGAAAAAAAGTTTTGTGTTTATATTTTCGTTAAGTGCACAATCTAATCAATAATCCTGCAACTAAAGCTACCACTGTGAAGCATTTTGTTGGTGGAAGCAGATCAAATAGGTGTTCATTCATTATTGGGGTAATTTTTTTGTATGTAGCTGTAGTATTGGCATGCAATCCAATACATTATTACCTCTAACTCTGATTTACAAAATCAAAAATGTATTATCATACACAAAAGTTGCAAAGATAACATTTATTGTGGGGCTTTTATACTATAAAGAGCAACATTTAACACTCTAAAACTGCTAAATAATTGATCTTGGGTAATTTCATTTTCATTTTAATTATTATGATTATGAGGACCTGAATTAATGAACATCCTCCATTAAAGTATGAAAAAATCACTGAACACGAGGACACAAAAATGTAGTTCCCTACAGTTTTTATTATAAGTAACTTATTTTACAACTTTTGACTGTAGAAAGAAAAACCGTGGAAAGGTTTTATGTACAATGATTTTGAACTACTTTTAAACAAGTATAGAAATTAATAATGATAGAAAATATCTATGACTGCTCTAATAACACAAGACCAATAAAATATCAGTCACAGCCTCAGCTTCAAATAATGCTAAATGAAGTACATTTTATTTTTGTCCTTTTTAGTACATAACAATCATTTTAGAAACATAAGACTTCTCAAGCAAAGATCTACCCAGAACAAACATATTTACAAACAGAAGTTGGGAGGTTGAAATGTACAAAACACTTAGTGCGACCTGGTAGGGAAAATGAAAGACCAGTTATATATAAAAATAAAAAAACAAACAAAAAACAGATGCTGAGTCTATAGTGAACAGGATAAAACAATGAATGACAGATAAACTCCGTCTATGACACAACTAGGGGCAGTATTAGGTCACCAAAAGTAACAGCTAGGGGTAGTGGCCTACTCATTTCTGTTCATGATGTCAAAAAATGAAAATGCAATGGTTACTTTCTCAAAAATCTACTATTATCAATCGATTTTATGCTGAAATGTCCTCAGTACGTCAAGGAGAGGATGAACTCTATCCTTTACACTCAGGTCATGTGGGGATAAAGAATCGGTCACAAGGTTAGCTGGATGGAGCGTCATCTCAGAATTTGTAAAAAGTAAAAGGTTGCAGCACTACATAGTAGTGTTCTTTCCGTCAGTATCTTCTGACAATCTTCTTAAGATGCAACTCCACGGCCTCTGGACTGGAAGCTACTGTAGATGCAAGGGGAACTGTCCCACTGCATGCCATAAAACACCTCCCTGAGGAGTGACAGGGCATAAGCAGTCAAAGCCCAGCAGCCATGTGCTCACAATGACCACTAATCCACCACACACAAGGTGAGACGAGGTGAGAGTGTCAACGAGATCTTAACTGCCACATATAGTCCAGGAATGTTTACATTTAGTCCAGTGAAGGACCGGATGCAGACGCAACTTTTACCTGTCATCTTCTTATCTTCTCTGTGCTGGATGCTGCCTAAAGGAACAGTATCCACACTCAACAAGACAGGCAAAATGGAGGAATGTTCGCAGGGAAGAGTGATATAAAATAGCAGCTGATAAGCATAGCTTAGTACATCTGAAGTGATGTTACAAAAAAAGGTATCCATGGTTTTCACAAATATACAGAGTATAAAACAAATGAAACAAACAAAAAGTAAAACTTAAACTAAAAAAGGGCAGTGAGAGGCTGATTTTAAAGGCAAAACAAGTCTCTGTTTGAAACAGTTTCTTAAAGTGAATGAAAACGAGCTTCAAAACTGACGGTATCAGACTGACAGTAGAGTCAGTGAGAAGCTACAGCTGAAATGGAAGACCTAAAACTTTACTCAGCTCAATCATTTTGAAAGGTCATGAGGAAGATGCCACTAGTATATCATAAATATCCATTGTAATTTAATGCTGTATCCGACCCACACTTGCCCTTTGAGGCTGGTCACGTGAAGTGCTTCAGAGACACCCATCTACATTCTTATTCATAATGCTCAAATAGAAAGTAATCAATTACCACAATTCAATCAAATTAGAACATAACACTACTGCTGAGCAACTCTTAATATATATCTGCTAGAACCACTTAATCATTCTTACCACCTGTTGTTTTCCTAAATAAATATCAGTCAAGAATGGTGAAAAAAATTCCTCTTTCTATCTGTTAACTGGTCTGAATGATGAATTATATTCCTTTACCATTACTTGCCATATTGCCTAAATAGAAATGTAGGCCATATAAAATAAGAAGGGCTGACACATTAGGACAGAAAGAGCAGTAAAAAAGCAGTTCAGAGAGATAAAAACAATAAATAAAAATAAATGAATTCCCTTCAACATTTTACTTTTTTTCTCTTGTCTACTTTTTAAATGTTTGTTAGTTTCCAGGAGAGCATCCCTAAGTCTTTGAAATGAAAGACTTGGTTTTCTTCATATACTTTTTTTATAATAAAAAACAAGTCCATCTGTGACAGAATTACTTCATTAAATTGTCTGCTGTTCTTTCAGACAACACACATTTCCCTTTACTTTTTTTTCTCTGCAAAATCACTAGCAGACGGTCCTTGTGATAAACACAGTCAATCCAAATCCAATGAAAATCTTGGAAACAGGCTGACACATATAAACACAGACAGGCCCAAGAGCCAGTCCACAAATTCTTTTACCCTAGGTCCCTTTTCAAGCAGGGGCCATGAGATCTTCACGCAAACACCTGCATCTTGCCATTGGCCTCTGGGAGTTGAGTAATTTGGGTCTGGGCAGGGCCAGCGACTGCTGGGCTTGGTGTGGAATCTGACCAGTCGGAGACGCAGTGAGGAGAAGGACTGGACCAGGGCTCGGGAGACTCGGGGGAGGGGGTCAGGTAGGGGTGCTCACTGGGCAAGTGGAGGTAATGCTTCGGCGTGGCATCTAGTGCGGATGAGTAGCTGTGCTGGGAGGGAGGGGTTGGGTAATCCTCCGTTCCTGCAGTGCTGCCACTAGGCTGGGAGGGCAGAGCCTGAGTGGGCTGGGCTACTGGCGTTGCTGCCTGTGGGGGCTGAGCAGGAGGCTGGGGCTGAGAAGGTTGCTGAGACATCTGCTGCTGCTGGAAGAAGGATGGCGGAGGCTGGGAGGTCTGGGGTGTTGGTGGGGTGGAGGTGCCCATGCGGGCCATGTTTTGCTGGTTGGTGATGGTGTGGTTAATAAGCTGCTGCTGCTGCTGCTGTTGTTGCTGCTGCTCAGCAATGGAGGGAAGCTTGACTGGGCTGATAGTGGGTGTGGAGGTAACAGGTGTGGGCTGCAGCATGGCATTACGGTAGATCTGCTGCTGGTGCATCAACATGTTCTGCTGCTGCATGGCTGGACTCTGGGGGTGCATGCCTGCCTGGCTACTCTGCACAAGATTCACCACCTGCTGACCACACTGGGAGGAGGGGGGCATCCGGTGCTGCCAGTCAAAGGGCACACTGACAGGACTCACCAGGCCCATGTTGAGCCCCATCTGGCCTGAACTCAGCACATAGCCATGATTGACATCTGAAGCCATCGAGACACGTCCCTGCAAGGACATTCCTGCAGCTCCCAGGTCGTTCAGTTGGGCTAGAGACACAGCAAAGGGGCCACCTCCTTCCAACATGCTACTATGTACCATGGGAGTGTTTGGGACAGACATGGAGGAGTGGAAGAGCCCTGGTGATGGCATAGCCACAGGGGAAGTGGGGTTGGTGATGTAGCCAGCATTGCTAGCTCCCCCATGGGGTGAGTCCAGTGAGTCGACTGGGGACAGGGTAACTGAGCTCTCCAGTAAGGCACTCTGCATGTCCAAGGTCAGCTTCTTATTACGGGCCTTAACTGAATCTTTCAGACTGGCACCATGTGGGCCTCCCAGGCCAGAACCCTTGGCCCCAGGCCGGCGATTCTTCTTTCCCTGTGGGGTGTTCTTCAGACTAGGGAGGAAGGCACTGGGAGGGCACATAAGAGGAGACAGAGTGTGTCCACCGCTGAGGTGGTGTCCAGCCCCTCCATGGCCCTGGGGACTCCTTACTGTGTTGTACTCATCAAGAAGCTGCACAATGTCGTGGTGCATACGCTCCTGGGCAATGTCCCTTGGTAACCTGTCCATATGGTCTGTGATCTCTCTGTTTGCAAAGTGAGCCAGCAGCACTCTCACAGCCTCACAGCTGCCCTCACGGGCTGCAAGGAACAGAGGCGTCTCCTCCTGAAGAGAAAAAAAAAACAGATGCCGTGTTAAATACGACTATATCTCTGTTTAAGCCATGCTGAAGCAAAAGTGTGGTTAAAACAGTGCGTGGATGTCATACCTTGAGATCTTGCATATCTTTGTTTGCACCATTCTTTAGCAGGGCAACAGTGGCATCCACATTGTTAACTGCAGCAGCCCAGTGCAAAGCAGATTTACCTAAAAGAGATGACACACAGTGAAACAAACAATTGGTTTCAGTAAGTATTCCTAAAAAACAGGAACATCTGTATCAGGACACTCAGTTGATTGAAGAATTACACACACTTACCCAATTCATCAACTGCATTGACGTCAGCATGACAAGTAATGAGTTCCTCTACCATGCCCTCTACTGCCAGCCGTGCCGCCAGGATCAACGCAGTAGAGCCGTCATACATGCGCGAGTCAAGATCTGTAGCCCGGTTTCGGATCAGAATCTAGGAGGATGGAAAATATTGCATTTGACATTATAATTTATACAACACATGTTTCTTCTACCACTGATGGGACCAATAAGCAGTACACGTTGATGTCTATTTACCTGGAAGACACCCTGTGCATCTGCAGCCACTGCAGCATGTAGCGGCGAACGTCCCGTGTTGTCCTGAGCGTTGGCATCTGCCCCGGCATCCAGCAGCCTCTTAGCAGCATCAGCACGGGCATAGCGGGCAGCTAGGTGGAGAGCTGTCTCACCAGTGCGGTCGGTTTGGGCAGCAAGGGATGCGCCCTGGTAGATTAGGTCAGAGATAATGTTGGCTGAACACTCCTCATTCTCCTCTTCCTCTGCTATCTCAGGCTCTAAGCCGCCTCCACAGAATGATGCCAGCATCAGAGGTGTGAAACCATCTGTTGGAGATTAAAACATGAATTGGTAAGTTCATCAAAACAGATCATACCAAGAAAGTAATCCTAAAATTCTGACTATCTCACTACCAACCTGGGCCTCGGACATTAACATCCATGCAGTCGCTTTCAAACTCTCCTTGAGGTGGGGTGAGGGCCATGGTGGGAGGCACACGAATGTCGGCAGCTGCAAGGTGATGCTGTGTCCACTGCCTGCTATCCACTGCATCTTCACTGTCTGAGAGCATACTTGGCTCTTCAACCTGAAGTCACAGAATGAGAAAACTCAATTAAATTACTTTGATCAAATGCAGGTTGAAATGTTGTTATAAAATGTACTTATACACTCTTGTGCCAGTGTTTATATAAAGTGAAAAATGTATAATTGTAAAAAAGCTTTGTAACTGACCTTGAGCCTTTTAGCCTCTGGGCAGTCTGAGTCCATCCACTGGTCACTGTGATCTCCAAGGAGAGATTCCTCCACAGTTTTTGGCATGTGTCTATTTAGAGATGAATCAAGTGTTAAACAATGTAAACACAAGGAAACATATTGCTAAAGCGATCCAGTCACAACAATATCATTAGTTTTAACATTTGCTAGCAGATAACTTACTTCATTCCCAGAGCATCCTGGCCCACGGGTTCCCTCCTGTTCTTGTTGCTGCTTGGTTCCTTCTTGAGGAAGAAGCCCTCAGGGAACCAAAGGGTACTGTGTTCTCTCTTTCTACGAGCAATCAACATGCCAATCAAAAGGATGACCAAAAGTAAAAGAGATGCTATCCCCACCAGCATCAACTTGCCCCAATCAGGTATGGTAGGCTTAACTATCATCTTTTCACCTGTGATGAGAAGACAAAGCAGTTATCAAATATTAGTAACTCATAATCTTACCAGTTCATTTTGTGTTCTTTAAATATCCATACTCACCACGGACTGATTTGAGTGGATAAGGGAAGCGCAGCATTTCTGCAGCTGACAGGGCTCCAAGGTAATCTGCTGCACTCTCGGCTGAAGGGAAACAGTCTTCCTCGCACATACGGTTGTCTATTTCCAGGTACACTATGGAGCTACAGGATTAGCAGAGAGGCAACTGTTTAGTGTATTGTACAATCTATATCAAAGACTACATCATTTATGTATACTGTATGCCTGACTGACCCGATGACCTCCTGTTGCGGCTGCAGCTCGCGCTTGAGACGCGCTTCTTGGCGTGTGTAGGGTTTGATCATGGCTTCTCCATTCTCGTCCAGCTGAAAGCGCAGCGAAGTGCGTAGGATGGCACTTAATTTCTGCAGAAAAGCTGTGCCGGTGCGGAGAAGCTCCTCTGGAGGCAGTAGGACAACCAAAACCAAGACACCTTTGGCAATTTTTTCTGGAACCTTCACTGCACAGTCCAAGCCATCCCAGCCACACTCCCCTGAGTTGCAACCCTGGTCACACTGTCCATCAGCATAGTGGTCGATACAGTAGGTTTCATATATTGGACTGGAGATGACAAAAACACAGGGATCAGCTCAAGTTTTCAGATCAGTGATAAGTAAGGGATAAAAAAGAAAGAAGTATACTCACTTGCAAACTTTCTCCTTGCTTTTGCAGTCAAAGTTGTCATACAGACAGTCAACGTTGTTGCAGGACTCATCACACACGCTGTTGTTGAAGGCCTGCCAGCAGCGTGCACAGCGGGACCAGGGGTTCACAGCTAGAGAACAGTCGCCGCCATCCCAGTGACAAGGGAATATGTTACATTCCCTGTCACAAACGCCATCATTGGCTTTGCCAAGACAGTCTGCCAGAGGGCACGAGGGTGTCTGAGGGGTTCTGATGCTCTGCTCACACCGTTTACCTGTATAGCCACTGGGACACTGGCAGTGAAAGTACGGGAAGCTGGTCTCTTTAGTGCACACACCGCCATTACGGCAGGGCTGGGAGGCGCAGCCTTCAATATCGCGATGCTGACACTGAGGCCCGCCAAAACCTGGATTGCACGTACAACGCGCCCCCCTTGTGGTAATAGCACAGCTACCTCCATTGTAGCAGGACAGCTCCCGACAGGACATGCTTCTTTCACAATTGAGCCCAGTATAACCCTAAAGTAAACATAATTTTTACACTTAGATTGTAACAACACAAAAAAGAAGAAGATGCTATAATGCATAAACTATAACATAAAATATTATGTTTTAACCTTTAATGTGAATGTATACTTACAAGCTGACATGTGCAGGTGTATCCCAGTGGAAAGCTGCTGGATACAGTACAGGCTCCTCCATTCTGACAAGGCTGAGACTCACACACACTGAACCTGCCCTGACACCTGCGACCTAAACACAAAATAATGATGGTAAAGCTCCACAGTTTGAGGAGAGTATTTTAGAAATTACATTGTGAGGCAAGGGGAGCCTCCAGTTGTCTAACCTGTGAAGCCAGGCTTGCAGACACATTGGTAGTCATTGGGCAACTGGATGCAGTCAAGACTGTTGGAGGGATTGCAGGGGTTAGAGAGACACTCATTTATGTCTCCCTCACATCGCTCTCCTGTGAATCCAGGGGGACAATTGCAGCGATATCCACCCACTCTGTCCACACAGGTGCCATTATTCAGGCACTTAGGAGGAGCATTGCGCATCCTCAGGGGTGGAGCACAGTCATCTTCATTGATCTCACAGAGAACACCTGTAAAGGGAGAGAATTATTAATACTACTACTACTACTATATATTTTTTAATCTTTTATTCACATACAGTAATAAACACAGTTTTCTGTTGAATATGTGCTCACATACCGAGTGTCCCAGGAGGGCAGGAGCAGATGTAATGTCCCACCAGGTCAATGCATGTGCCTCCATTCTGGCAAGGATGAGACTGGCACTCGTTGATCTCTATCTCGCAGTTCTGTCCAGTATAGCCTGGCATACACTGTAATGACATGCAGATGACAATTACATAATCTCCGCTATTGTTATGAAGCACCATGAAGACTGATGTTGCTGAAATCTGTCAGAGAAGCACATTATATTAACAAAGCAATGCACTCACATCACACTGGTACCCTCCCACATATCCCCTGCAGGTGGCACCATTTCGGCAGGGTTTGTCTTCACAGTGGTCCACTTGGCTTTCGCAATAGCTTCCAGTGTAGTCAGCAGGACATTTACAATAGTGGCTGTTCCCAGTGTTGACACAGTGACCACCATGGTGACATAGATCATCGGTCTGGATCCCTGATTAGAAAGATTTGTCAAAAAAAATCTTTTAATTACTCAGTTACAACACAAACACAGACCAAGATTTCAAATGTCATCACATACAGAACATATAAATACCTCTCTGGCGAGCGGCTGTTTCACAGGAAACCCTATGGATATCACAGTAACGTCCAGACCAGCCGTTAGAACATTCGCAGATGAAGGAAGAGTCTTTTTGGCGACACCGTCCTCCATTTTGGCAGGGAGATGAGCGTCTACACCAGTCAACTGGAGTCTGGGTAGGCAAGAGGCGAATGGAAAAATTGTTAGTATTTATCAATCGAAAAGCATAAAGGTGTGAAGACTTGAGGCTTAGAAGGACCGTTAAAGAGTTTTTGCGAGTGTGTGCGTTTACCTGGCAGCGGTTGCCAGTGTAGCCCTTGGGGCAGGAGCAACGGAAGGACTCCAGGGCATCTTGACAGATGCCTCCATTGAGGCAGGGCTGGGAGTCACACTCATTGACCTCATACTGGCAGTGGGAACCAGTGAAGCCTGAGCGGCAGGTACAGGTGTAACCATTGATTTTATCTGAGCACGTCCCTCCATTGAAGCAAGAGCTGTTGACATGAATAAAAACATGTATTTAATTTTACATACATGTGTCTATGAGCAGGCTAATTAAGGCCAATTGAGATATTTCACACACACACACACACACGCACACACACACGCACGCACGCACGCACGCACGCACGCACGCACACACTCACTCACCTTTCAGTGCAATCAGGTATGTTGGTTTCACAGTGGATGCCAGTAAAGCCAGGCCGACAGGTGCAGGTGTAGGAGTTAACGTAGTCTGTGCACGTGCCTCCATTTTTGCAGGGGGAACTCTGGCACTCATTGATCTCTGAAGCACAACGGGGCCCAGTAAAGCCTGGCAGGCAGCTGCAGTGGAAGGAGTTTACAGCATCCATGCAGGAACCTCCACTAAGGCATGGATCTGATGGCACATAAAGAGGACAACTTTGGTCAGGTCGAGTAAATGTGCATGGAGGTCGAGTAAATGTGCATGGACCTGGTGTTGTGTTTGACAGTAACAGAATATTATAGTATTCATCCTTTATGTGACCACTCACTGGGAGAACAGTCATTGATGTCTGTTTCACAATTCAGCCCAGTGTATCCAGATCTGCAGGAGCACAGGAAGGCTCCAGGTGTGTTAGTGCAGGTCCCACGGTTCTTGCAGGGGTTTGAGATGCATTCATTCACATCTACGTTACACAGCTGACCTGAAGAATGCAAATAAAGGGTACAATGGAGTTTAAAATGAGAAGACACGTTTTATAAGACTTACTGAAAATCACACAGCTGGCACTGAGATGATTCGTACTAAATTTGCTTACCTTGCCACCCTGGCTGGCAGTTACACTGATAGCCCAAGTAGTCTGGCGTGTGGGTGCAGACAGCATGATTGGCACAAGGGTTAGGGGAGCAAGGGGTGAGGACATCAGCACAAGTGGGTCCACTGTAGGGAAGCTCACACACACAGGTGAAACTTGCCACACCGTCCACACAAGTACCCTTGTTCAGACAGGGACTGGATGCACATTCGTTAATGTTCACCTGGCAGAGGTTACCTGTTGGAGAGGCAGACAAGACATTTAAATATACTATATAACTGTATTATGATGTGGTCAAGACTTACTGGTGAATACTGGTGAATGTGTCTGCACATTTTTAATGCACCACTAGGGGGAGGTAGATCATCGTAGTTGAGTAGAAGGAAAATGATAGAAGACGTGGTACGAATCTTTTAGACTAAAAGATGTCTATATCTCAGTCTGTAAGATATTCAGTTATGACTAAAACTACTGCAGTTGTATTTTCCTCTGTGAGCAGTGTACTTTTTAACATTGATTGTTCCATTGGTTGTTGTGTGTTGGGCTACTATGCCACCCCCTTACCTCTGAAGCCTTGGCGACACTTGCAGGTGAAGCCATTGAGCTGGTCGATGCAAGTGCCAGCATTCTGGCAGGGACTGGGCAAACAGTCGTTCCTGTCCAGGTCACAGTTTTTCCCAACCCATCCAGGCTCACAGTCACAGCGGTAACTGGGAATACAGATGTACAGTCAGTGATAATGAATTGATGTACAAGTTGAAACGACAAGGTGGTCATGCGAAGTTTCTCATTGAAATCAAGAGTCACTTTAAATTGTGAAACAGACTGTAACAGTTCATACCCGTTGATGTCATCCCTGCATGAGCCATGGACACATGGGCTGCTGCCACACTCGTCCACCTGGGAGTAACAGTAAGGGGGCTTAAAGCCTGCAGGACACTGGCAGTGAAATCCATTCTCTTCGTCCACACATGTCCCTCCATTGCGACAGGGGCTGGATGCACACTCATCTATCTCCACATTACACTTGGGACCTGGCAGGAGACATGTTAGATATAATCAAAGTGTGTTTGTCGACATTTCCAATGAGAGTTGATTATTCACAGCAAATTTGTGATTTCAGCGTCAGAGGGACTTACCAGTGAAGCCAGGTTTGCAAACACAGTCATAGCGATTGATGCCATCTTTGCAGATGCCATAGTCACATGGGTTACTGGCACAGTCATCAAAGTTTATCTCACAGTTGATACCTGTTTGAAGAAGAGTTGGAGTTTTTACATTTGGCTTTTAGAATATTGCAAACATTAGAAAATATGATTCAGTGTAGAAAGTGTAAATCCAAATGATATATGCTTTTCTTTTACCTGAGGTTCCATGTTGGCATTGGCAGAAGTACCTGTTGACCTGGTCAACACACTTGGCCCCATTTTGACAAGGGCTGCTGTGGCACTCATTGAGCTGGTTCTCACAGCGATAGCCTGTGTAGCCGGCATCACAGTTGCAGGTGTAGCTGGCAATGCCATCTATACAGGTACCATGGTGGCACGGGTCAGGCTGACAGTTGTTAATGTTACTCTCACAGAGTGTCCCTTCATAACCTAAAAAGAAAAAAGCATAAATGGAGATTGATGTCAAGAATCTGGTCAGGCCTGTTTTTTCTTTTTTTCCACTCTTTTTCCCACTTTTTCCGTATAAAAGGTTCTACAGTTTGGGTTCTGATTGCTGTGGTTTCCATGTCAACAGTGTCTGCGTGTTGGGCAAGTAAGTGTTGGTTTGTGTGGTATGTGTGTAGTGCAGTGCTGAGTTGGGCAAAGCAGTAAAGAAGGGCCCTACACAGGCCTCCCAGTCCTGCTTTTGTTCTCAGTGGCGGAGGGAACAATAGACTGCACCACGTCAAACAGGGCCACTTCACTCAACAGAAGGGACCCACAAACACAGGGAATACCAAGCAGCTGGCGACTGAAACAATGAAGCAGGCTCCTCCGTAGGCATAGGTCCAAATAAACATGTTAAATATCAATGTATACACACAGCCCGCTCATACATGCAGCCTTTGTGACAAACTTTACCATAGCTCACTGTATCTGGGTATGTTTTCTAACATGGACATGACCAAATGTGAAGGAATGAAAGTTAAGATGTGGCATAAGGTGGTGTGTGGGGGTTTAATAGATGAACAGATGTCGGGGTGATGACCAAGGCTCCTTTCTTGGCAACTGCTGGTCCTCAGTGACCCCATGATCCTGAGAGCCGATGAGGGAAAGAGTGGGATTAGGGGCCTCAAGTCAGTCTGCTCGGCCAGCAGACATTCAGAGCAATAGCTGACGCCCCAAAACATTGAACACTTAACAAAGACCAAACACAGCCCAACAAGTGGTTAAGGCTCATCTGCTCTTCTGCCTGGGAAGACATCTTGAGCTGTGTCCCATTAAACAACTATCCACTGACAACTATTAGGTATAGAAGCCCTTACCTTCAGCACAGCGGCACTCGAACCCATTGGGCCGGTCGTAGCATTTTGCTCCATTCTGGCAGGGTGTGCTGGCGCACTCATCTATGTCGATCTGACACATGGTGCCAGTAAACCCTGGGACATACAAACACAGAGGTGAAGGGTCAGAAAGAAGGCCCAGTGGAAGGGTCCATGCTCAGGTCAGAGGGCAGTTTTGTCTCTTCTCTGAAGGGCAGAGGTCTGCGGGTAGGTTAGTGACGTCTGGCTAAGGTTGGGTTTGAGAGCGTCTCGACTGGTTAAGGACATGTCATTTGTGCACTTGGACCAGTGCTGAGATGACCACTACTAAATACACTGGAAAGCCTGTGACCTTGATAATGTGTTTGAGGGGAGATTAACAACTGAATGCATGCAAGGTGGATCTGAAAATAAATGAATATTGCTATCAGGTGGTTTGGAAAATCTGGGCAGCAATGCAACTTATGCAGGTTCAGCTAACTTCACTTAAAGCTACATTTTGTGCCTGTGCAATGCCGACTCTAAACTGGAATGTCAGCACAGATAAATAAAATTAGATGGAATGTTTGGATGGGCTCCTTTTTTAAAAAACATTAATAATAATAATAATAATAATAATAATATAAATTGTACTAGTTTGCAAAGCTTGAGAAACTGAGCAGGCTTGAAATCAGTGGGCACAGTGCCCAGACAGGGGTGAATTGGTGCATTGGTAGCACACTGCTCAGTTGATTAACAGTGTCAAGATGGTCTGTGTGTTGGTGCTTGGGCTGCAAAGGGGGGGTAGAGGAGACGGTGGGATTGTTTTCTCTTTTAGGGAACCCCCCTCCCCTTCCTGCATCAGCTCCACCGGCTCAATAGCTAGATGGGGGGTGGAGGGGGGACGTCTGTCCCAGATGTAAATTGCGGACCTGGAAAAGAATCTCATTAGCAGGACTGCTGTTCCCCACCACCAGGGCAGGATGAGGGAGACTGCTGTCCCTTCCACATTCCACAGAGGAGGGGGGCGGGGGTCACAATAGTGTCTTTGTTCAGGCAAGAGGAGAGGATAGGCAGCTTTTTGGGCCTGCCTTTTTATATGAGTGGTGGCTCTAACCAGCAGCAGGCAGAAGTATCAAGTCTGACCCTCCCTCCTCTGGTCGTGGGGGCATTTAAACTTTGGCTTTCTGTTCTTAGTGTTGCTGTCACTGAGTAGGAGCTGTTTACAGGAAAATAAATGAACAAAGGGAGTACAAGTAAAGATCAGTCAAAAAAGTCTTACCTGGCTGGCAGGTGCATGTGAAGCCATTGACAATGTCCCGACAGATGCCATCATTCACACATGGGTTACTCTCACAGTCGTCTACGTCAATCTCACAGTAAGTCCCCATGTAGCCTGGAAGAGAGAAATTCAAACTGAATTCAGATCTTAAACAGTTAAAGCAGATTGACAATGTTCAATTTTTATGAACGAGTATGTCTGTCTGAGCCAGCATGGTGTCTGTGTGATTGTGTGTACTATTTGCAATGAGGAAAGGGTCTGTGGGAAACTTTCCTCTCATGGGAGGCCTCAGAATTTTTGACACTGGCCTCTGCTGAACCACAGGGTGGAATAAAAGCTCCCTGGAGCATCCCCAGTGTTCCTACTCTACTGACCTGAAATTACCACACCCTACTGTCCATGGAGCATTACCCCTCCCTGGGTTAGTGTCCCATTCACCAGACGCATGTTATACATTCTGCGTTAGCAAACTATGAAGGGCTCCTTCATTGAGGTGAAACAGAGTGTGGATCAGAGTGCTGCCCCTGGGGAGAGGCTAGCGTGGAATCAGAAATAATCAGCAGCTCCACATGAGCTTTGCCAGGCTGGTTGATGATGAGGAGGGTGAGGAGGAAGGGCCTGTCTCTGGAAATGAAGGGGGAGGGGGGAGAGGCTCTGGGAAAAGGCCTCTTTCCCTCTGTGTGTGTATGAGGGGTGCAAAGTGGAGCACAGAGGGGCCCTATTGTTCCGCTCCATTCCCACCACTCTACCTCTCATTAGTATTCACTGCACACTCCTCCCCCTAACTGCTGGCCCTCTCTCACATCCAGTCCTATAGACCCGACTCCCAGCTCTAATTTGTATAGTTCCCAAAACCCCAGGATGCATGTAGGACTGTGCGTGAGAGTTTCACTGTGTTTTTGTCACTGAATGTCCAAACCATCACTTAGTCCAAACTAATACCCTGTCTGGCTTGTACAGTGTACTCAGAGTTGAGCAGCGCCTCCATACCCCCAATGTCAATGGGGATGTATTACATAATAGTCTGCACTGGCAGTCAGTATGGCAGCACTGTGGATAAAGCTACTTTAGAAGGTCAAGTTTAAGCAATCAGTTGTTCCATGCAGCTATTGGTTTTAGTCTGTCCTATGTGAAAGACATCAGGATGAAATAAGGAGTTCCACATTGTTTGATTGCTGAAATACAACTTATCAGGTCTAAATACCTGGCATGCAGATGCAGGTGAACTCTCCAATCCGGTCCAAGCAAGTGGCATCATTCTGGCAGGGCATGGACAGGCATTCATTGATGTCTATCTCACACCGGGGGCCAGCGTATCCCCGACCGCACTGGCACTGGAAGGAGCCCTCTGTGTTCACACATTTCCCAAAATGCTCACATGGGTTGGCACCTGTGGGAAGAAGGCAGGAGATCAGTACATGAAACACATCTGAAGAAAACATAAAACAACACTAACAATGGTAAAAAACACAAACTGCAGGCTTACCAATCGAACACTCATCCATGTCCTGGTTGCAGGCACCGCCTACAAAGCCAGCAGGACAGGTGCAAATGGCACGGCCATTAAGAGGATTGGTGTCACACACTGCACCCTCGTTGCAGGGGTTACTCACACATGCATCGTCAAGGTGGCACAGCAAACCTGTGCAGAAAGCACAGAAAGAAAACACATGACGGTTACAACTCGGCAGCTAGGACTAAGAGGGGTGCAGAGGTGATTTGATAAACCCACTTACCTGTCTTTCCAACTGGGCACTCGCAGAAGAAGGATGCTACACGGTCATGGCACGTGGCACCATTGAAACAGACAGCTATGGCACAGTCATCAATGTTCTCACTGCAGTCATCTCCAGTCCAACCATTGACGCAAACACAGGTGTGCCCGCCGATGGTGTTGAAGCAAGTACCCCCGTTATGGCAGGCGTTTGGTTGCATGAGACACTCATTGACATCCTCAGCACAGTATTGTCCTATTGTGGAAAGGTGAGATATTAGCTCACACATTCTCACCATGATATACTGCATATATAAATGTTTTGTTTTAAATATGATGTAAATAGAGCTGTACCTGTCCACTCTGGTGGGCACTGGCAATTGTAGGTGTTGACTCCGTCCACACATATTCCTCCATTCATACATTTGTGACCTGGACAGTCGTCCACATTATTTTCACAGTTGTGACCCTCAAACCCTGAGACAGGACAGATGGAGAGAAAAGAGTTATGATACACAGACACAGTAACACACACAGAGTGAGAGTTTATTAAACATTCAGTGGTCCCTGTTCCAGACACTAAGCATTTCTACTCATAACCTTGAGTCATACTTCCCACACTTTAGGAGGTGTGGGGCAACGTGGGTAGTAAAAAGGTTCAGAGGGTGTCTGATTGTTTACATCTTCTCATGACAGTTCCCATACTATGCCAGCAACAGCCATGACTCCTGCCTGCTTCAGAGGTCTGCACTCCCTGCAGTGTTTGCTTGTTTTATAATCTCTCACAGTTTCAATGACTTCCTCTCTGGCAAGAGACATTTCCTGTCAGCTCCCCAGTGGGAAACCAGAAGGTCCATAAAGTAAATTCCTTCTGTTGTGAGCGGAGCAGAGTGGAGTAGAGTGCCGGTGGGCTGCCTCTTCAACTCTCCCACCATCTCATCTCCCATCAGTAGCTATTAATAGCACACAGGAAGCTGACCTGGGACAGAGGCGTAAATCCCAGTAACAGCACTAACGTCTACGTCATCAGGCTGGGAAACTCTGTATGTCTGAACCACTGTGCTGAGGGCCTGGGAAAACAGCAGGGTCTACGCACTGACTAATTTTGCTTGTATGTGTTCATGTGTGTTCTATTACGAGGATAGAGAGCAATTTTACCTGGTAGGCAAGCACACTCATAGGAATGGTCACTGGTCTGTCGGCAGGTGCCCCCATTAAGGCACTGAGATGGGGCGCAGGGAAGGGTGGACACCTCACATGTGCGCCCGCTGTATCCAGGTTGGCACTGACAACGGAAGGACCCATGGGTGTTAATGCAGAGGCCACCATTGAGGCACACGCCAGGCTTGCGGCACTCATCAATGTCATTGCGGCAGTTCTTTCCCTGGAAGCCAGGTGGGCAGGAACAGTTGTAGTGGTTATTCCAATTGGCACAACGGGCCCCGTTGGCACAGGGACTGGTGGCACAGGCATCAATGAGGGAGCAGTCTTGGCCTGGAGATTAAATAGTGAATTGAATTCAGTTAAAACATAAACTTTCAATCTCCCTTCTCATATATAAAAGACAAATTGTGATATATGTACCTCTGAACCCTCTCTGGCACACACAGGTGTATTGTGGGATACCATTGACCACCTGGCTCTTACAAGCTGCTCCGTTCAGACAAGGCGATCGATGACAGGGATCCAGGTGCTTACAGAGAGGACCAATGAATCCGGGACGACATCTAGAAAAACAAATTCACACGCACATTAGGATGTATTTGGCCTAAAGGTCGAAACAGGTCTCAAGCGGACCAGTTAAGGTAACTAATACGGAGCTGTGACACTCCAACTCTGGTGTAGCCCTCTTCCCATCATGTTCTGGGTTTAGTAATCAGGGCCCAATGACATCTTGGCGAAGCCTGCTGCCTGACTCATACCTTGGCATGAGTAATGCGCCTGGGCCCTGGACTGAATTTATATTAACTTAGCTTACTCCACAAGCACTAATCATGCAATACATTGTTCATGGAATGAGACACACATACACTCACAAACAATTTTTGAAATATTAAGATGGAGGGAGGCCATGTCTCTGTGTCTAATAGGTTTAACAAGGCACACAATCTGTTATTTCCAGCTGGAAAGCCTCAGTTTCTCCATGTCAGCTAACATTCCTCCACTGTTACAGTTTTTCCGCACCTCAGCTCTTGTTTCTGTTCTCATATATGAAAAAGAACACACCCAGAAACAGCAGTCTGGAAACTTAACAATTGGCAAAAATACTGACATGAGAAAAATGAGGACTACACACAGCACACATGAAGTGAATACGAGAAACAGCTGTGGTATTCGAGAGAGACAACACATCCATCTCTTTGTGAAACACTAATGGCTTATCTACACATGACACGTTTTAGCTGTTTTTTTTCAGTCATTCTTCTCCTGCCCACAAAGGCCATGTGACTTGATGTGAGGCCCATTTTAATATTTTAAGTCTACTTTCTGTCTCGTAACTGCACTGATTGTGTATGAGGCGCCCTGAGTGCTGCCAAAACATGAGTGACCTACACTGAATACTGTGCCTGAAAGCATCCTGTGTAGACACAGGTGGAGGATTCAAGCTGCTGCTGCTGCTGCTACTCTGCTTCGCAGGCTGTTTAGACATTGTGTAAGCCTGACCTCTACCTGCTCCACTAAGAAGCAGAGATAAACACATAAACAGGGTCTCCTACAGCTCTCTGCAGAGGTCCTATGGGAGTGTAGACAAGGTTTGGACTTACTAAGGAGTCCAGTATGAACTGGTAACTCTACACCCACAGTGGAGCCTCTGGCTGGGTACAAACCCCCTCTTCAAACAGGCTGTTTGATTGTTTGATGCTGTTGACAGGGCAGTGACGGCTGGGTTTTGGCCCGCCCTTGGGCTCTGTCTTCTCTTTCATTGGAGAAGAACCCCTGGGCAGGATCAACAATGGGTTTTCATCTGTTCCCTTTTACAGGAGCATGACCACTATACCAGTGTTTGTTCATCTTTTACTTTTCTGATGTGCTTTTTTGACTCCTTTCTAATAAAGCATGACTAACAAAGACTAAAAAATGTTGAGACTCTTGACTCTCGGAGACGGAAGACGCTCCAGGCGAGGCTAAAGAGGATGAACTGATGCGGATGTAGATTTCACTGAAATTGCCTGCTTTCTCTCTGGCTATTCGGCTGCGGTTTAGAAAAACTGGACACTACACAGTTTTGTTTGCCATTTTTTTCCAAGTTTCACAAAGACAATGGTGAAATGAAGGAGCCACAGGGATGAACATGCAGAGCTACCTGCACAGGCGAATACACATGAATGTGCATACACAGAAATGTAATCAAGAAAATGTATCAACTATCTAGGTTTAACAACTATAAATGGCACTGGGAATGAGTTTTTTTTTACAAGACTACAATACAAGGTTAGCACTAAGGCACTGAGACTTGGTCTGGAAGTTAAAATGAAGCTGCACTGGTTGTGATGTTGTAGGGGAGTTTGCACTCTTAAAGCCCCCCTTAACGCCAGCTTGGCTTTCCCCAAAACAACCCCCTCCTCTCACGCGCTGAGAGGTCAGATGTCAGAGGTCCCCCGTCTAATTGTGATGATAATGTCACTCAGGCTGCAGGGAGCGGGTGGGGCTGCTCTGCAGGAGAGAATGTCTTTTAGAAGGTGGAATTGGTGGAGAGAGGGACGAAGAGGAGGAGAGAGTGGTCTGGTCCAGCAAGAATGTCATGTCATATTTCCTGTAATCCCTCGTCCCTTGCTCTGAAAACACCGCACTCGTTCCGAATGCACAATCCCTGTTGCCCTAGCAACCTCACAGACGAACAAGCAAGCCTGACACCCAACCAATCACCCCCTACCCACCCCCACCCTTGGTCCCCATGGCTATTTGTCATGGCTTGGCTGGGTTTATTTAGAGGCAAATTAACTATGTCTGGAATCTTGTGTGTCACTAAAAAATTAAACACGAATGTGGCACAAAGACGGCATACAATACAGTACGAGCGACAGTAAAATTCCTCAGGAGCCACTCTGCAATGTGGGCATTTGACTGGTATTGAAAGCCAAAGAGTTACAGTCTTTACAGGATGTTGTTCCTCGAAGACCATTGTTACTCTCTGTGGAGAGAGAATAACTTACAACCCACTCTAAGAAATACTGTGTGTCAAAGAGTATGTTAATTTTCCTATCAAGATCCAAAAATACTTAATGTGTCTTAAACTATGAGAATGAAGTGCGTTGGTGTTTAATTGTGTGTGTTAGAGTACATGGATGCATGTTTGTGTGTGGATGGGTGTGTGAAAATGACGATAGCATTTATGCCTGATAAATTATTTGTCAGCATATACAAATGTACGCTGAACTGAGCAGCCAAAACACACATTCTTTTGTCTAGACCTGACTCATTGCCAACTTGCTACTCCCATAACACACAAAACAGAGTGCTATCAGTGCAGAGAGACTGTGAGAGACGTGCAACTTTGTCCTGGTGCACTCAAGAGTCTCCTTATCAGGCTCTTTACAACCTCGTGGATTCCACTGCCTTTGGGAAAAGAGGGACAGGAACTGTGCATTCGTCTGGGCCCAGCCTTATTTGTGGAGGATGTGGACGGCAGGTGCAGGCTGCTGTTGTGCAATGGGCCCCTGAGTCATATTTAGTGAGTGCCGACTTCTGACCTCTGAGGAAGAGAGTGCAGCAGATGAGGAGGAGGTCTTTGAGTGCAAGGGAGGGATGGCCAGAATGGGTAATCTCTCCGTGTCAACACACATGAGGACTCCTGCCAGCTGCAGCCTTGGCCCCGTGCATCTGTCCACATCTGTCAGTACACCTCTGTGTGTCTGGCATCTACCTCTCCTGCCAGACTTTAAGCCAAAACAACTGGAGTGTTTTGCTCATGGGACAAGCCCACTAACCAACACACACACACACACACACACACACACACACACACACACACACACACACACACACACACACACACATTGGCTATTTAACACCACCCAAGAGATATGGTCATCCACCAAAAAAGAAAAAAAACACATGCATTAATATTTCCTCTTAACAGAGTTTCAAGATAAAAACACAAAGGCACCACTGCAACGAAGCAAACACATGCAACAATCACTACACGCCCAAACACAAAGAAAGAAACTTACAACCAGCCTCAGCTTCTGAGGAAGAGAAGTATCGTGAAGAAAAGATTTGCAGAAAAATTAAAAAAGAAGGAAGAAGGTGATAGCAATCATCAAACATTCAATAAAGAATAGTTTAGAAAATACAAATGACCTCATAAAACATTTTTGTACATTTGAAATATGACATTTCAGCAATGTGCCTTGATTTCTTTGTTGTTTTGCATCAAGTATAAGGACCATCTGACTAAAACAGTTTGATTTATGTGAGTGAGTTCTGTCATCTATACTCGTGTAACACAATGCCGGTTTTCCTGCTTTCTGGGTCACTGCAGGGTAACCTGAGCTCATCCTCTCCTATACAATAGCAGCTACTCTGCCAGAGGTCAAAGGGTGGCTCACCTGTGAACAAAGAGGCTGTAATCTCTGACACGGTTCATACACACAGTCATGCACCACAAAGCAACAAGTATAAAGGAGTCTTCCTATCTCAGAGGACATTTCCTAAACCAAATGGAGAGAAAGAGCAACAACAACAGAACTACAAACTTTTGAATTGGGGCAAGATTTCAACTTCTTTATTGCATAACAGGAGCTAACAACTTATACAAAATCCTTTTTCACGTGAGGTTGCTAAAAAGAAATATCAATCTTTGGGGAAACTCTTACAACACTGTCTCTTTCTCTCAACAGAGCTTCATTCCCTCGCCCCCTCCTTCCACAAGCAAGCAGGAACCAGCTCTACTCCTTTATGCGAGTCCATACTGACACCACACTGCCAACAGGAGCCCATCCACTTCCCCCCTCCTTCAAACAGCCTCTTCTGCTCTGCTCTCCTCAGCTTGGCTCTCCCTTTCTCAGCAAAGAGCCAGATTGGGGGTTGGGGAGTGTTTTGTGGCCCAAATAAAAGAGCTAAAGTAGTCAGAACTCCTTTGTATGAAAGTGTTGGGGGGGAGCAGTGACCCAAACAGCTAGTCTTTCAGGCCTGGGCTTACACGGACCAACAGGCCTGGGCTGTAGCCTGGCAACAGTAACCCATGGTGAGAGAGAGCCGGAGTGAGAAAAAGGGGGTGTTGGGAGACAGGGTTTCGTAAGGACAGTTGGAGCACTTCAGAGGAGTGATCCCCTACATATGCAGGTAGCACTAAGCAACATGCAGAACCAATTCAGTCTGGTAATTAAGTATGATCATGTCTAAAAGGATTGGTGTTTCACAGTTTAAAGTGCAAAGTTTGTTTCAACAATTGTGCTTAGGCACACAAAGGAGGTATTGAAATCTCCAGAGGGAGGTTTCCAGAGCACCCCTCGAGCATGAATATTAAACATGTGAATATGAGGACATTTAACTTTCTCTTGAGGAAAAGCGGTAATGCATCTGAAGGAAAAGCTAGAACAGCTGTCAGTGCATCGCTCTCACCCAAACACTCACATTTACATGCATAAGCATATAAATTCAGAATCCAAACTGCACATATCTTCTGCACCGAGAGAATAGAAATGTACTATTGTTGCCAAGTAATGCTGCTATTAAAAGGGCCAGACAAGTGCTAGAAGTTTTTACAGTTTTAGTTCATACACTATCTGAACAAATCTGACTCAAGTGTCAACAGACCTTTGGAAGAATACTCCCTGACATTTTTCAAATAGCAACTCGTTTGCCCATAACCACATTGCATGAATCCCAGGGTCGAGGTCTTTCAAAGCATTCTCCACTGAACTCAACCACAAAAACCCCACCCAACCACCTAAACTGAACCAGATTTAGTTAAACTTTGAAACTGAAATTTAAAAGACCCTGAGCGAAACACGAAAGATCCACTGCAATGCCTTCTTCAGTGTTTTGTCTCAAGTTAGCCTTAACAGTGCAAACATGGAACAAAAGATATCTCAGCCCTTCTAATGGCCAGTGTTGCAATTCATTTCACAGCAAACATTTGTTGTACAGTTAATGTTGCTTAAATAAAACTACACATCTGATAAAAAAAACAACTCAATTTTAATAATGTTGACAGAAACTGATTGATTGAGACCAGCACTCTCACATGTCCTGAAAGAAAGATGTGTTTATAGTGCGCTGGCAAAGCAAAGATAAGCCAAGGAGAACACTAAGAAAACAGCCTGAAAAAGAACTACAAGAGATATTAAAGAAGGATGTGGGCCAGACATACCTAATGAAACATTTAAAAAACTATAACAAATTGAAAACAATGCAGCAACTGTGTTTTAGCCTCTGATAAATCTTAAATTAGGGAAAGGTAAACATTGACAAAATGTTGCCTAGTTGTCTGTGGAAAGTGTGCTTAGTGGAAAAGCGAATGCCTTTTCCTGAATCATTTAATGATGGACCCATCCCTTCCTCTTCTAAAGGGGAGGGAGAGACTAGGGAAATTTTGCTGGCGGACCTCAGTTATTTCAATCAAGCCTGGCTGAATGTCTCCTCTGAAGAACAGCCAGGGGATGGGATTTCAGATGCAGGCTTATCCCGACATGAGCGTGTGGTTCAGACAAACATCGAACCCAAAAAGAATAATAAAATACAAGCACACAGGGCTGGTTTTCTAGATTTGTGTCACGCGCGAGTGAGCGCACAATTTTCATTTCCACATACTCGGTTATAAATTCCAGGGATGAAACAATTTCAGCACAATGTAGCAATGTGCTAAGAAGATGAAATAAAATTAGGCAGAAGATGAGAAAGTTGAGGAACACAGAGATCTGAGTACGCTGAGTAAGCTGCTTAAGCCTCTTCGATAAGACAGGATGTGCGTAGTAGAGAGGTCAGAAGGCACCACTTCCTGTGACAGGGCCTGGGAACCACAGCTCCCAGTCTCCAGTCATGACCCAGAGAGATGAAGGACAACAAACCTTAAATCTTACTCCCTATGATGGTGTAACCTCTACATCAGAAAGCACTCATCTCGTCATGGTTATGACCAACATCCTTCTAATAAGTCATTTGAAACTACTGAGTCTGCAATGCATCAGAGCGTTCCACAATGGCTCCATCTGCCTGCCAGGACAGCGTGAGTGATATAGGCTATATGTTGCCTCACAAAATTGCAAAGTAACTAATTGCAAATCAAACAAGTCATTCCAAACATCCCATTCTCAATGTGACTAGGCTGACAGTATTGTTAAAGACATTCCTGAAGGGGCTACCAGGGTGAATGGATGTGAGGTACGGACAATAACCTGAAAGCACCAGAGGGACAGGAGGAATCTTACTAAGCATTCCTTTCTAATCCACCATAAAGATGCCAAAGAAAACACTAGCCCTGAGGTGCTCTGAACTAAGCTAACAATATAATCTGTCTCTTTGCTACGGTCTGTCAGTAAATATGTGCCTTGGCATATTTCCACTTCTTTGTGAATTGTGTTACTCTAAAAAAAATTTAAACAATAATACACTTTCATCTGATCTTGAGTAAATTAAACTTCTAAGAGCTGCATTTTGCATTTGGAAAGGTTGTACCAAGGGTGCAAAATTAAATTTTCATCGACTGGGCAAATGGCTAGTGTATGTTAACATTTTACCAGCCACTCATTGTTTTTGTTTTATGGCTGATGAGTAACGCACATCTACCAGCCCAATGCACATTTTACCTGCATTTGGCTAGTGGCTGTTAGTTGTTAATTTCTATGAGATTTGTTTCCTTATTGAATTAAGGAGAAATTGTATGTGTCCTTTCTCTTAAAACATATACAGTTCTTTAATTCTTTACAAAAGTAAAATAAAGCAGGCAGTTACAAACTTTTTACTAGAGAAACAGTCTGTTCCTTATCAAAGTCAAAGATGTCCTCTTCCATCACGTTCTAAGAGGTTGGGAGTTACTACAGGGTCATAACTGAACACTCACAATTTATATGCTAACTGTGCTACTGAGGCCGAGGGCAAAGCATTTGTAACATGAAGAGGACCACTGAATCCATCTGTGGGCCTCACACAGCGGAGAAGCCTCACATTTATTTCAATTCGGTTTCGAAAGATCTGAGAGGAAAGAGTTGGTTGTAATCTGTGATCTGCCACTGTGTTGAGAGACAGAGGCAGAGGATGAGCTGGGACAACACGCAGAGAAAGCCGCTGCACTGTGAGAGAGGCAACATGTGCGAGAGGGACTGAGAGCTACCGGCTTCATTCCTCCACAAGCTTGTCTCTCGCAGTATGGGGGCGGCTGACTGCTCAATGGCAGCACCTGGCCCTATGCTTCCCCTTTGTCAAGATCTGACTTCACTGGATTACCATCACAACATCCACCAGCTGTCCTCTACGCAGACCACCCCCCGCCCCCCACTCCTTCCCTCCTTCCCAGCCTCCCTCTACCCATTCCCTACCCCCAGTCCGATCCCTCCAGCTGGATCCTCTCTGAATGACACCCTCTCAATCTGCCTAATTATCTCTCCTCCGGCCACGCCACCGTGGCCCTCTCTAGGCAGCACATTCTGCTGATAGGGTGGAGCTGAGAGGCCGGAGGCTCTTCAACTGGACTTCTGACTGCTCACCTAGAAGGCCACACTCTCTGTGACACTCTCAGCCCTTCACTGTCAAGTTCAAAACTTTGGGTTACAGTGAGATCATAGAGCAATTGCTTCAAAAACTTCAAGAAGAACACACACACACACATTATATTAATCTATGCCATGTTGAGCAGAGCTATTTATATTCAGAAAAGGCCATTTTGCAGAGCTGTTGTTTTTTGAGCAACATCAGCTCTTGAGGAGACATGAAGAACTATAAAATCTCGCCTACATGTGCTTATTTGCAGCCCTCAAACAAAGCCAACTGGTTAAACAGGAAGAATTTGCCTTCCATGTCAATGAGAATCATCTTCATCAAACTCACATCAAACATTGTACCCGCCTTAATTAATCATCTCACACACAAACTCTTGTAATGACCTTTGAGCTCTTCACAGGTTCACTCATATCAGACTGCCATTCATTGGTAGATACTGGATTTCCCTTTCCACACAAGACCTCAGTTTACAACTGTAGTTTAATTTAGGTCCCCGCTAATCTCAGACTTCGGACAGACACACACAATGTGAAACCTGGAGTTTAACTTTTTTGATCGCTCATGGAACAGTGATGTAACCACTCATCAACAATCATGCTCAACCATCTGATTAGCGGTTGCGGCCAATACGTTGGGAGTGTGTTGTGAAGCCAGGTTGGAATGCTCAGCCCATTCAGACTTAGAGCATTAACTGATCTTTTCTGGGTCACTGAAACAGGTGAAATGGGATTCAGAGAGTTTGTTCATTTGAACAGTTGACACAGGATTACTACTGTAATCCCCTATCAGCAACTCTGGCCCACAACCTCGACTAGTAAGTCACCTGAGGAGGAAGTCAGCGCACTCAGAGACACATTAAAAGTTAACAAGATAAAGAACTATGAGAGAACTTTGAGACGTCTTACATGTTAGGGCTATAGTGTGGTATCATAACAGTGTTTGCCAACTAGACAGAGGATACATTGGTATCTGGGACACTGACAATGGTAGCTGCCATACACACAGTTGTACTGTCACTTAAGAAGCTACTTGCTGTAAGAAAAACTTAAACAACACAGTGGTTGGTCAACTAGGAACAGATGAACATTCTCTGCACAGAACAATGTGCCAGCTTCTGTGGAACATCGGTGATTTCCAGCAATGTTGTTTTCAACTGGTTCTACAAATTCCTCTCAAATGCCACAACATGTATCTGTATCTGCATTCTGCTTCTGTCTCTCGACTCTGTATTGGCCTCACTCTGCTGTGGCCTTTCTTCTCTCCCTCTCTACGACCTGTTCTGATGGTGCCAGGTTTCAGGCAGGTATCTGGTAGAAGAAAGGATCTTTTCTGCTGTTTTGGATCTCCTGTTTCTGCAGGCTCCCAGGGGAAGGGGTGGGGTGGCTCCACCACTCACCTCTGTCTACGACTGGTCTGACCACTCTCATGTGGCCACGCTCCGCTCCACTGCTCTGCCCTGCTATGGGACCCTTTCTACACTGTGTGGTATGACATTCGATGTCCCCTTCCATTAGAAATCCTTTCCATGGATGCTTTAAGTGCTTATTTTTCTTGGCGCGGACCAAGCTTAGTGATCACACATGCCCAAGTCCTACACTCTTGACCTATGTACACATACATGTACACAGCACAAAGGACTGAAGGAGCACAATGGATGAATGAACGGTGTGCTCCAAAGGAAAACACATCCCCTGTGATGAGATGACCTTAAATATGGAGATTAATGTACAAGCTAGACTAAGCATTGAGATTTTTCACTAGTAGGAGGGAAGTGCTATTTCTGTGTGGTGCTGAAAATAAATGATTTGCTCAGAGAATGATGTTAGCTACGCTGAAAAAAGATCTGGCAGCATAAAATTATACATTTACTCACTGAGTTAGTCTCCTCCACCTTGGCTCCAGCTAATGATTAAAAAATGTGGGTGGTGGTTACTCGATCCACATGCAGTCAAGTTATACATTGGCTGGTGTGTAATGGCTGCTACTGGCAGAATAACGACCTCAAAGAACTCGACAATTGCTTTTATGTTTGAAAAATAGAAACATTTGACTTATTATTTGCTTGTCAAAAGCACATTTATGATATTGGCTCAACTTTGAACCCTGCAGTGTTGTAAACTGCAAATAACTCCAATAAAATAATAAATGTACTGTTTTGGAGGGAAGCAGCTGGCAGCCAAGGAGGTTTTGTTCCACCAATGACTGTATCTCCTCCATCTGAAACGCTCAGGCATGTTTCCTAAGCTAAAGGGTTTTTAAAAGGGACAAGTGACCCCAGGGCAAGGCACTGTAGGCTATTTAGCTTGACTATTGTAATGTGTTCCCACACAACCCCCCTCACCAATTTGAAAAACAAAAGCCTTATCACTGCCAAAAGATGTGAGAGCTCAAAAATGCCCAAAGCAGGCAGGAAACAAAGACAATCAATCAAAACAGTTTTTAAAAAGCCTAGAAATGAACCCCTATTGTTTGAAAAGGGTAAACTGTACATCATTAGAAAATAACACACATTGAAGATGACAATGAAAAAAGAAACAGAGGGAAAACTCTACTCATGAGCAGCACAATGCAGTGATTTATGTCTGACAAAGCTCTCAAACAGGTGCAGGAGATGAGTGTTGCAGCCAAACATGTTGAGGCTCGTTGCTGCTCATCTGTGTAGGCCTAATCAATTTGTCTAATCTTTCACCACTTTCATGTAAATGCTGTAAATTAACAGCCAACTGGATATAAAAAGGGCACATTCGCTTCAGCCTGGGAATGAATCTCTACCCTGAACCTGTGAAGAACCAACTGACGAATAATAGCTTGTGTGAATCAATTTACACACAAGGCCTACAGGTTTGGTATGAATGCCTTTCAGAAGATGAGTTTCTGAAGGACCAAGGCAAGGAACAAAACTCAGATTGGAGCCTTTGCTGAAAGGAAACACTGGCCCACAGGTCTTATCTTGGTACATCTTTACATATGTTCCACTTACATGCATCGAGAAGGTGATTCTAAGCATGTCCCTCCATTTTCACAAGGTCTGTATTTATCCACGCAACGGAACCCTGTGGAAAATTGAGAAATTTGTTAGAGAGCCACACAACTAATACAGGACTTGATGTCATTCACTTCAACCTCAGATCATTGAATCATTATAAATAATGTTCCATTACAAGAGTATTTGTATAGAAGATCTATATTAACTCTGTAAAACATCACTGAGATACTCAAACTGATGTTTCCCCTCACTGATACAAATTTCAAGCTTCCCAGACAGCAGGCCTTTGCCACTTGTGGCATCTTGCAGACACGTCTGCTGTTTACTTTGTCAAAAGCAGATACAAGTTTTCTTGATAGAGATAGCTGACACGAAGAGATTGTTTCTGCTTGGAAACAAGTTTGTCTGAGGCATAAATTTATCATATCTGTCACTGCTCAGCCGCTTCCAGTGACAATATCTCCAGTTTGTTAAAGGGTCTTTGTTCAGAGAGGGAGGGGGGTAACTTCACTCCCTGCTTCAGTTAAACACTTTTTATTTTTACCCTGTTTTTATGTTTAACATCATTGCACAAGCCTGAGCTTTTTGGCTAAACTTTAAAAGGACAGCTGATGGCACAGGAGCTGCTTTTCCTCTTTTGTTAAGTCGGTGGAGCAGCAGCGCTCTCCAACACTAGAAAACCATCAACTGCATAAAGATCAGATATTATCTGTATAAATACCTCTATCTACTCTACCCATACAGCACTGAGAACTTTATTCACTAAAACACTTGAGTGTGTTATACTTTGACACGTGATGCGTGTAAACGTCTCCGGGATCTGTTATCTGTTGCGGTTCAATTATTCCATGGGACTTTGGAAAACCTCGTAGATTATCCGTTATTTTTTGAAACTCAAACTACTGATAAACTGTTAAGTAAAAATAAAACAATCAAAAAGTTCAGAAAGTGCACCTCAGTTCTCAATAAGTAGCCCAGATAATGAGGGATAGCCCCAATTCAATTTGGAGCCGGACGGTGGATGCCCAGACGCGTCCAGTCCACCGATGGACGCCTGTATGCTACGAATATTAGACTAAACGATAAAGTTAAATTTATTAGACTTACCTTCACAAATATGCATAAACAATAAGAGTGACAGAATAATCCATGGAATATTCCCTTCCATTTCGGTGGAAAAGTTTCCAGCGTTTCAAGATTGGCTTTTAGTAGAAATACATCCTTGATAAAGTTCACATAAAAATTAAGGCTCCAAGATCGGTGGGGATTTTTTCATAAAGTCAGCCGGAAAGCGTTAGGTCCCAATCCCGTATTATCCTCCGCAGCTCGGCCACGGCTGCTGTGATTCTCCGTTAACCTCCTGAAACTTTTGAAAAACTTTTCCTTCCCGATCCGTCTGTCCCAGAGCCTGCTGCTACTCCGCCTCCTCTCTCTCTCTCTCTCTCTCTCTCTCTCTCCCTCTCGCTCAACCGCCGCCCCAACACACACACACACACACACACACACACGCGAGATAGTCCTTGCGCAGAGCTTCCCAACATCGGGCCCACCACTACCCTAACCACACACACACACACACACACACATACACACACACCAAATCTACCAACACACATTAGGACTTTGCTGAGATATGAATAAAAAAAACAACGTATCTATCGCAGCACAGCTATTAGATTTGACAGAAAAAGATCATAGTTGTCTGTCTTTTGTTCTACAGTCTGCACTGAATCAACAGTTTATTCATGTGGTTTTCTTTTTACAGCAATGTAGAGCTGCGAATTGCATACTTTGGCACAGAACATATATAAAATAAGATATTAAGCCGATAGACTCAGCACATCAGGATTCATTTTAAGTTATGATTCTTTGCTGCGAATCCAGATCCACAGATGACCTGCTTTGATATGCACACCAGAAGGCTGGTTGAATCTGGAGGTTATATTCTTAGTTAATGATGGAAAAAGTCAGTTCTGATGGTTATTTTGTATTCTAGCAATACGACAATCAGATCAAACTGTAAGTGATCTTAGCTACAAGAGTTTTAAATATAAAAATTTAAACTTGCATTGTGAAATGTTGCTAACATTAGCACAAAGATAATAGCTTTAAATCAAATATTTACATCAGGTTTGAATCTGTGAGTAAAGAAACAAAGACAGATTTAGTCAGTAAAGAAGTTACTTCCGTATTATGGCAGTCGGGTGGGATGTGTCCAATCCTGTGCAAGCTTACTTGTTTGTTTGTATGTTTACAGTTGATGACTTGCAGATAAGAGCGTGAATTGTGTTTACATGATGGCAGAAAGTGCAGGCATTCCTGTTATCCCCACGGCCCATGTACTGAGTTTCAGTCCTGCTATCTCAGCCTGCCCATGGCAGTGGACTCATTTTCTGCAGCCGGCGTATAGTGCCTCAGTTGTTCTGCTGCACAGAGCGGAGCCGGTCGCTTACAGAGACAATAGCCTTGATTTGAATCATAAAAGGAGTCCGGCATTATGACACAGTTTCTCTCTGCAGGGGAGGGCAGCACACTAATATTCAAGCACACTGCCCCTACACCACCGTCTCCCCCTCCACATCACACTATTCCTGGTCCTAGTCTTGAATAAATTACAGGCATGGGTAGGGCCATGAATGTAGCAGGCTGGTTTGGAGTGAAGTTCGTTAGTACGTGTGACGTCATCTATAGGGGTCAGTGAAAAGAGCTTGTTAGGCCTCACAGACACCTGCTTCATTTGGCACCCACCGTGTGATGAAAGTTGGGCAGTGCAAAGTTTTCAATAGCTGGATTCAGCTTTTTGTGCACAATGACATGATTACTTAGTCCTATATTCTTCATTAGCACTTGAGTATTGCTGCAACTGATTGAAAACCGTCTTTAAAGGGTTAGTTCGGGTTCTTTGAAGTGGGGTTGTATGAGGTAGTTATCTTTAGCCAGTGTTCATTACCTACAGAAGATGGCAGTCCATAGTAGAAGAAGACAGGAGTGTGGCAGAAAAAACTAAGCAATGTCCTGCTGCGATGGCAGCAGAAGAAACGTATCAGCGTCCTACAGCTGTACTTCTGTCTGCTTCTTCAAACTAGGGTCATGCCGACAGTCATCTCCTGTAGGTAATACACTGACCATGAATAAGTAACTCATACAATCCCAACTTCATGAAACCCGAACTAACCCTTTAAGTGTACGCTATATTTTAATATTTTAGTTTATTTAAATTATTTTTACCTTGAGACCCTTTCTGACGGGGAACTGAAGCCGTTAAATTGCTCTCTGCAAAGCCACCAGGCTCCTCTGACAAAAACAGTCATTTTAACCTCATGGAACATGATGGTTGCCGTGAACAGTTGTTTTGTTTGTGTTATTGAATGAGTTTGGTAAAACTGAACTCACTCTCTAAAACACTATAGTCAATAACACAGACACTGGTGGCATTGAAGAGACCATAGATGGATATAATGGCCTCAGTTAGAGCTGTCTGGCAGTGAGGTAAAGCAGTGAAAATATTCCAAATATAACGTACACTTAAACTGATGTCAAATTTTGTAGGTGGGCCTTTTTTAGGTGGCTGAAAAGTGTTTTTGCTGCTGACACCACCAACAATGGAACATTGCTTAGCTTCCTACACTAATTCTCCTGCTGCTTCTCCAAACTGGGGGCATGCTGACTGCCATCTACTGAAGGTAATACCCTGACTATGGGAAATAGCTCATACAACCCCCCAGCTATCCCTTTCAAACCTTTTGTTACTGACTTTGTCTTCAGCTACAAGTGAAAACTGGACAGAGACAAGGAGAAAGGTGTAATACAGTTCATGCATATATCAAGTGGGTGTAAGAAACTGTGTTTTTGTGTTTTCATCCGGCTGTGAAATATGTTTTTCACTCCCTGGGGATGTAGTAGGTGCACTCCCAGCTCAGTCTGGCAGGTGATAGCAGTATTTTGACTGGCTTCCAGTTGGAGAAGGTCCCGAGGAGAGATTTCTCAGTGTGCTCAGGGACAGACAGTTGTATTTACAGCATGTTGTTATCAAGGCATGCAAAGTCTCCAAATGTGCCTCATTCCTCTGGAAAACTCAAGGCCTTGATCATTGCACAAAAAACATCTGCTGGCTTCTTCTTGTCGAACAATGTTTTCACAACAAAAGTTGAGGCTGTTATCAATCAACACATTATTAAAACAAAACCTTGCAGAGCTTAATGTATTAAATATTGTAATAGGATCAGGATTGTAGATACAGTATGTGAATCTTCCCATTTCTTTAAAGAGCACAAAATAATCATTATAGTTATCACTACAAAAGCAGTTACAGTCCAAATAAACATCCAATTCAGCAGATTTTCTTTCAACTAAATGTTGAGTTTGTTGCCCTTATGTTTTTATTCTTTTGATGATGACTGGTATTTCAGTAATGCTGCATTCTCCCAGTAATGGATTCTCAAACCCCCGTGTTTAATCAGACTTGCTGCAGCAAACTTTGAAAGAGTGCTGTTGAAAGGTCCAATTTTCTCCACTCAAAAGCTAAAATGCTTTGTTTGGGAGGATTACAATCTGTGCCGCTTGACTCCAGAAAATAAAGAGCCAATGAGAAAATTCCAGTTTGTCTTCTTTCTCTCTGATCTCATTAGTGGAAGTGGCTGCTCCAGCCCTTCCCTCTGGAAATATGACCTTTCCTTCATTGTTTCAGAAATGAAAGAGAACAGTGGAATTAATCTTGTGTCAAGAACACCAGTGGGACAGCCTCTGGTTACTGTGTGGGACATTTCTCTGTACACTAATTTTAATGAATTCTCAATCATGTTATCATTTTCGTCTTGTTATCGTTTCTGTCTCTTCTGACTGTCTGCACACATGCATACACACTACAGAAGAAATGCATCAGTGTTTTGTTTGTACTAGAGAGAAAGTGTGAGAGTGGAAGCCATGGCGACAAAGTTCTCGCGCAGGACTCAGGGGGGATCTCCAATCACACAAACAAAGATGTGACAGATCAGGATTTATAACTCTATTCTCTGCTGGAAAGAGAGCGGCACTCCTCTTTGAACAGTTGTTAGCTTTGCTATCATAGCTAATACATGTAAATCTGGATACATAGCAGGACTACATTCAATCAGGTCATGTTAGTGTACACATTTAATGTAGAAGCTGCCTTTCTAGCACCACCTCTTTGCTTGTGTATACCCAGCTGTACAAAGTACTTTGTAATTCCTCCCATTAAGCATTTGATACCTTGGGATAACATGCACTATTGTGACGCACATTGCTAACAGATAGGCTTTTATTCAGAACAGCAAGTGAACGACAGTTTGCGTTTGCAGTCCAAGGGTGAAAGCTGACCAGAGCCTTATGAGGGGATTATAGGCAAAATGGTAAACTCATATACCATCACTGTCCTTCTTAATGTGGCCTTCCTTTGCACTCACAAGGCAGGGGTCACTTAGACCAACATAATACTTTTCAAAAAATTCTGTGGAGGTAAAAATCTTAACATTTATTTTTCATAACAGCATTACGGCATTAAATGTAGTTACCAGTAAGAGCCTACATACAGTACATGGTGTGGTCAGCCAGTGGCCTGCTTTCATGGTCGGTGGCCTTTCAGTGCTAGCACGCTCCGTGTGATAGGGGTGCTAACAGGCAGTGTTTGTGGACACAGTGGACGTGATGACTTTACCACCCAGGCCAGACTGATTTATGTGGGAAAAGCCCTAAGAGCACCCACAGAGAGTGTGGAGAGGATTAGAAGCCCCTCTACAAAACCGGTCATGGCCAATCAGCAGCTGAGACCCCCTACAGACAGATGTCAGGGCCAATTGCAGTGCAGCGTTTGGGTTGATGCCATGGATTGTCTTCTTTATTGCTGCTTCATAATTGTATGATCTCTTTATCATTCAGGGTTTGTGGGTAAGCACTTCAGCTTCAAGTGTGGTGGGCTTCTGAGGTTTGAAGAGGTGGTCGGCACACTTCTGATCTCTGTGTGTGACCACGGCCTGATGAACACATGCACACAACACACACACAACTGTATCTCACACTGATAAGATAACTTCTCTTTGTTTCTGGAAAGTTGAGATCTTCAATTAGAACAGCTCCGCTTTTCCCAGGACCCTTTTGTTAGTTCAGCCCCCAATTTTGCTCATGTAGGTTTTATCTTCAATATCTGAACTACTAAGGGGATGAAGTGAGGTAGTATTTGGATTTATGCCTTTTGATGTTATTGTGAAAAGTATATATAATATTTATGTAATGACTTTCATAAGATATCACTCCTGGTTTTGTTTTGTCCTGATCACCATTGTGTCGTCAGCCAATAAGTGAATCTCTCTTGATATGATGTATGTTAAACATTAATCATCAATGGGATTTTCTTGCTCTGTTTACTTTATACACAAGATAGCTTGCTTGCTCACTACATTCTGCCTCCACAGACCACGATTCATTAATCTGATGCACTCTGAAAAAGAAATAAGGTTTCTGCTGGAGTTGTGTCTGTATTCATACTTTCTGTATCCTCTTTCACTGTGATTCTTTTCTTTTCTTCTCTTCCTTCCACCCACTCTGCCACACACACACACACACACACACACACACACACACACACACACACACACACACACACACACACACACACACACACGCTAACCTAGGGCTTTTTGCCCAAAGTAAACACGTGTGAATGATGGATCTTTCTTTGGATTGTGGGAAAAAGTGTTTGACTTTCACACAAGCTCTCTAAATGGCTGTTAAATCCTGAATGTGTACACTAGTCTTGTTCCTGTAGAAAGAAGCCAGAGAAAAGAAAGGAAAGATGATTTTTACCTATGGAAATCCTTGATTTTCTGTAGTTCGGACAGTAGGACAAGACACAGAGATCTTATGGAATTTGCAGGAATAATTATGTCCAGGATCAGTATCCTCTGTCAGTAATCAAGATGGGAGAATGTTGTCCCCTATGAGATATAAATCTACAGATGGGTGGACACAGACTCAGTGGAGGGTCTGGTGGCATTCGCATAGGAGGGCAGAGAGTGCAGTAGACATCCCTGTGCAGGAATGTATTGCAGACAGAGCTGGAGACTGGCCAGCTGGAGGAATTCAGAAAGCTATGACTCTGTTTCCGTGTGAAATAGCTACTTAAGACCACTGTGAACAGCTGCCGGACAGTGCCCCCTCTCCCCCCCCTCTTCCACCTCCTCTCTCCCTCTGTGGGGCTGTAAATCTTGAAGGAGAACGGAGGTGCTGGCGACTTGCTGAAAGGGATCCAGGGAGGATCCTGGGGTTTAGTGCAAAAGGTCAGGTCTGTGTTAGCGGGCCCCGGTGCTGAGACTCTGGACTGATACCCAGTGATGACCCGACACACACGCTTGAGGCCGAGGTGCTGTCCATCCTGGAGGCACTATGGATCTCCACTGTGTTGTCAGGATTAATTGAACTTGTGTAAGGAAGAGGGCACTGAAGGCCTGTCTCAACAAGAGGGCTTATCTTAACGAAAGGCACAGGGTCATTTAAGTCACTTTACAAAACCGTGTTCAAATCCATGTAATCTGACAAGTAGAGCAGAAAATAACTTGAGTGTGTCTGCAGAATTACAGCAGTGACAGCCTTGAAAAGTGTTTCAAGTGGCATATGCTCCACTAAAAATGTCAAATAAAAGACATATTGAGAAAAATGACTGAATTATAACTGCGACTGATCCCACATTTGCCTCTGAAAACCAGAAGAGAAAGACGTGGAGGGGTCCCGAGCTCTCTGTTCATCCTCTGTCCCTCCTGAGTCAATTGTTGGGGAAGCATGGTGTCAACCCTGTGCCATCAATCACCCCCTTTCAGAGGAGGGCAGACAAGGCGGGGACCCGCCCCCCAGGACAGGGGGGTGGAAGTTCTCATGCCCTCCCCGCCTCCTGAAGCCCTGCACTGCTACAGACAGAACTCCGACAGCTGGTCTGGCCATTAGGGGTAGGCCGAGACCTGAGGGCCCCCGCACAGCAGCAACAGCTGCCAGCCCACTGCCCCCCAACAACCCCACCAACACAGCTCTATAAAATCTGTATTAAAAGAGCAATTTATTGTCATTCCTTTACATTCCTTCACAAAGATGGCCACATTATAGACCATAATCACTACTGATGGTCAGAATGAGCGTGTAAAACTTCATATATGTAGTTTTCTGCAGCACATGTTTTTGCAAATATTATTAATTTAGGGAAGCATTATCCATTTCTTGCCAGGGCGCTTGACTTACAATTATGCAATTTTACTCCCAATGGGTGGCTGAGTTTCAGTTGTTATGCCATATTTCAGTACTCTTGCCAGAACTGAAGACGATAGTGTAATCTGATAGGATGACACCCAGGCTGAAAGACAATACACTTTAATAGTACACTTTCTCCCATCTTTAAATATAGAAATCTTTGATATATCCAGTTGGAGAATTAGAAGGAATCATGACAAATGTTATTAGACAATTGTCTGTGTGTTATTATTAGTTGTTTTAAATTATTCATTACAGCCACCAGGTGGTTAAATCTATCCATCCATCATCTATACCCACTGATCCTTTGCAAGGTCACAGGTTGCTGGAAACTATCCTAGCTGACACTGGGTGAGAGGCAGTGATATTACTGATTACTGAAACCTTATCTGTATTGTCAACAGTTTTTGTTAAACTTGGTCAAATGCATTTTAAATCTGTGTGGCATTAAAAGCTTAAATCTTGAGATGCTTTATATCCATCAGAGAAGATGATTTACCCACTAAAACCAAACCAGGCTACACATTTATGTTACATATTTGTCTAAATGGTAAATTTTTATGATGTGATTTGTTATGCATGCTCCTCCAGCAAAGTTCAGTAATTTGAGTCCAACAATGGAACAAACGCAAGGTATTATTTACCTGGCTGTGACTGTATTTACAATACAAATATGTCTGTGTCTATGTGATTTCAGATTGAGCCTTCATTTGAAGATTGCTGTTTGTAAATGCATGCTGATTGAGATAAAGGCATGAGTGCACTGTATGAGTGAATGTGTGTGTTCCACTGAGTAAGAGAAGAGACGAAAGCGTTAGAGGAGATTACGCCACACTCCCTCAGGGTCCTTGTTACTCATGCACTACTGGCGGCTGAGCGGTTCCCACACTTACACACTGAGGTGAGAGAGGCTGCACCCGCAGCCCCACCTGTGCCTGTACGTGTCCCAGCAGAGCCCTCATGAGACAGGAGCTTCCTTAAGAAAAGAGCAGGGAGAAAACACTAAAGCTAGTGTGCAATCAAAACAGCAAGTGAGTAACAATGCCAGCACACCACTAAGGTATAATTACTACTAAAGCAACTGAGAATGGGATAATTAGCCTGTACCATGCCTACCACCCAAACCTTCCTCCAGCTCCATTCACACATGTGCATCCACACGGCTTGAAACAACGGCTTTTAGCCACAATCATATAAATCTTGGGATACCCTACATCAAATTTTTCTGATTGTCAGTTTTAGAGCAAACCTTTACAGCGCACATTTTAGGATCAACTTGTTTAGTACGAATTAACTAGGCTGCACAATGCATAGTTTTATAAATTGTTTGCGTGAAGCCTACGTTATGAATAGGTGTAAAGTAGAAGTTCAAACAAAACCAGTTGCTTGCCAGCTGCCAATAAACCTCTGAGAAGAAGAAACAAAACCGGTCTCCTTGGCCTTCTACAAGAGGAAATTGGAGTGACTTTGTCAGGAATTTTTTTCAGTTCTGCAAGTTGCAGTAATTCTTTCTTGACAGCTAGTATTGGCCAGTGGATATAGCATCTTCTTCTTCTTCTTCTTCTTCTTCTCGTTGAGTGGAAACAGCTGATCAGTTATGTGAGTTAAATGTTCTCTACGTCTAACTTATTTAGTTTCATCTCCCATTAGTCACATTAACTATTTTTCTAAAAAAGGCAAAAACCACCTCAAATAACCGTAAAAACATTTTTTTGAGGAATTGATGAAGTTTTGCCTGTTTTTAACGCAGTACTTTAAAATGAACACAATAAAATGTTTATGGAAACACAAATATATACACTAGTTTATTCTCCAAAGGCCTTACTGTAAAGAAGCCAAACAATGGATATATTAGTCGTTGGTGTTTTTTTTTTGTTTTTGAGAGAGGTTGACTGGTATGAATTTTGATTTATGCTTCTATATTATTAAGGTTATGTAGATAGACAGCAACTATTTGTGAGTGTCTGGCATGAATCTTGCCAATGCTTTCCAATGTGAAACTGAGTCTTCTGCCAAAATCAACATGCTGTCTTGCTTTGTCGGCCAAGCAGTGTCTGATCGCTGAATCCGTCATGGAAGCCGCCGGCCCTTTTGTCCGAGCCCACTGAAGCGGGGTGAGATTACATGTGTGGTTATTACCCCCACCATCCTCCTCTTCATCACCGACTATGGGTTGTGGAAGGCATTAGCAGAACTAGATCTGATGTTATCACACACACAGACACGCCACAGCAGCTGTTGCACTTCATTAAAAAATCGTCTGATGGCGTCCTTTGGTCAGCCGAGGGACTGAACGCAAGAATGAAGTCATGAAAAAAGAGTGAATAGGGGAAACAGCAGGTCAACTGGTCTCAGATTGAAAGGTGTGTGCCACATTCCTATGGTTGGCCTAGAGGCACACTTGAGTGATAAGGAAGGCAGTAATGGAATAAGACAGGGTGGGACTAGAGTGAAGTGTTTGGGGTCGATATGGCTTGAGTGCTCAGTGCCTGAGGGCTGACTATCCTCCTTTAAAAAGGAAACTCTTAAAGGACTGTTGACTCTGTTTGTACTTTATTCCAAACACCATCCAGGCATAATTAGACAGAGACTACCCTGATAGATTAGCTGTTGTGACAGGGCCTACTTAGCCTCTCTCATTGTGAAAGACTACTGAATTAATGTTTATATCTAGATAACTCTCATTTCAGCGCTTGTCTTTTTATATACTGATATGAAACATGGCCCATAGGAATTTTAAGTCCTGCTTACTGCTATCCTGATACTGTTATTATTATCCTAAGATATCGGTCCCATGGGTCAAGCAAGTGGTAGCCCTTTTCAGAAAGACTTGGTTGTGTTGAGGAGTGGTTGGAAGGGGTGGCTGACAGCAGCAGACATTCCACACCACACCACCCAGGGGCAGAGGAGAGAGGAAGGCTTGTAGTAATTCCACTTTTATTAAAACATATTGAAGAAAAACAACATGCTGGTCCATGGCAGGAGGAGGAGAAAATCAGCATGACAGCTGGATCAAACCACCCTCTCACTATCTGGAAGCTTGTGCCTCTTAAGCTTCCATGAACGTTTGTTTTTTTCTTCCTTCCTTTCTTCCCATCTTCTATTTCCACCTCCATCTACTGTTGTTCAAACAGCTGTCCAGCCATCACTTCTCAGCCCACTCCTTTAATCTCTCTTCCTTCGTTTGTTCCATCCCGCCCATCCTCTCGCCCCCACTCTATCAATCTCTTCCTCCATTTCCTGTCCCATGGCCTTTCACAAGTGCAAGATTTTGCTGTTTGGAAACTCTGTTTTGCTCCTCCCTCAGTGCCTGTCTTGTCCTGTGTTTTGCCTGGTGTCCTGTGGCTTTAGGTAAAGGTTGTGTTCCTGGGTGGATCCCAGGCTGTGTAGTGCTAATCTCTGTTGAATGGCCACTACACCATTATTGAGGCTGACTTTTTTGTCTAGGCAATTTTACAACCATGCCTCTGGCTACTCTGACCCCCGTGACCTGGTCACTGTCTCCCTAGCAACTAATGAAGGAGGTGTGATAATGCATGAGAGAGGAGTTTCACCTCAGCATGGCCTGGCTGTGGCCTGGCTGTTGGATCCGGGGCAGACACAGTCAGCCTGTCACAATAACCGACATCTTCAATTCCTCTGTGCCTGCTGTTCACTTATATTAATCTTACAATATTAATCACCTGCATTTGTGCCCCCCTGGTGCTTCTAAGCTAGCTGGCATTTCCATAGGAATGTTAAGAGTATATGTTCAGGAATGCATTATGCATAGATAAAATGCACTGGATTATCCAGCATCCTGACAAAACTTTGACTTAGCTGCAGCCATCTTCCCAGGACTCTGCGGAAGAGAAAGGCAATCCAGACAATCCAGACATTCCTGGGTCCTGTTGTGTTCTCTCCTACTCTCTAATTTAAGAGCAGCTGTCAGGCCCTGCAAACCCTCAACCATCAAAGCTGGGTAAGAAGGTGGGGGTGGGTCGGGTGAGGAGCACTGATGCCGCTTATCTCACTTTCCAAAGTTGTTGCACTGACCATCAACAGAACACCTGTGGAAGGTAGGACGGTCGCTAGATTACAGGACAGAAGACACTTCGTACCCCAGCAGTAAAAACAGAAGTCATTTAATTGATGGTCCTTGCAAGAGAAATGCACCTATATCCCTCGAGCACCATCAACCAATGAGACCTGGTCCACACAAGGGCTGCAACTAACGATTATTTTCACTGTTTGCTAATAGACCACTTGTTTTCATCATTAGAAAATTGTTTAGTATAAACAAAGGGCAAAAATATGGAAAAAGATCATCACAATTTCCCAGAGCCCATAGTGACATCTTAATTTTTTTTTCTTTTGTCCAACCAACAGTCCAAAACCCAAAGACTCTTCATTGACAATCCTAACGGACTAAGAAAAGAAGCAAATCCTTACATTTTAGAAGCTGGAGCCAGCAATTCTATTTATATATATATATATATTTTTTACAATAGTTGCTTGAAAAGATTAAACAATTATTAAAATAGTTGGCAAAAAACATCTAATGAATCAGGTTCTTGTGCTGACACAGTCAGTTCGTCACACTTGCCCTGGAAACAATACAATAGAAACAGTGGGGGATGATTGGCGGAAATACAAAGAGATCAGGGCAGTTTTTGTTTATTCGAGCATTTGTATGTAATTGTGTTTTCAGATCTATCAGCATTATCGCAAGCAAGGCCAAACTTAAGCAGAATTGGTTCTGAGAGTGTTGGAAACATAACACGGTGTTGCAGTTTTCACGTGTACTTGGATCTTCTTTGTGGTTCTCACACTGGAAAGTGAAGGCTCCTGCTGGGTTGTTTGGACTGAGGCAGGCACCTGCTGCTTTTAGGAGAAAAGTCCTGGAATCACCTGTTGCTGGATTCATTCATATTCCCTCAGTCAAAGCAAAGCGTGATGATTGTGTCATGAGATCCCATGTCTTGGAGGCTTCTCACAGGACGAGGCTTCCTCCCAACATAGAAAAACTTGAGAAAAAAAACAAAAAAAAACAGACTGGTTATTTGGAGCGCCAATAAGATGTTATAAATATGTGAGAAAAATTGGATTAAAGATTTAAGAATTTTTAGACATTTAAACTCTATCATTTGATATAAAACTTGTCTTGTAAAATCATAATGTGGAGCTACTCTGTGTGTTTAGGTGTGCTTATGGGCTGAGGTTCTCACACTCTGGTGAACATGTTGAGACGCGAAGTCCCCGGGGGATCCTAGATGTGGTCCACACTCTGCTGTGTACTAACCCATAATTACACTATTGGCTCCCTTATGGGACGTAATTACTAGGAATGGGTCTGTGATTTAGGCTAGTGGATGCCAATTGATTTATTTTCCTTCTCCTGTCTCAGATGCACATGCATGCACTGAGACATGCTACTACAATAACATGTTGTGTATAGCAGTAAACATCTCACCCACACATCATGAAATGTCACATAGTCTTCAGATTCAGATAAGTGTGTTGATCCCAAGAAGGGCGATTCACTTGCAGCGTACCCAGTCCATAAATACATCTCCAGAACAACTTACATAAATTCAAGGGAAACGATGACAAGCAATAAATAAAAACAGCCCGCATCATCAAGTTGCATCTGCTTTTCTCAGATCAGTCACACTGAGTTGCTCCTCAGTCTATAGTCTGGACTGCTGCAACTTAAATCTTCTTTATAGTCTTTGTGAATATATGGGACACGGGCTTCTTCCTGCTTATCAGAGGGCTTTGGAGGTGGATTTCCCCACATTTATGAGAAAGGCCATCTTGGGGGTCTTCTTGACCTGCGCTCCCATGGAAGTGCTGTTTCGACAGCTTGTTCTAATTCCCATGTCTCTCCAAGCTCCTGTAGGACAAACAGGGAGGAGGAAGTGCTGAAGCCCCACATTGCTACAATAAGAGCAGCCCCAGGGGCACAAGGAGGAAGAGGGTCAATGCAATCACAGTGGGGCTTGAGGCACAGGAGTGAGGGGGTCGCAAATAAGGGAAGTGGGTAGCCCACGCCCTCATATACTAGAGAATTTCTCTCTCCTTCACATGGGGTCCACTCTTTTTGTGGTTTTACACAAACTGGCCTCCAGTCCCAGACTGTTTGAAGTTCTTCTGAAACCCGATTCCTCGGTTAAGATCTCATTCCTCAGAGCGTGCTGCTTCTACCCTCAACTTTAATGTTTCCATGTGTAATATTGATCCCAGTGACAGTGTGTAGGAGTGATCTGGATGAGGCAGTGGGAGTTAATTTTTAAACACATTTGCAGAGAAACACTGAACTAAGCTTCTGGATCTGCTATAATTCCTTTTACACAACAAACCACATTTCACACACCGCAATTTGGCACGACCACCTCCGTGGTTGCTGAAATCAAGGGTAAATGAATGAATGTGGGGCACTGTTTAAATAGTGATCACGTCTGACACTCAGGAAAGAGACATCAAAGAAGAACAAAATGTGGCAAGTCCTTAGGAATCCTTTCATTTACTTGAAGTCAGAAAGTCCCTCCTGTGACAGCACTAAAGAGGCCCGAGTGACTAATGCCTGGATTTTCTTTTCAGCACAGCCCAAGCAAAATACATTTTCCATAATGTCATGTCTTGGACAAAGGAGAGTTGAGTGGAAAGCTGAATTTAGTGAGTGATAGAGAATGACTGCAGCATGAAAAATACCAGCCCTGGTGTTTTCCCTTAGCAAAACTAATTACCATTAATGTTTTCCATTCGAGAAATGGTACAGATATGTTTAACTTGAAGTTAAAACTGGTTGTAATACTGCCAAAGTGCACTTTTCAGATTTTCATTACTGTGATATTTGGCGGGAAGGAGTTTGACCTTGACTAAGCTGAGTGAAACCTTCAAACAGGTGGGGGTTTCATTGTTACACACTCCGGATTTTGAGTTATTTGGATGTTTGGTCTCCACACACGTGTGGCTCACACAAGATCTTTACTCCTGCTTTAACAAGGCTAAAACCTGTTTCATCTCTCTGTCCGGATGGCAGCCATGGCCTGAACTCTGGCATGTTCAAAGCAACAAGAACTCCTAAAGTGACGGGCACTCAGGGCATACAATCCTCCTGATGACAGAAACACATGCTCTGTGTGGGCCAGTGGTTGGCTTTACGGCCTTACTCAGCCTGGCACCCAGGATTTTTGAATGTTTTCCATCATTCAGTCACGTCCAGCTCTCTACATCCTCCGCTGACTACTCCTCCTGATGAGACTCTTTCATTTCCTTTCCTTACTGGGCATATCACATCTATAGGCCACTATGTGCAGATTTCAGTAGTGCTGATATTGCACTCCAAGTGTGCCCCATCATAGCTCTGCTGCTGCACATGCAGATGGCAAGCTGTGTGTGTTTGTTTATGCTGCTGGGTGAGGGGACTCTGTGTGGGAAAAGCTTCTCTCCACGGTTGGGATCGATCAGGGAGAGATAAGAGTGCTCATTGGCCTTGGCTGAGCATGCATGAAAACCTTTGCTTGTGTGAGAACTTCCTCATTTTTGTAATTTGTCCATAATAGGAGCAGCAGTAAGGTCACCCCGAGAACTGCTCCCTGTGCTGCAAAAAATTAGGACAAAGGAACAGTTTGACTAAAAAAGATCTTGTTATGTTGGCTCCCTCGTATTAGTTAAAGCACTGGCGTAACATGCAGTGATTTAGCTGCAGCTATAGCCAACTTCAGAACAGCAGATGTGGCCAGCAGATGTAAAAAAAAACGCTCTAAAACCGACTGCAAACAGCGCATGCAGTGCACCAGTACCACAAATGCAATATCCATCGTTCAGATGTTCCCACTTTTAAAATGTTGTAGTTGTGACAACACTGGTGGAGGAGTTTCAGTACATTTGCATGTTCTTGTAAGCTCCTTCATTCAAGAAGTAAAATTGTATGCAACTTTACCAATACTTTCCATAACAAACAATTGAGATAAGATGTTGATGTTCTCTGTATTTCTGACTATTTAAGAAAGTGCTTTCGAGGAAGTTAAGGAATAGAGGACCAAATAAGAAAAGCCTAGGATAAAGTAAATAATAGATACTTCACACAACACAGGAAGAAGAGCAGTGCTTGCTTTGAAATGGCAAAACCGCATTCACCAGGGCCTTTGTTTATTATAGAGAAGGCTGAAACAAAGGTATTGGTGTGCATCTTTTTCAGTCCTTTAAAGCACGTTTGCTAATTTACAATTTTATTGCACATAATGTGAATCAGAACATACAAATTCCTAAAACAAGGAAAACTCCCATGTTCAGAATTTTCTACGAATAAATAAAAAAAAAAGATTTTAAGACTGAAATTGGACATTTTTTGCAGTGTGCCATTTTCCTGTGTGACAAATGTGTACACACCGCAAGAATCCTGGAATTTTGTGTCCCTGTTTTTTGAATCTTTCCCATCAGTGCTGGTGCTCAGCGTGGGAATCAAGGCCAATGATATGAGGATGTGGGGGAATAAGAACTGTCTGTCAGTCAAACCCATAACATTTAGAGGAAAGAGGCACACACAGGGAAAACACTCTGTTCTCCTCTTCGCTTCTTCCCTGGAGTCGTGACTTAAATCTCTTGTCCTGTACGTGTGTCAGCCTCGAGTGCTGAAGAGTCTCTGGGAACCAAACGGTAGATGTAGGATAAGACAGTAACCTGTTCATACGTGATCTTCCATCCACGTCTTCCACTTAAACTTATCAGGCTCATCACTATCTCTCACTTATCTTAGTCACTCTCTTAAAAACACCAACACACTCTCCTGCATACTTCCCACTACCTTCTGCTGTCATGTTGTTATAAGATTAACAATCTGGAGTCTTCACTGTATGAAATATCCAATAGCGTCCCTGCGCCAGGAGGCAAGGCTGTTAAATAATGCCTCTGGGGACTGGTGTTCAACCTTTTCCCTTCTATCTGCATCACGCAGTAATGAAGGCCTTCTCTCTCTTCGCCAATAGCAAATATATATCACCTTTAACAGGCACACATTCCAGTGCTAGCACCATGGAAAAACAGAGCAGGAGCAAGGACATTGTTCTCAGAGTGAGTGTAGGGACAGAGAGAAGGTAAGGCAGGGGGTTGGTGAGAGAAGCTGAGTAAGAGAGAAAAGAAAAAGTAAGACAATAAGACACCATGAGCAAAAACTAAAGCACATGTCAAGAGCAGGGGAAGGAAATTTTGTTTTAAATCAGTACAGATATAAACTGTGGAAGTCATAAAGAGAGCATATGCACAGTGAGTGTGTCAACGTCTTCTCCGTTCCTCCTTTGTGCTGGTTGAAGCGGCCCTGTGTGTGGTCTGAGTGGTTCCCGTCTTCGAGGAGTGAGCAGATCTCTGAGACACTTCAGACTGCAGTCTCACACACAGCCTCTGATGAGCGCAGAGCAAAGAAGGAGAGGTCCAATAAACAAGGCCTGTTTGATCCAGCCGCAACCCAGCAGCCTGCCAAGTTCCCTTTGTCTTAGAGAGGACACCGCAGCCGTCACACAGACAGCCGTCTACCCACTGCTCTTAGCTGCTGTGAGGGGCATCATTCACATGCTGCCGTGCCAGTACAGCCAGAGAGAGCGGGAGACAAAGACACTGCCTGAAAACTGAGAGAGACGAAGAAGCAAATTAAACAAAGTTCATGTGCTTTTCTTCACTGTATAACCAAATGTTAATGTCTGTGTCTCTGTTTGTTTTCAGCGTTCTCTAAACAGTTGCATGATGTGCCACATGCAGGTGATTATGTGGCAATGCTTTTTCAGAGCTGTTCCTCACAATCCACATCATACTGTGATTGACTCAGCCCACTGCTGCAGGGGATACACTGGAGGATGGAGTTTGCAAATCCTTGCGAAATGCATAAAGGGAGAAGCCAAATCCAGTAAATTTGATACTGTGATAAGTGGAAGCAGGATGTTCGTGCAGTTGTTTCTTTTAGACAGCAACCTCCTCTAAATACCAAACCTCTAAGAAAACAAAGGGACATATTGTTTGAAAAGCAACAATTTTACAGTGCTGGAAAATATAATGATAGTTTCCTTGATGCTTGTTTGTTGCCAAAAACACAAAAATAAATTGCAACAAAGTTCGACTGTGTACAATGATCCTTCCTATGTTCCTTATTATTAACAGACCAGGCAAAATAAGTGTCCCAGTTCAATCTGAGGCTCATGTTCACATTGTGAACATTAGCTATCAATTCCTACAGCCAGGCCAAGGAATTCACCTCACTTGACCCAGATGAATGTGCACAATAACTCGCAGCAAGACTTTTCAGTTTCCAAAAGAGGGCTAGCCAAACTGTCATAAAGAAAATGGGAATTTCTGGGCTGCAAAATGCCTGGGTGAACTTCTGTTCTATGCCCCTTGGCCCAGTAACGGTTTGAGAGGCTCTTGCTGAGTGGCAGAGCTGTGCTTATCTTAATGAAATACCATTTTGTAGAGTCGATCTTCTAAGTCGGGTTTTGTGTGTGCTAGATCCCTGTGTTCCTCCTTAGATAGCAGGAAACTCTAAACTGAGCCAGTCAGGTGCAGGCTGCATAACTATTTCCCACAGTTGGGGCTCAGGCAGCAATAGCCAGATATCTGACACTAATCACCCATTAAAAGTACAATGCTGTTTTGCGCCAGGCTAGAGAGAGCGACAGTGACAGCTGCAGCTACTGCGTCCAACTGGGGGATTCTAGGAAAACGGACAAAACTTCTCTAGAAGACTAGGCAGTTGTACTGTTTTTTTTTTCTCATTCCAAAGCTGCAGTGCTGCTTTGTTGTTTCAAGCCAATGAAATAAATGAGTTAATGAGACTGCTAGTGAGTGAAAGTGAGGAGAGGAAAAAGAAGCCTGCATGAGATAATGGGATTTTCTGAATGAAATAAATCACACTTAGGAAGAATTCACTGTCAGTCATCCAAATGACGAGACAGGAAAAGGGAGGATGATCCTCAGATCAAAGCTGTCTTCGCTCCAGCATGAGTCTCAATGTTTCAACGTTTCTTTCACTTCTGTCTCTTAGTACAATCTTATCTGTCCTTTTGTGGTCTTCTGGAGGCCTGATGTTATTCTGGCCTCTTCTTTTGTCACAGATCGGCGTTGGGTTTAACAGTATGTCAAAGAAAGTGCCGTTCCACAGGCGCCTGCAAGAGGGGATCAACGTTAAGCCAAAGAGCACAGTTTCGGGGCAGTTTTAATGCGGCACCTGTCAGGGCTCAGCTCAGGCCCGGGATTCTGCAGGACCCTGCCTGTGCAGCTGTGGGTCCAATCTGAACCTCAGCCAGGGACAGAGGAAAAGACCCAGTATTCCCTCCCACTGGCTTCTGATCTGTCACCGTACAATACAATGAAGCTCCTCTGTGGGTGCTCTGACCTCAGCAGGCCTGTAATCTAATGATATGGAATATATCTGTGGTGATCTAGTGGGTCCAGGAATGCTACTTGCACAAGAATGCTCGGTTTCAAAATGGACTTATGGAGTTCCATATTGAGACTGTGCAAGTGTGCGGAAGGCAGAACATGTGTGAGGACATTCACAAATTTTGAGCTGTATCTGATTCTCTTATCGTCGTTATCGTTATCTTTCTGTCTTGTTACTTTTATTTTGTGGAAATACATAAGGAGAAGACAGTCTATCAAAAAAGGTGAGGAAAAGTAAAGAGAAGGAGTGTAAAAAAAGAAAAACAGTAAATCAGAATTCTGACAAGGTCTCTGGGGACAAAATGTTTCAGACAATCAATCTAAATTACTACTGTAAACATCTCGGGTTTTACATCCACTCGAAACATATAACTGTTTTTTCTCTGCTCTCTTGAATGGAAAAAATGCATGCCCCCCAGCACCTCTCTCTCAGAACTCTGGTCTCTTGAGATAGGGAATATTAAAGAGGCTAATGTGACTGGAGGGCTCTGGGCTGTCCTCGCAGGGCTGCCTGCTTGTGAATGTCCATTTATAACCAGATTGGTCCAAATAAGCAGAGGAAGCAAGAGCTGCACTTTCCCACAGTACTGCAGGAGGCCAACACGACTTCCCCATTATAGTTCATGACTGCATGGAAACTGCACTCCCACCAAGAGCTCACAGAATGGGCGGACTGGTGGACCGTGGCAGCCCAGATAACACAACTTGACCAACCCTGGATCTGATTAGGCACCTTGAAGCCAACCATGCACGCTGATAGTGGCAGCACTGGACAGAGTCATGGAAAGACAATTAGATTCACAGCACACAAGTGATACATGCATCAGTATTTACCCTGTGGCCACACAGTGAAGGTTTTGAGGGCAATGTGAAAATTACATTAGTTCCCTTTGATTTATTTTCTGATATAGGCATATATCATGATTTTGAATGTATGTTTCATGTGTATGTGAACTGAAAATCTATTTTCCTTGGGGTTAGTAATTTAATTAACTTCAACTATCATTAGAGTGCAAGCTGTGGACCGTCTTGTAAAAGGTATCCAAACGTCATACTTGAGTAAAAGTAAAGATATCATGTTACAATATTATTTTGGTGAAAGTGAAAGTTACCATTATGAATAGTACTTGAGTAAATCATCAAAAGTATCTGATTTTGATATGAGCTATTTCCTGTCAATAAATGTACTTTAGTATCAAAAGTACAAGTTAAAGTAAAGAACACATATATTTAGATGTATGTCAGATCATCAGATCCCATATTCAGCATTTCTCTTGATAGTGGTTTTTTTTTATTTGATTGGCAATAAAATAAATTATTTTGAAAATTCATTGCTTAATCTCTGATGCAGCAATCTGCAAAGTTACTAGTGGCTAAAATGATCAGAAAAATGCTGATCACACATATTGAGTAAAAAATACGATATTTGCCTCCAAGTGTAAATACCTCAAAATTGTATTTGAGGAAATGTACTTACATTCCACCACCACTGTCTTTGTTTGTTTACACCTAGTTCAATCTCTTTTTATTGTTTGGTGAAGCAGTGACAATATCACCCAATCAGGACCGCTTTCTGCTCCAGGTAACCGAATCTGCTCGCCACCTGCGCCGACCCAGCTGTGCCCAGGTTTGCTCTTTACAACAAAGCCTGTGTGACCTCCACATCAGTCCAACTCACGTTCACTACTCCACACCACTCCTCTCAGACTCCTCATCTGCATGCCTGTGTCTTTGAAACCCCCTTTGTGGTTTTTCTTTTTTTTTTTTTTCCTGCAGCAGGTCCGTTTTGTGGGTATCTGATTACTCATGCTGCAGCTTGTGGCCTGTGGCTGGACTGTGACGTTTTCGTTCTGGTTTTTAAAACTTCTGTAGCCATACACTCTGGAGGTTGTGACCCCTGTATGTGTGTGAGTGACAGGAAGGAACGGAGTCTTTTAAGAGGATTTACTGTGAATTAGCACGCTGATTTGATGCTCTTTTTCATCGTGCTGTGTTCCGGCGAGAGCAGACTGCCCTGGCCCCTGTACAGATGGGCAGATTGCATTTCAGGCAGTTTTTAAAAAGCCTGGCGCACAACAGATACATTTCGTCAGTGTCATTGGTCAACTGTCACATCTGTCGACTATATTCTTTTGAAGTTGAAGTTTAAGACAATGATTGTTTAAAAATGTAATCTCTCTGCATCATTTATCATACTTATCCCCTTCTGTTTACAAACTCATGGTATTCTAACTTCACAGACAGATTAACACAAGTATGTTAAATTAAGGGTGTCCGGCCACATTAAATATCCTCAAACTACAATAGGCAGTGAAAAACAGCCAACCTTCTTGTGTTTTCATATATATTTTTTTTAGTTCAGATTGGAAGGAACGGCACGATGGTTGCTGGTGAAGTGAGCCAGCTCTCTCTAATCAGTTTGGAGGGCAGCTGTGTAGCAAAGACTCAACAGTTACCATCCAGCTGGCTCAGACTCTGGGAACCAGAGCAGAAGGCTAAGATGCACCATTACAAGCCTGTGCATGGTCTCTGTCTCTCTCTCTTATTTTCTTTCTCGCTCACCCTTCCCTCCCTCTCTTTCTCTGTCACTCTCACAAAAACACAGCGAGATCACACCAAATTGCACTAGGTTTCTGACTTTTACCCCCTGGTTAAACTATAATCTGTGGTTCTGTTCCAGGCCTTATTCCAACTTTTACAGCGTCATGTGGTTCAGGATTCCCACATTACAGAGAACTGCATGTGGTGTGGGCTGCATGTTCCGTTTCCTGCAGATTAACTTTGTATGCCTCCCTCGCTCTTTACTGTGACAGACTGAATCAATCTAATGTAAATATGCATTCCCAACTCTCAACAAACCTACAGCCCCCGAAAAAACCAAAAGCCCCCGCTTAGTTGAAAGTGAGAGAATTCCACCAGGAGATCTAAACTTCCCTCTCTCCCAGATCTCAGGCCTGCCTTCCCACAGGCGCCCCGGGCTCAATGACTTTGACTTCCCACATTTAAGAGTGACTAAAAAAAGCATCTTCAAATTGCAACCATAAGTTGTCTCTCTTCTCCTCCTCCCACACATACGCTCTTACAGTCCTAATGGGGGTCTTAAACACTGGGAAAACTCAATTCTCAAGTGAAAAAATTAGTTGTATTTCCTGTTTCACCTGACGTTCTCTATATCAACAGCACAGTAACACTGTGAGAAATGTAGGCGATGTTGTTCTATGGGATGCATACTGAGTTGGGGCTTCCAGTGAGAAAACAAGTAGACCGGGGAGGGATGAAGAAATAAAAAGAAAAGGAGAGCATGGAGAAGGAGCCTCCTGGCTGACTGCACAAAGGGGTCAGAGGTCTGTTCCCTGAGGATATGTGAGTTTGACTCCTCCACAGAATGAAACAGATCCACTTAGTGAAATCACTTCCTGTCGCTGTTTTCAGGGTGGTAAGAACTTGGGCAACAACATGGCACAGCAGGGAAGAAGAAACCAGAGTTTGTGTCAGAGGTTTGTGATGCAGAGCTTAAATAAGCAATCAGGGTTTGGCCGTCGCTGTACAAGCAATTCATCTTATAGTGAAAATGTACATTGTGCAGAGGTTGTCGAGTAAAGTCTCTCGGCCATGCGTAAATGTATCTACAGTACAAGCTTTATCTTGCTCACGGAGTTGTTTTAAGCTCGATGGTGTGGCGGGGAACTTGATCTCTGTGAGATTGTCTGACAGTTTATCCTTCACACTCATCCCGGCAGCGAGAGAGGGGGAATGGAGCGTGATAGGTGTGTTATTGTTGCATTTTCGACGAAACTATGCTGGCCCATTCATGGGGCCTCACTGATAAAGTTGACATCAGAAAGCCTACTCTACAACTGCTGTCTTATCTCGCGTTCCATATAGTAGGCCCACATCAGGGTTCGTGGAAGTGTTTACAAGCTTTAATGCAAGACCGTCAGGAAGCAGAACACTCAGCCCTAGTTCATTACAGAGCAGGGGAGGGGAAGAAGGACTTCATGCACAACAGCAAGAGCAACGTGCAGCTTGATAAGTCCGACAGATTCAGACAAACAAAATGGTGTGGTGGAAAGTAACTGACCGCATTTATTCAAGTAATGTACATGGGAAGAAATTTATGCAACCAACAGCCACAAGAGTGATGTGAAGGAATTAAATATGACTATAGAAAAATATTAAAAACTTTAACCAAGTGAGCAACAACATGCAGAAGACTATGCAGGATTACTAATGATGAGATGAAGACAATAGAAAGATGACTGTGACGTCTGTTCAGGGATTACAGATGAAAAACAGCCTTTCGGCCAACTCGGTGTTTACAGAAGTCTTTATTTTAACCTATACTGTTAAATAAATAAAGGATCAAAGTACTTTTTCCACAATTGAAAATATGTGTCGCCCATCTAATCCCATATTCTTTCAAATGCTGTCAGATGCTATTTTCTAATGTAGTTTAGTGTTGCTGAAATACCTGGTTCTAGTGTTTCATACAGTATAAAAAATAACCTGAAATGAACAGGCTGCAACGTAGTTCCAAACATATTAAACCCTCTGAGACTCATAACTGACATCTACTCATCAACTCTGGGGTGAGAAAGTGAGCACTTTGCTGGACATTTATGTTTACTGGTCCCATTGGAAACATTCTGCCAGAGCTTGTAGCTACAGCACAACTGTCACCAGCCCACTAGCGTCCCGTCACACACCATTGCTGCTGAAAGCCCCTCGTCTCATCTGGCTGACTGTTTAAAAAACACACAACTCTATGAGGGTCTTAGTCAAACAGAAATATTTAATAAAGTCTGTCATGGTCCATAACTCACAATCCAAATGGCCCTTAGTGACCCTTTCTTCTTCACACATTAAGACCTAAACGCACTGTTACATTGACACAAACTGTATCATGACGACATAAGAGTCCATGTTGGAGGGTAGTTAATGCAAGAGTCCTTTGCTGAAACCACTGAAAATCGCCAAACAATCTGAGGACAGCAAATAAATATGGAGAAGAGTTATGTGACCTCGTATAAAAGAATACTAGAGCTCTTTTTATAGCTGTGACTACACTGGCAGTAAAACAAAGTCATCATCTCCAAACTGTGGAGCCACAAAGCATTTCCACTTCCTTGAAGCCTCTTAACGTTAGCAGACAAGTCAAGCTATTAATCCAAATATAGAAGAGCTTTTTCTATGACTCTGTACTGCTCTAATGCTTTATCTCTTTATGTTGCACATGTGTGCACATAAGTCTTTGTGTCACACCCACATACAGAAAAAAAATCTGAACAGAAACTCAGGTTATAACCCCACTCTTGGCCCTCTGCAGTGGGGTTGTGAGAGAGAAGTTTCTGTCCCCGGGGTCTCTCCCACGCCACCTCCCTCATCCCCCCTTCCCCTCCTCTGTATATGAGAATAACCATAAATCACAGCAACATCCAGCTTCGGCCAGCACAGAGCGAGAAACTCTGTTACACCATCAGGGTTAGTCTCAGTGGTGTTGCAGAACAGACACACCTTTTGCAATAGGTTACAGATATGAAAGTTGAGTCATAGCTGCAGTGGTGTTTTGGAGTAAGGCTCAAAAGTGCCGAATGCAATGATTGTTCTGGCTACAGTCACACACTCAGGCACGCAGACACACTCACACCCCTCCTCCTTTTCTCCCTCACTTAAAGGCCAAAAACAACTATACGCGACCGTCTCTTGGGCTTCATTAGATGGAAAACATAAAAGATAAATAAATGAACTAACCCCAAAATTGTTGTGCTTGCGTGGGAGAGTTCAAAATGCCCCAAAATAGTCCTCCGTAAGGCCAGAGGAATGAGGGTCTGCATGATTTCACCATACAAGGGCCTGTTTTCTGCACCCAATTCCCCGCCGAATCCCTCAGCCATACTTGCCACAGTGATCAGTCTGCTGCCACGGGGACCAGGCCGCTGTGGCTTCGGCACATTTTCTTTGTTCTTTTGTTCTATAACATTCTCTCTTGTGAGTACAAACACTTCAATGCACACTCAGCCACATTTGCGGCCGACTTGTCTTCTGCTCTCTCAAAGGGTGCATCTGTATTCAATGAAAACGTTCCTGGGTTCTGCTGGACGGAGTGGCTCCTGGTAGACTGATTGTGATGAGGCATGTCCCTGTTTCCACATGTACACGCTGTTGAGCAAACATGCAAGCGTGCATGCAACTGAAAAACAAAGAGAGACATGTTATAGTTAAATAGGCAAATAGCAGCAGGTTGCACATTGCATCATTTTTAGCACGCCAGAATAAAATGTTCATATTGTACGTTTCTGTAAACCACAGATATGTTGAGACTCTAAATTTCTTTAGGTTCAGTTTTTACATTATCATACAACTATCTATCTAATGCTTATGGTCTGGTTAGGTTTAGGCATGAAAACCACTTGGTTAGGGTTAGGAAAAGTTTTTGGAGTTGGAGTTGTCCCGAGTTCTCGTTATAAACACCCAGTTTTATTCTCAACTTCTCACCACATATATTGTTTTTTTTAAACCACAAACATAGCTGTAAATTTTCCGGCTGTAAAGATATTGTGTGGTGTCACATTTACAAATGTGAAACGCGGTCTCAAACTGCGGCCATTGCCTCTGCAGCTGTCCCGCCTGTAAATCCACCGCCATCCATCCCCTCCACCTCATCAACATATAATGTAAACCCGATATGACAGGTATGTAGAAATGTCAGTAATGTATGACAGGTACAACTGTGAACATATCACTGTTTTGCAGAAACGTTAGCAGCAACTGGACTGTTTCTACAACCCACAGTTACATTAAATTTCTCATATCAACATTTCTATAATGGGTGTGATATCACATTCATAGTGCATGTGTATACTTGTGTCTAGAGGAGGAGGGGGTGGTCGTGACAGCAAGGCAAGATGGCTGCCAAGCGAGAGACCACTGTTTGAGATGGCATTTCAACATCTGTAAGCAAGAAACCACTGGATATTTTTAACGAGGGACAATTCCCAGCTGTGTTTTTGCCAACAGCACCAGGTAAGCCAAAACATGCTGTTTCCCCATCCCTAACCAAGTGGTTGTCGTGCCCAAACCTCACCAGACAACAATCACCACAGTGTCACAACATGTAATCACAAAATGAACACAAAGAAATGTGATATTGCAAAATAAAAAAAGCTTAGAATAATAAAAAGAAGTTTCAGCATGTCCGTGGTTTTCAGAGATTGCCAACATTTATTTTGGCGTCAGTGTTGCAGTTTCCTTATAACTGGAGTAAGTCTTTGAGAAGTAATCTGAGAAGTCACTCAACTCTGCAGAAGCAGAAGCGACAGAAAAACTTCAAACGAGCTCTACCGTTTAGACAACAGAATGACTCATAATGAGACAAACAAGTACATACTGATCAAGCCCACACACCCTTGCTTTCGTCACTTCAATCCTGCTGCGGTGTCGCTGCACCCACCTTCATTATTTCTGTACACACTTCTGACGGTTGTACCACTTTGTTTGTACCTGTATGCATTTATGTGCATACAGATTGCGTGCCTGGTTTTGTGTGTGTGTGAATATACAGCGCTGTGTGTGTGTGTCCGTAATTCGATATTTCTATGATGTCAACAGCGCTGTCGCAAACCTCATCAGCCCGCTATGATTGCAGTGTTTGTCTGTCAGTGGCCAACAGATGGATCCAAGTGACACAAAAGCATATACAGTTAGCGCCAACTGAAATACTTGTCTGGCTCAAGAGAGTCAGTGGGGATAATCCTGTGTTCCTAGACCCTCTGACCTCCAGACATTTAGTAGTGTTGGCACGTAGCTGGAGCTGTCAGCCCAGCATCTATGGGAGATCTGTGTTTAATTTGCAAAAGCGGACCTTGCCAGAATACAGAGAGAGAGAATGAAAAAGAGAGAGGGAGTGGGGGAAATGAAGCCAGTACTTTTGTCTTTGTGTTTGAGTGCCCGGTGGACCTGTGTTTCTCAACTCTGAAGAAAATGATAAGGCCGAGGCTGGAAGTCTCTGAGACATGTGTATGTGACAGACGGAGCCATTTTGAGCCCTTTCGTGGTTCTGTGTGTCTGCTGCGGAAAGAGTTGTGCAAGTGGTTGTACGTTTCAATATGTGGGTGTGTGCGAGGTTGCGGAAAAGGGGGTTGTTACTGTGAAACTGAGTAGTTAATAGTCTGTGTTTGTCTGCAGATTACTCTGGCATGGGCCTGGGCACACTGGCCTGGGAGAATCCACCGCTCTCCAAGATTATCCAACTGTGAACTCATCCCAAACAGCTATAGTAGGCAATCATGGAGAGTTGCTCGTCTTAAAACTACACACGGTGCACAAGACAGAACAACTAATCCTCACTGACGGTTCCTTTGTAGAAAATGTTGTTTTTCTCTCAGTTGCTCAGTTTGTGTGTCCAGACTTGTGCAAGGGGGTGTGTAAGTTTGGGAATGAAAGTGACAGGTAACGGTGATTTCTGTCAGGTTTTTCTGGTTCTACGCGGTGACTGGGACAGTCAAGCTGAGGCCTGCCTTCTTCCCTCCAGCCTGGGAACCACAGCAGCGATGCCTGCTTGCCTAAGTACCTGGCTGCTCTCGCCCGGGAGCTGTTCCCATCCCGCTCATCTGTTTATTATTTTCCAGTGAAGGCCTGTGTTGTAAAAGGGGGAAAGGTGGGGGTGTATAGAGGTCAAGTCGGAGGGAATATTCTCCCATGTTTCATTGATAACATCTCTAGAGACTGAAATGATGGGTTTTTGAATATGTCAAGTCATAAATATATCTGATAGAAACTGGGAAACACGCTCTCTCTGTAGCACATTTTGGTTTGGATCCTGCATTCGTCGTGTTTTACGAGGCTTGGACTTGGAGGTAAGTGGTTTCGAGGTGAGGTGAGGTGCATGGACTGCTCCACTGGTTGAGCTGCATTATGTCAGGAACAAAACATATGAGGACACTAACCCCAGGCGACAAGACACAAAAAACAAAGCAATAGAGGTGTAGCACTGAAAAGAGAAAAGCACACATACACACTGCGCATAATAGACCCGCAAGAATAACCCAGCTGACATCATGTCCTCCATGAACTCTCGCCCATTTTGGCTGCTAGCTTGAACACCTAGTTTCGCCTGACTGAGCAGACATTACTCATCTGCTGAGGTATCACACTTCCAGTTAAGATGATTGTGTAAAACTCATGTATTATTAAGAAATTTCCCTGTGACAGTCACAAACACACAGCCATTTGTGTTTTGGCAGAATTGTGCAGCTGATTGTGTAGCCAGTTGTTTCCACCGCTGCCCTGAGGGTTTTTGGATAGAGTTGCAACATAAGCTTTGGGTTTTGTGTGCTGTGGAGAGTGGGCACTGGGCACATCTGACCTCCGACCTTCCCACAGCCTCAGGAGGAGTAGCCTTTTTACTGAGAAAGGGAAGACCCTCATGCTGGTCCCACATGGCTCTCTCAAACTCACATTCCAAGGGATGCTTTTCCCACCATGGACCAAACACATCATTCTGTTGTTTCCTGGCTAAAATCCAAAGAAGTGGGCGATCCCATGAGTGGGGTCCTGCCCAGTGCTCATGGCAGACCTGACCTTCAGTAAATGCCACAGTTAGGCCATTCTCTACAGGTCAGGGGAAATATGGAGAGGGCCTGGATCTGGGAGAAAGGTCTTGTCCCTCTTATATGGCATAGAAACATTTTCATTTTCAACTGTATTCATGACTATATTCCAAGATACGTGACTCTACAAAATTAATCAAATTTTGTGTGATGCTTTGATTTTTACAGAGCAATTTTCAAATGTTCTGAATTATTGATTGAAACATTTTCAAGCTTTTGGTTTTACTAAAAATCTTATCATAAAATCATTTCATAATTTAAATCTGATGGATGTGGACATGAATACTGTACAGATCAACATCTGGTCCAGTTTCACACCAACATCCCACAACAGTGCATTACCAACAGCTTTGCCCTAAAGGAGTGAGAGGCCATTTTCCTGCAGTTGTTCATATCTATGAGTCTATCTGATAATACTGTTCTCTGACTCTTGAACTCTCTGGATTAGCTTACGTAAGATGGGAGAATGTTCCAGGACTAAGTCATCTTATTTATTTGTTTTCCAGAGATTCTCTTCATGTATTTGATTTTCAGCCCCTGATTAAGATGCTTTGAGTCTAAAAAATAAATAAATTAACAAAGAAGAAAACCAGACTTGTTTCATGTTCCCATTATAGAAGACTTTTGGGCACGCACACACTTTATACTTGTCTCCATCTCTACTATAACAAAAACAAATGTTCTCCCAAGACTGCTCTCCATCTTGTCACAGTATCAACATGTGACATTACAGTGTAGCATTTTGCCTTTGAATGATCTCTGCTTTTTTACAAAACAAAACTGGTATGCTATTTTTTTTTACTGCTTCTTTGGTTTGGAGTAATTCCAAAACATTAAAAATGATTCTGCAATGACTAACTCATTTCTATTTTTCTATTTCTTTATTAGTCCTTGCAGCCACATGTTGGGTTGGACCTTACCTATTTTAGAAGCAGTGGGCAGCTTCAGTACAGTGGCTGGGGGCCAATTCCAGTTCTGCGGCTAGTAGGAGTTCAGAGCAATGGTTTGAGTGTTCATATTACCTAATATGCTTGTTTTCAGGGTGGTTGGAAACTGGAGAAACCAGAGGAAACCTATAAGAGAACACAGATAATGTGTGTGGCCAATTTCTTTTTTTATATATATATATATCAGGGAAGTTCATGTTTGTGTTGTCTTTGCATAGATTGTTATCAAACTTGCAAACAAACACATACAGACACCTCTGTAGGCCTGCTTCTAAAATAACAGCAGACTGTGGTTGGTGCTGTTTTGTGCTGTCTTTTCTTTCTGGGTTTTGGGGTAGGTATATGTAATAATTTGCTGTCTGTTTAAAGCTAGAGTAAATCAGAGCGTCCTGAAGAGAATAGCTGTTGTAAACATGCAAATGGGCTGTAAATACTGTTCATGCAGTCATGCTGGTGGTTGAGTTTGACTTAGTAAGTATTTATACATTTTGAAAGACGTGGTTAGTGACTGATCCACAGTTTACAGCGGTTTTACTGTAAAACAACTAACTGCAGGACATATTTTTATACTATGGTAAGAGAAACAGGACATGTTTACTGTAGGAGGAGCATTTAAAACGAAATTGTTGACATGTGTTTCTAAAAACAACGCTAAATCTCTGCACACAAAACAGTTAAACACAACCCAAAAAAATGCACAACATCACTTTTTGTATCTCTTGGCTACATGAAACAGTAGCCTGCATTCAAATATGTATTATCACAACACAACATCGGGTTTTTAGTTGTGCTATTAATTTTTATGTCATATTCAACTACACATTTAGCTGCTTTTTATTTTCCCCTTACCCTTTCAGCTGCCTCTGTATGCACAATTATTAGATGAAAAACACTGAAAAAGACACTTCTCACTAACACAATGCTGTAACAACAACTGTGAACCAAAAAGAAAAAAAATTCTGTACAGTCAATAAAGAACAAGCGGTGGGATGTGTATACAGTGCAGCAAAAAAATCTTGCCTGCTGTGATCCAGTGACAGCATGTGGAGTGACGTAGCCAGCTCTGGATAGTGTACACATTAATATGACCACATGAAGTACATGCATGTGTGCTTAGAGCTGAAAATAACTCTTGTGTAGGATTACACTCCTCAGAAATACACTCCCAGTGGCACATACTGTACTTGTATACTATTTTGAATGACAGTGAGGATGATTTTATTTTTATAATGTAAAATACAGGTGATGTAATGTACTGCGTGGGATCATGGGAGTCGTTGTCTTCATTGTTAAACAACCACCACTGCTTGAAGAAACTGATGAAAAAGTCTCAGGCAGAAATGTCCACGGATAAGGTAGTGTATGAAAATAGTATTCTCACTATGTTTAAGTCTCGTACACCGACTTTCTTCCTCACTCTCTGACATATTATGTTGTTTTCTCAGAAGCTTTGGTGACAAATAAAAGGCATCGTTAGCTTGTGTAAAATTATGGATTTTTCTGGGTTTGAACATTGTTGGAAACATTTGGGATAATGATTTATTGCATGCATGTTACATTTATCTTTCACTTAAAAATGATTTAAAAAGTGAATAACTTGTGCTTGATTGCAGTTTAAAACCGATTCAAATCTGGTTACGCACACACACACACACACACAGGTTTTTCTTGTTCACCTTATAACTCTCCCTCTTTTTCTTTTTAACGTATCTCAATTTGTTTCGATGCACATAACTTTTGTTTGGATCTGGAGGTGAGCAGTATAGTGTAAACGTGCTTCCTTTGAGTAAGGTAACTGTAATCCAGGATATGTTCGGGATATGACCACCTTGTATTCACCAGGAATCCAGCACAAGTCTTCTCCCTCAGGGATTCTCTTTACATTTGCAACACTTCCCCTCCGACAACCGAAACCAGGCTGTGCACAGACAAGCAAAGTAAATGTATGCCAGGCCTCAGTGTCTGTGCCCCAGGGAGAGCTCCACACCATCTAGATGAGCAGATTAGATAGAAAGAAGATGAAAGAAAGAAAACAAATCAGAGGCAAAGGTGGAAGGAGGGAATATCAGTATGGTGTGAATTTCTCTCCGTTGCACTAATAAACAAGCGTAAGTAGGAGAGGGGATGCAAAAAATAGAAGTGAAAATGAATTGAGATGAGAGAAAATAGAAATCTAATTTGTAGTGTTGGTTAATAAGAGTGAGAGAGAGGGGGGTGGTGGGTGAGAGGAGGGAGAGCAGCCAAATGACAGAGGCGTGTTTGTGTTCTGATTAGGCTGAGCCAAATGGAGGCGGCTCACCAATGGAGATAACCAACAAAGACATCTCTTCACTGGGGACAAATCTATGAACATCTTTTCACGGTCAATAGACGGAGGCATTCTTTTGTTTTGATGAAGGGGGGAAAAAAATCAGCCTCGGTGGATCCATGAATGCAGCACAAAGTTTACCGTTCATCTACTCCGGAATGAAGCAGATAACAAAAATTCCTGCTATTTTTTGTTTGTGTTTTTTGAGTCTAGGGGCATGAAAGTGAGAGCCATTTTCTTTAGTCCTTATACTTAAGTGAGCCGCTACTTGAAGCTATGTTATCATTATGTTCTTACGATCTAAAATGTTGAATGTCTGTTCACTCTCACCCTGGCTGCCAAGATATGATGCGCTCAAGCTGAATAAACAATGATGTGGGCTCTTTGGGGTAAGACAGGCTTCCTGGCATGGGTGTGCCCGCACCCTGTTCGCTCTCTCATCTTAATGGATGGCGACAGTGAATAGATCAGATCCATGGCAGTGCTGCTGATGGGGTTCAGACTGAGGTTTTCTCTCTGGCAGGGAAATAAGGCTGGGATACAGCCAGCGTTGCCAGGCAAGGACAAACTTAAATACTGATAGACTCTTTGATGAGGTCACTGTGTATCACACAAAGGCCTTCTCTCTCTCTGTCACTTTAATTGAATCTATCTATCTATCTATCTATCTATCTATCTATCTATCTATCTATCTATCTATCTATCTATCCATCCATCCATCTATCCATCCATCCATCTAATCTATTCACTGCCACTATCTAGCTTTGAGTCCTCTCTCTCTGTCTGACTCATGCACACATCCACATAAACACTATGCTGACTCACACATTGCCGGAGGCAGAAGAGAAAAACACGGCCATCCTTGGGAAGCTAATTAAAAGGATAATCATCCCCTTGGTTGAAAATATTCCCTCCTTGGTGTCGGTCAAACCAGAAAGCAAATCATATGGTTATTTTTCTGTAAATTACAAATATAAAATGCTCCTCCGCACTAGATTCCCAGACGTCTAATTACAACATTGAGAGAGAGAAACAACTGATCCATGGTGGAAGAGGTTAGAAACCCAAAGAAAGATGATATGCTAGCGGAAGAAATGTGATTGCAAAGAATGGTGAGAAAAGAGTGATTTCTTTTTAGCGCTTGCACACTTCACATGCATTGTGTGCACTCATGCTGTGATTGTGTTTTTTGGTTTTCCTTATCTGTTTATCTGTTTTTCTTCTTGTCGGATCTCATCCTGCCTCTTGGGCTTGTCTCGCCCACAAACTGGAGTTTCAGGTTTTTAAAAAAAGTCTGTTCGTTGACATCAGCGGCTATGCTGTCAGACTCTTCTTGTGGAATATAACACCATATCTAACCTCATTGTCCACAATTTAAAAACCAAGAGAATCAGGTTACCTCAGCTTAGATTACATCATCTCTAATCCCAGGACAATTAACCATCAACCCCTCGTTTGAGAATTAGAATGCTTGTTCAATTGAACCCTCTAATCACAGAGTTTCACCGTCATTGGAACTGGTAGTTTTGAGAGAGTGAACAGAGCGGAACAAAACGATAGCGTAGTGGGCAAACTGAGTCCCAGTCTGGGAATTCCTGCAGGATTGTTTATGTTCTGGAAGAGCAGTAGGGAAAGGGGACAACGCTAATGTTGTAATGATGACAATAGCGGTTCTGTGTCTGTAAAACAATGTGTATGACTGGCAAAGCAAAAGCCAAGATTCTTTTGATTTACGTTCTGACCTCCAAACGATCCTGAATGGCCTTACAAACAAGCAGCTACTCAGAACGAGAGATGATGACCTGCCCCCCCCTCTCTGTGCGTGAATAAACAAGTGACCCACGTTGGGTCTGTGAGAGGTCACTGCACAGCGGAGTTATAGAGATGGACGGAGGAGAGGGCAGACAGACAGTGGGCCTCAGAGGGACAGAGAGTGAGGGAGCAGGGAGGAGAAGAGGAATGGACAGAGAGGGAGGGAGAACGAGAGATAGATGTTGTGTGTTTGTTTCTCTCTGTGGCCTCTGCTGCCCTCATGGACCCGGCCACCACAGGGCAGCCACGGGGCAACTTAGGCTTCTGCTGTTTTGACTATATAAAGATTGATAGCTCCCTTCAGACTCCCCATCAGCTCTATGTCCCTTGTGGCTTCCCTCATACCTTGGTCTCTACATACCTTGGGCCCTGACTTGATGGCAAGCTGTGTTCAAAAACACATTAATGTCTTTAAAACAAAATAAACAAGGCATTTATCACTCACAACTGCAGAAAGCAAATTGCTTAGTAAACCTTTTTATCCGTTCTGGACTATGGTGATGTGATTTATATGCACTCTACTGCCTCCAGTCTTGAACCGTTCAATGCAGTTTATCATTGGGCCCTTATGTTCATAACTAGAGATGGCTTTAGAACATATTGTTGTTTACTATATGAGAAAGTTGGGTGGCAGTGAAAAGAGAAGAGCACTGCATTTTTATTTATGTACAAAGCACTTCTTGGTAAAGTACGAAGATATCTCCACTAAACAATTTGCAAAAATGTGCTAAACAATAAGAACCATTTTGCTCCATTTAAGACCCTCCTGACTTGCTCTGAGCAGTGTGAATGACAGTGTTTTCTTTGACTCATTGTTGTGAGTTTGGTTTTATTGCAGATGAATATACATGTAGTATATGTATTATATGTAGTGTATGAGAGGGAAATTGAAAAAGAGAGTTTGTTCTAAATGGTCCACAACTGTTTTAAATAAAGGATGATGATGATGATCTCCAGTCACATGCAGCCATGTTAAAAGGTGGCGGACATCCACCTTTTTTCAGCTTTTATCTGCCTTGAATATATTCTGATCCCAGGATCAACTCATCTGGTGGTTTTGTTTTACCTCCTGTGACACTTCGGAATTATTGAGAAAGAAAAATCTTAACAAAGGAAGCAATAACAGAAACAGATAAGTGGAGCCTGATATTGAAACATCCTGACCCAGGATCAGGCTGAAGCACCCTGTCTAGACATCAGCTCCACTTAATGATGGCATCCCATAGCACCCAGACCTCATTTTGCTTTCTCTGTTTCTTTCATACTTACCCGCTCATCTCTTCTCTTTTCCCATTTCCACGACTCAGTTCTCAAAATTTTCTGACCTCTGGAGCTCCCTTTTGTTTTTGATCTCTGACTCCCCTGGTGTATCTCATCACTCTCTGAGGCAGGCTTAGGTGTGGCTTGCTAGTGATGATGACACTGAAAGGAGGATGTGGTAAAATCGCTGAACTAGCGATGATATGGCGACAGAGAATGCAGACAGAATACAAGACTTTATCCTCCTAACAAACCAAAGATTGAGGTTCCTCTTTTCTCCACTCATATAACCTAACAATGCAAGTGGCTTGTTAATGAGTACACAGTAAGGGTGCATGAGGACAGAGCGTATGCATGTTTAGTGGCTCAGTTATTGTGACAGGGTTACAATTAAGGGAAGCCTTAACCACGTCACGCTGCCCTCATTATATTGCAATTACGTTCTTGATTGTGAAACAAAGGTACACAACAATGGTTTGATAAGACCTCTTGTTTAATGAGACTTTTCTGTAACTCCTGTGTTCATTCAATTAGTAAACAGGTCTTCCATTCAGGCCTGGGCACCCCTATTCTCATTTTCCCAAATGCGACACACCCCCTCCCCTCAGTGCCCCCAAAATTCCACCCACCCCCTGCCCTTCGCCTTCAGCGTCCCACATTGGGTCTTGGCATCCCCCTGAACATTCAGGACGAACAGACTCCTCCCCCAACCTTGGATCCCCTTCCCCCTTCCCCTCCGCCCCCCCCGCGCACACACCCATTTGATTGTGATTGACAGTGTCTTTGTTCCATTGTGCGTAGCTGTCGCCTCTGATGAAGACACATACACAGAGCTGAAGCGCTGCGCTCATTGTATACTGCACAGAAACTACAGGTCTGCAACCAGTTGCACTGTCCTCTGATGATGAGCTCCATGCAGTCCAACCGGGTGAGTGTAACCAGCCTGGACACTGCAGGGCATGTCAGGGTGGCACGGGACAGGGTGTGTGCAGGCAGGCTAGGCTATCCAGACCAGACCGCAGGCCTCTCCCAGTGTGGACCAGGGGGTCCCGGCCTGATGGGCTAAGGGGGCCAGCTGGAGAGGGAGGCTCAGTGCTGCGCAATGTGTCTGAGGAGGCCGTCATTAGGGTTCACCCCTCCTCAGGGATGGGAACCAGGTCACATTCTCTCACACGGCACAAAGCAGGGTGTGTGTGTGTGAGGGGTGGGGGTTCAAGGGAGGGGTTTTGATGGGGAGCAGGCCATGACCTCTTTATATCCATCAACAGATCACTAACTTGGCCCATAGACATGCTCATACAACACATTCTCTCTCTCTCTCTCTCTCTCTCTCTCTCTCTCTCTCACACACACACACACACATACACACACACACACACACACGCATACATGCAAACACATGCTAATGTCTGCATACGTGCACATGCACGCACACTCACAAATATGCATATGCAAAAGCATGTATGTGCTCTGCAAGAGGCATTGTGTGTAAATGTACCTGAATAAGGTCCCAATAGCGTAAAAGTCTGAGATACTGTTACTGTTACAATTATGCTTACCAGTAAAGAATATGTACGTCTTTCCAAATTAACATTTAAAAATGATCAGTATAAACTGATGTTGACTCCAATGAATCCAATGAATGAAACAAATGTGCTTGTAATGCATGACAGCCAGTGTTTTTAACAATTTTAAATCACGATTTGAAGATTTGATCTATTCAGTTATATTGCACTTGTCTACGTCAGGACACTGAGGGAAAATTCCTTTACACTACAGCTTTGCTTGCTGCTGTGAAATCCACAGGTTGGCTGCCAGGGAAAAAACTGTGAAATACTGCCCCCTATTGGTACCCAAGTAGTCTTGCAGGCAGTGAGAAAGACCTTGCAGTATCAGGGGTCTTTTTGTGTCAGTAATTATAACAAGTGGACATTTTAGGATCAATCAGAATTCTGTTTATTACTAAATCAAAATGCTAGATTAAACATATCTGACCCAACCCCTCACAAACTTTTATAAATCGAAACATCAGTTCATCAAAAGATTAAAAATATGATTTAACAGCAGTTATGACCATGAGAACACTATGTTAAGGCAAACATTAAGGGCACAACACAATAAAAGCAGATATATTCTCTCTGTTTCCGTCAGACATGTTACAACTCTGGTGAGCCTGAGTAAAGAGTTATCTAGGCTACAAATTATAGCATTATTATTTCTCTATAATCTTATTGTTTTTCTCTGTAATTGAGTTCATTTTTGTGCTTTTTTTAATCTGTCCATGGGTTTTGTATCTTATGTCCTGTCTGTGTTACTATATACACGTCTGACCACTTCAGTTCCTCCCATAAAGCAATGACCAAGGCATGGCATTCACTTTATAATATGTATATAGGATAATCCAATGTGTGTGATGCTTGTATTTCTATGCTTCTCTGTGTGTATGTGTGAGATCATGAGGTCATCCTGCAGACATCTCTGTGACAAACTTGTGCAACTGTGCATGTTGTCTGGCAAAGCTTATCATGGTAGTGTCTTTGAACGAAAAGGCGCCTCCTCTCTTCTCTCAGGGTTACTGGCTCTACTCTACCTGCTTTGCCCCAAACCTCAGGAAAGGGCAGTAGGGAATGGGTGGGGTCAACAGGGCAGGATCAGACACCCTCTTCAGTTAGGTGAGATGGTGCGTCTACGCAGGCAGCTGCACGTCAGGCACTTGAGGATGCTCATGGTGATGTGCATGAGAGGGCCGAAATTGAAGAGGAGGTTGTAGAAAGTGTTTACAGACAGGCCACCAGTCTCATCTGCGTACTTTAAGGCCACTATGGGTGTGTAGAGGTTGTTGGTGAGATTCCTGAAGCGTGGGCTGCTTGACTCAATAACCTTCTTAATGCACTGCAAGAGATGAGAAAAAAAAGACAGTTTTCACTGATTTGATTGCTTTGTAGGCTTGTTAAATATATCAGTTAGTGACCAGAGGAAAGCAACATTGATCCTTGAATCCTGAGACAGATTTGGAATGAAGCTATTCCCTTACTTTGGCTATGTCCTCTGGCATCTGGCCCATGGCGTCGAATATATCTATGGATGATGGCAGGTAAACGTCTTTAAAATATCGAACTGTGTCGGCATCTGCTCCCGGATACTCCATCTTGGCCACATCCTCCATCATCTTCGTCTCAAACTCAGTGTGCACGGGGCCAGGCTCAATCATGGACAGGCTGTGGGCAGTCAGATGCAGAAAGGCCCGTGAGGGAGCATGTACAGTACAAAGTGAAGACAGATGTGAAGGAAGAACAGAGGAAAGAGGGTAATCTACCGGATATTGAACTTCATCAGCTGCACGGCCATGCTCTCACAGAAACCTTCCATGGCAAACTTAGAGGCAGTGTAAACGTCATTGAACACCACTCCTAAACCAACAATACAGAGAGAAAAAAGGATATCAGTGCATTGTATTCTCAAATAGTTAATTAACAGCAGACATGAGTCAAGCATCATTTACACATAAAGCTACTTGAATCAATTAAGTAGATAAATAGAACAATACAAGTGCCAGACAGAATATGTAAGTCAGTTTATCTAAATTGCATGTGATTGACAGCTTATCAGATACTCTTTAACTTGTTCTGGAAAACCCCGCCCGTCTGGCACTTCAAACAGGTTATATCAAACATTAAAGACTCATAGCAACTAGTTGTTAATTGACTGAAGTGAGGTCAGCAGACCTTTACTGGCATAGACCAACAGCTAATGAAAAAAATCTTTAAACACAGAAACTTTCATCTGTCAAGCGTTCTCATATAAGCATTCAACATTTAAGATATTTAAAATACTGAAAATAATAGTATTAAAAACACTATTAAAAAATTACCAATCTTATCTAATAGATCCTAAAGCAAAGAACAAACTGTGTTTCCAGCTCAATATGAACCTCGGATGATCAGCATATGTTATCTTGTAACTTAAAGAAATGTAGATTTAAATTCTCCTGCTGTTCTGCTGAGCCTTAGACAAAGTACAGATGTCAGAATTATATCAAAAATCTTGATTTTTCAGGCATTTATGACAGACTGAAACTGTGACACTTTAGTTTTTTAATATCTGAGTGCAGTGCTCCTGGCTACATGTACAAACATAAACCAAGTATCTTTTCCTGTGTTTATGGATCATACCCTGAAGACCCATGACACTGCTCATGACCACAATGTGTCCTGAACGCCTCTTCTTCATGTCTGGCATCACTTCTTTGATCATGCGAACCACACCGAAGAAGTTGGTCTCAAACACTTTTTTCATCTCCTCGATGCTGATGCTCTCCACAGGTCCCAACAGGCCCACACCTGCGTTATTGACTGACAGGAAACACACAAACACACAGGTGACACACTGCTTGTACCTCCAACACCACACATGTTAAGACTTTTGAATGATCCTGTTGACTTAATATAAAGTGATATATCTGGATTGTTCACACTGTTCTCTTGGCCTTTCCACAAGAATAGATCCCTCATTGACAGACTACAGATGGATTTACTCGATATTGCCAGCAGATGTCAGCGTGTGACAGCAGCAGAGAGGTGTGATGTAACACCAGTCCATGTTGCAGGGCCTCAGGGTCTTGAGTAATTAGGTGAAGGGGGATGTAATGTTGGATTTAGAGTGAAATGGAGGCAGGTTTATAAATAGAAACTTTATCCAGACTTAAGGTTGAAAACAATCACCTATTCAAGAGTTATTAATCCATCAGAATGCAATGTACTGCCACCAGACTGACCATGAAATGGCTTAATGTTTTTATATAGAGCGACTGATCACAACTAAGAGCTCAATGAAATGTTGGTGACCTGCTGAGATTTCTCGGATTCAAAATACACCTTCTGCTTTGTTTTAGCTGTAAGGACAAGCTAATTACAGAAAGTGTTGTGGGCAGACAGAGCTGCAGACTTTCAGCTAGATTTCACACACTCGTGAAATCAGTATGGTGGTCATTTCTGTTTTGGTGCAGAATCTATCTGCCCACTGGAATTTCAAGACTCTCCCAATCTCCTCCCCCCCCGCCTACCCTTTATGTCAACTGCAAAACCAGGGGAGGACACTGTTACAAGAGAGTCACAGCTATGAATGTTCAGAAACTTCATCCTTAAGTTCTATTATTATCACAGTAATAACACTGTTATTGGTGACAGGTCTATTCGATTTTTACTGTTACTGTCTCATGAGCGTATGAGTCTTTGTGTTAAATAGAGGCTATGGTTAGTGCTCTATGTATTTTGTTATCATTGCTACACACACAGATGAGAAAATGAGTAAGGCCATACAGTATATTACTTTATCACTTTAGGTTACAGACTAGCAAGATTAATCAGCTGTTCTAAAATATTTAATAAAAGAAACAAACACATCAAAGGGTGACTTTGGTTTATTTCAACTTGGACCCTTTTTCCTCGTTTTTGTGTCCATGTGACTGATGTGGACGACAGTGTTTGAAACTGGTCTGCTGCTGACTGAGAACACTTCAGCCAGAAGGAAGAGCAGATGAGACCTTTTTGTTAAAGAACAAAACCACTTTGTTTAACCACAAACAGCTGCTGTGTCACTCTCGCCAAATCCACCAGACTATAATTTCTTTATTGTGAAAAACTCGACAGAAACACAATAAAACTCAAGAAAAACTTCTTTAATAGTTTCCTGTTCATCACCAACTCTGGTTTGATCAAAATAAACCCTTAATCCACTGATTAGACGTAAAAATGTTCTGGCTTTTAACCCCATTCTCCCTCGCTGCTTCTCTGATGTCTGCCTTTCCTCTCGCAACGTTTTCACATCTAACGCAGTGACTGAAAGGTTTTATTTGGACCAAATGCAGTGGAAAGGCAAACCAGGATGGCTTTGGTGAGTTTTATTTTGTTTTTCTGTTAAATTTGAATGATACAATATCTATTTCTGCAAATGGAGTCTGGTGGCTTTGGAGTGCTAGCGGCTGTTTCTGGTTAAAAAATCTTCAACAAAAAGGTTCATCTCTGTAGGGATCCTTTCCATCCTGTTATCAGAAACCCAGAATAACAATCTGAGCCTGTCAGTGACAAAAACAAGCACTTTAAGTGGTCGTACTTTGATGTGTGCAATTGCCTGGAGGGATTACATTGCAGCCCGTTTGCAGCACTCTAGCTCAATACTAAAAAAGTTGTCCCCATTAGTCACTTAGATACAAAAACATGGGGAAATAGGGTCCAGGTTGAAAAAAAAAAGTGAAGTCACCCTTTAATAGATATATGTTGATCTACAGATCGAAGAAGCCACGTCATTGACAGCTGGGGAAGGGCTCAAATGCGGATGCAGGGCCTAGTTTCTGGTGTGTGTCACTCACTCAGGATATCGATATGGCGGTCCTTAACATTGTTGATGCACTGCTTGACGGACTCGTCACTGCACACGTCTAGTGGAAGCAACATCAGGGTCTTGCCGTATGTATCTCCTGCTGCCTCTACGAGCTTGTCCTTTTTCTTCAGATCCCGCATGGTGGCGATGACTGATAGGGAGAGACAGCGAGGAGGAACAGGTTATAAAACATTGCAAAAAAAATGAGTGGAAATGACTGTGTGAAGCCCTCCAGTTATCAGTGTTAAAGTGACTTTTGTCTGATTTTTTTATTCATCATTGAACTGGCAATCATTGGTGAACTCATGAATAACTGTTTTCTGTAGGAAAAGAGAAAAACTCCAGATCCATTGTCACACTGTTGAAGAAAACACACAGAACCCTCTTATCTGTGAGGCCACCACCAAATGACTTCCTTAACACACACACACACACACACACATACACACAGTGTTGTGACAGAGTCAAATGTGCGGGTCAGAGTTCCCAGCAGTGACCACGCCTGTCAGTTTACAGAACACAGAATTGATTTCCTGTGAACTTTACACGCTGAGCAACATTAACCTACATACAGCACAGGAATCTATCATGGCCAGTGACAGCAGCTATCAGCACAGTGTTCACTTGGCTTTCATGCCGTCTTCCATGTTGTGTGTTGTGCTAACACCGTGCTGACTGACGTTATCTAGCAGGGAAAAGACAGACAGGGCTGTTGCACAATGGCAATCAGGAGAAGTAAACAACCTCTTATGCAGACGTTCATCTGGATCTTCCTGTTGTCCTTGACAGATGAAGACACACCTCACCTGATTCTTGTCTAAACAGAGACGGGGCTGGATCAAAAGATTTAAAGAGCGATTGCCACGCTGTGGAGGTTTTCCAATCCTGTGCAATGTTACTGATCTAACATTTCATGATGTATAATACTAAAACTAGGGCCTGTGTCATGTAACTTGTAGCAGTCAAATACACACTGCGCATTCATGACGTCTCATGAAGTCTAATTAATCCTAATCTTATGATTTGAGATCTGTGTGTCCATGAAGCAACAAAGAGATTTAGGGAACAACAGATCCATTGTTCCTGTGGCTCCTGCAGGAATTATTCTTGGGCTGCTTAAACATTCTTGAATGAACCACATTGCATTGCATACACACAGAAGTCTTTTTGGGGTTTTTCTCTGAGTTTGGTGCATGTTTCTGCAGCTAATGAATACTTTATGCGCAATGCAATATTTAATCTCTGTTGGATTTCCTAAAGACCCTGGAAAAAGAGCAGATCAGCGTCATTGCTCAGAGGTGGCCTCATTTTCACATTGTGAAAAGAATCAGCTCAAACTGTTGTTGAGGGAGCAGTTAATCACTTCTGTTTTGCTCATCTATTTCACTGTAATAAATCCTGTCAGGTCCTGATGGCCCCAAAGATAAATAAAACTCTAACTAACCCTTGCTCAGTGGTTCCTGAATTGGCAAAAGCACAGCAGTAATGAATTAAATTGGCTAAAATGAGTTATATTAGAGAATGCATACGATGACTGATTGACTGAAGTCACTGACTGTAACAGCCAAATATTTAACCCTGCATTAAGTCACATCTAACAACAAAGGGGGGCCTGAAGGCAAACTCTTACCAACAGGGGTGGGGGTGGGAGTGAGGTCTAACATTAGTCTGTCTGAGGCTTCATGACATGGTTTTGGATCTCTAATTCCTAGAATGACATTAATGATGGCTGGGAAGCAGCAGAGGAGACGCACAGAGCAACAATGTCAAAGTGGGACACCCTAACTCCTCTGTGCACCAATGAAGTCCTCAAACAAGGCCCTTGCTTTGGAGTGAACCCTCGCTTGTACAGGTCTCAAACTTTGTCCCCCTTTCAGCACTCGCTCCACTGAGGGGACTATAGGCACATTAGACACGGCACTAAACCGGAGCAGGCGGTCTACAATTCACTTCGATAAAAGGGGTCTTTGTGCTGAAGAAGTCACTTGAAAGAGAACTGACAAGACTCCTTTTATGATTCCGCCTGGCAAGCGGCATCCTCGCAGAGTTCTGCCCTGGAAACTGCGCTTTCAGATGATAATAGTTGAACCAAAGGGGCGACTGAATCCCAGTCCTTACAAAAGGATATGGATCCGATATCACTAGGGTTAGCGTTTTTCAAGTGACACCACACCGAGTCTCTTATTTGCGTTAAGACGGAGAGTTGCGCATGAAACTCAACCGAACTTTGTGCGTAAAGGAGACGTGGTGCAATAGCGGAGCTCTGCGGGGGGAAGTAAACACGGAATAGGCTTCGCAGCGAAGCACACTGTTACAGGCTTGTTACTAACAGCTCCGATCAAAGAAACAATGTAGAAGAAAGCGCATTTACCATGGTAACGCTTCTTTTCATCTTTGGCCAGCGTGACGGCGATTCGTAACCCGATGCCGGAGGAGCAGCCGGTGATCAGCACAACTTTCTGCCCGCTGTTCGCCATGATTTGTCCGGGTAGGCGCTGTGTTTTTCAGCGGTCCTCTGCTCCGGATGGTCGCTGCCGAGGGAGCTGAGTTACCGATCACCGGACTTTAAAGAACTAAAGCGGATCATGCAGCCGCCGCAGCCATGTGAGCGTCTAATTCAGTCACATGTTCAATCAAATCAGGGACCAAAAAACACTTGGTATCGCAAACAGCCCTCACTGACAAGATTTTCTTCTTGATAGGTGCCGCCTGCCCTGAAAATACACTTAATTCCTCTAAATGTGTGTGTCCGTGCATGCGCGCACGTGCGTGTGGAAGAGGGGGCAGTGCTTATTTGATTTCTGAGCTGTGTGACCCCAACAACAAGTACCACGCACACACACGCACACGCACACACACACACACACACACACACACGAGCTTTTGTCCTTAACTGATGAGATCTCTGGTTCACTGTTAGTATCTTCAGTAGGACCAAAAACTATTATGCAACATTTTAGATTAATTTAAATCTAATACATGTAAATAAATCAGTTGATTCAATTGTCAATATGTGTTGCACAAATAGCTTACCCAAATCGTATCTCCCTGTTTTTTAATTTTTTAAATTTTATTATTTTTTTATATATAAAACTAGTCCTCCCACGCTCACCTTCATTTTTGAATGTTCTGTTTATGGTAATTTAATGCGCTGCATTGTACCGCCATCTGGTGGTAAGAACCAGTGCAGCACTCTTAAGAAGCACTTAGGCTTTTATTAGATTGTGCTATTTGCATGACTGTAATCCAAATATGAACTAAATATAAGTATGTAAGAAGTCTGGTCTGAGTTTGTTAATGCCATCAGAAAGTGTTGATGTTACGGTGGCTAATGGGCTCTCTTCTTGACGGATGTTGTAAGAGGTTAAAGTGCGTCTGATAAGATCTCAAAACAAACTTGCTTCTCTTTCCTTGATTAAAGTCCAGAGTGCAAGAGTCAGAGTCTGTCGTGTTTGGGCCTGTTGCTGAATGTGATGCAACCACATGTAAACTGTGAAAGGTTTGGCAGGAGACTGAATATGTTTTTCACTGACTCTAATACTGATTCTAATAAGCCCAAAGCAGGGGTGAGTGGATGATCAATGTGGAGTGATTTATACTTTTGGTTTATGTTTGACCTGTGAACAAGTGGGCACCATTTGAAGTCAATTGATTGTAATTTTTTGCAGGCATGAGACTTTTTTGTTCTTTATTGTGTTACAAGTTGGCATCAAATGTATATTGTCAAAAAATAATAGTTTTACTTTTTCCAAGTATGGACCCAGCCTTTAGCTGATCAAACCAGATTTCCTTCTCGGGTAGCTTCACTGGTGATTTTTGTCCTTCTCTTTTTACTTAATTCAATTTCAATTCAATTTGTTGAGCTTTATTGGCATTAAAAGACAGTGTTTATAACACCAAAGCAAACAAATAAATATGTAATGAAAAATAATTACCATGTAGGTTATATATAGATAATAATGTTACAACATTGCAACACTAATAGACACCTGACCATAAGAAGAAAAAAATGACAAAGGTCAATTTGAGCACAAAAAAGACAAAAGACAATCTGGTGGTGTTTCACTGGATGTCCCTCAGGTAGTGGCAGGAGGACAGATATTTAGCTACTAAGATATTACTTTCTGGTTGCAAATTGTTGTAGAACAATGAAGAAGACTAATCCTCTTATTTTGACATATTCATCACAATGTAGTAATAATGCATCCCTTTCTCCACCACGAACACAGAATATCTTCCCTGGGCATCCAGATCTGTGTATGATGACCAGTCTCTCAGCCAGGCCGTGTCCTCTGAGTCCGTCCCTCGTCAGCGTCTTTCTCAGTGTCTCATCAGTCCTGGTGGTCAGATATTCTGACATCGTGTACTGTTGTTTACTCACTTACTACTCACTCAATGTTTCTGCATATACTTTAAACAAAATGCCATGCTGACATTATATGATGCACATTTCAAACACAACTGCTGGTTTCCACAATAAGGATGTTTTCTGATTTGATTTCAAAAGAAATAGAGGCCTATATATTCTTAATGCTTTGAAATATTTAATGTATTTAACTTGTTTATTGATTAATGGCATAATTAACACCATTACATGTGTTTTTAAAGATTGCTTGAAATATTAATGCCCCTCAAGGGACTGGTGTTGGAAATTAGCTTTGGGTATGTACACATGTACAGTACATCAGACACCGCTTCTGCAACTATCAGTGTTTTTCTGCGTGTGTCCCTTAGAAATAAAATAAAGGGTGTATCCTCTATTGACGTTTTTCTCCTCAGCTCATGAGACCTGATTACGTATTCCAGTGATGAAACTAAAACTTGCATCGTCAACATTTCTGCCCCTTTAACATATTGCAAGCACCATGATGTTTATGGGTGCCCCTGTTTAACCCCTTTAATCCCATTACCATTTTAACACGTGAAGACCTCAAACACAGTGTGAAGCATTCATTTCACTATAAGGACATAATAAGAGAGTAGGTGAAAGCTGAGGACATCCACTAACACAGAGCAGCAGAGGGAACAGTGGGAGAGGACAGAGACAGGCTCTTGAATTTTATAGCCCGTTTGTCTCCTGTGGGGGTAAACTGAGGTTACAGGCCTCCATCTTCAAGATGAGCCAATCATTTCTGTCATAACTTTGAAAGGAGAGATTCTCCCACAGGGAACACATATTTTAACAATGAGTGGAGTCCTGGCCTGAACCAACAAGGGTCAGCCAGAAACCAGCAGACGGGTGGTGTGAAGACAGGTTAAGCTTTAAGCTGAAAAAATCAACCTCAAGCACGTAATGTGACTCATCGTATGACATTATCATGTTTTAATATTGTGTTTTCATAGACTCCTGACCATCAGCTGTCTATTGTGCTGAGGACAGAGAGCAGCAGACTGTCAGCGTACACAGAGTTCAGGCCCAATTTCCTCGTTCTGTCTCACAACGCTAATGTCGGCTTATTTACAGCATCCCTGAGCTAAAACGCATTTCTCTCACTGAAAAGCAGAAGTTTACAACAAGATAATAAAAGTGAAATTTGCATTGTCAGAGAGAGCGACCTTAAATCCGAGCTGACAGTGTGCAAAACAACATGCACCGCAGTGACATTTTAGTTTATATATTTACATATTTCTCAGATTTTAGGCATTAGGCTGACAATCTTGGAAAATTGAGTGTAAAGGTAGAATATATCAGCAACAAGAAAGAGTCAAGAAGAAGATTCTTTATTGTTACATACTCAGTGCAACGTAGTGTAACTCATTCACTGCATTTAAACCATTCCTGATGGACACCCGGGGACCAACTCCAGGTCAGTTCCTCAATGAGGGGGATTGGCAGGACAATTAACTTAATATACATGGTTTTTGATGGTGGGAGAAATGGAAGCAGCTGGAGGAAACCCACACAGGGACGGGGAGAACATGCAAAGTCCATAAAGACAGGCCCTGCTGTGCCTCAGCTGGGTATCGAGTGCAGGTCTTTCTTGCTGTGAGGCGACGGTGCTAACCACTGAGCCACCGTGTTTCCCCACCACTACACTGTCATATAAGAGAAGAGTGATTTGAGCCTGTACACTCTTGACATGAGTGCAAAATCCTGTATGGCTTTTATCTTTTTGCATTTTTATGGCGGATCGCCAGGTGGTGGTCTGAACAAATGTCAAGGTCAGGGACAGATAGAGAATGAAAAATGACCATGATCCTTTGACCCAGAACAGCCCACCAACACTGACACATTTTACTACCAAATCATTAATTTGGAGTAAATTCTAATTTAGATTATACTAAAAGTATAAACTCAGTCATAAAACTCATAGAAACCAACCTTTAAGCTACAATTGCTCTTTAAGTAAGGAGTCAGGAGTAAGGAGTCCATGCTACATTGCATTTCTGTTTAGCTTTCATCAACCGCTGGCCAACAGAAAAGCTGTTCGTACTCCAGATGGTCAGTTCACCTGTGGATATGGCTCTAAATAGGCCAGAGCAAGCTCATGGAGTAAGGTCAGGGCCGTTCCTGGCATGCTTTCCCCTGTGCCTCCGGAGAAAGTGGACAGGTGTGGATGGAGATGAGTAGGGGTGCCGGACAGCCACTGATGTCTATCACCCTCCAAGCTATTGCTGTGGAATTTCAGAAGATTGAGGCACCAAGACACAGACAGAGTGAAGAAAGAAACATAGAGGAGGGGATGGCACAAGCCTCTACACGCTTTTCCTGCCACGTGCTTTCTCTGCTGTTAATGTCTTGTTGTAAACCCTCCTCCCTACTTCACCTCAGACGTTTCTCTCTCCACTTTCTCTGCTGCACCTCTTTTCTAACCCTGCTTGTAATCAATTTTTTAAACATCCTTCCTCGGACCTTTCACCTGTTCTCTCCAACTCCTCTGAGCATACTCCATCTGTGCCCTGCGCTCAAATCATCTGTAACCTCTTCATCGAAGTCCAAGTCTTAGAAAATGAAACCCCTGTCCACTCTAAACCTTCTTTTATAGGTTAATAGTCAATTTCCTGTGAAGTGATTTTTGAGGACACATGAGCAGATGCTCCTGGAACGTTCACGGCTTCTTCAGCTGGTTTCTTAAATGTCTGTTTTCACTCATCATAATTAAAGATGGCTTGAGTGATTATAAAAATGCTCCTCTGAATCTACAGTGCACATCAAACTGTGTATACAAAAGAATGATGTATGCACTGCATTTCAAACATTTTTTGTAACATTTTTTATTCTTTGAAATACACCATTTTTATGCATGGTCATTCTTTATTATACAGTGAGTGCATCAGACTGATTATCCCTTGTTTCCCTCCTCCTCCTTTCTCTCCCTCCTGTTGGTGGTATCTTCATGCAGTATTATTGGACAAGAGGCAGACTCTGGCTGATGCTACTGGAACGATAGGGGACTCCGGCTGTGTGAAAGGGCCCAGAGGACTGGAATGTTTGCCACAGGTCAGGAGTGGCGCTTTCTGCTCTTTTGTGTGCAGTCTGCAGAGGAGGTGTGGAATGCAAACTTCATGAGAATAAAAGGGACGAAGGGAAAGAGTAGCTGGGGGTCGGTGGGCGGGAGGGAGACTTAAAAACAGAGAAAGAATGGGTGCAAAGACTCAGAAAGGAGTGAGCTGGGAAAGTGTTTTAGGGGTTCTGAGGCGGACAGAGAACGCCGATAATTGAGAGAAAGTGCTAAAAGAGTAGCTGCACTAAAAGAGGAGAGCTAAAAGTGTTGCTGCAGCTGCAGACCACACACAATGAACAGTCCACAGAGAGCGCTTTGAGAGCAATAACACTGATGATCATAATGTGGCATTTCTGAGCACCAGTGAATGACTTTCTTAGAAACCTTCATAGAGCTACAGCTCATCTCTGTATGTTATTCAGGCATTCTCAATCACATGCCAGTTGAGAAGCATTTTGAAACTGTGAAGTTTAGATTGGACAAACATTCATACAGTATTAGCTAATTCAGATGTGTAGGCAACTATTTTTGTGGCACAAAATGTCTTCATGGAAACAAAGATCGTTGATCATAAAGATCATTGTCACTTAATGGTGATTTAGAGGTTTTCTGAGAAAGCAAAGAGAAACATCAACATGGTGCCAGTTACATCCTGATCTTAGGTCAACAAAGTAAACAGATGGATTCCCGGGGGGATGGCGTCCACTTAGTCCCTGTGGAACCATGTTACAGACCTCTTCTGATGAAATCATTTGTTTATTCTCAAAGTTCCCAATATCGGCTTTTAGAGTAAAACAAATATTATTGTTATGAAAAATTACTTTCATATTTGCAGGAAAATTTGTGTTACGGGGACCTAAAACCAAAGTTCAAATGTCTTCCAAACAGCAGGGAAGTTCAAAGAAATGCTGGTGTGAATCATGTTTGCCGTCAGTGTTGGGATTTACCTTAGGAGCCCCTGCAAATGCCAGTTTTCAACCTAATGCCCGTCAATCATGGTGTTTAGTGCTGTAAACTAACAGTGTGGAGGAGGGCACACAGCGAGGTAAGCTCGAGTGTGGTTGCCGGTTCAGTTTATTTAGTCTATTTGTTTGAGCAGTTCATTTAACAGACATGGTCCTTAGATGTTAATTAGCTTAGTCTCCCGTCATCTCTAAATATTATAATTATCACCAGACTGGCAGTTCCCTTCAGTGGCTCAGGGCAAAAGGAAGGGAACATTTCCACACACTTTCTGGTGGTCACATCGTTGGTTTGGCAACATAATTACAGCAGGGTTTAGCAACCGACTGCATGGAGCAATATGTATGATGACACAGCTCTGGATCCGATCCCGGCTCACTTTTGGTTCTGATGGTGATCTAGCTTCTTTCAACAAGTTTCAGGTATACAGCTAATTTTCAAATTCTAAATACCATTAGTGGTTAAGGTAAGTGCAGTGGTGTTGAAATACCAGGCAGTCAATCATGTCCTGCCTGATTTGCTCGCTCTTCCTTTTGTACCGCCGGCGGTTATCCCCAGAATACATGTTGCAGATGGATTGGTATTGAAGGTTTGAATTGGTGAAAGCTCTTATGTAACAATAGACGCTGCCTGATATGTGGAGATAGTATCATCAGCAGTCAGTGGCTGGTACAGTCATGTTTGTCTCGAGGTGCTGTCACAGATCAGGGGTTTTACAAGACTCTAACAGATTAACCTACACCCCTCCTTCAAGCAAAATGTGCTTTTCTTCACTGCCTGAGTTTTGTACTTGTAGCTACTTTAAGGATGTCAGGATGAGTTTTCCCAATTTTCCTTTTCTTTTCATTGACAAAACCCACGTTTAACACCATCCCGCATAAAATGTGACATGTATTGCAGACAGATGTTGGCTCTCTCTTAACATCTCCATGTGCAGAAAGAAAAAACAGTTGTCGCAGGCTCATAAATCTGCTATGAATGGTAAAATGAAGTGACAATGTGACACACACACACAAGCCACAAACTTAGAAACCATATGATCATTCACGCTCGTCTTTAAACCCTCGTTGTATCACAATGACGGAACCTAATGACAATGTTTATCACATAATACACAACTAAATGACATCACAGGCCCATCAGGAAGCAGTGATGTAAGATCTGAATTTGATTTGTAAGGTGGTTATTTTATGACTGTGTTGGAAAGAAACCCTGTTTTTTCCTTTAAACATACATGAATCATTTTTTGGCCAGCTGAAAGAGTCAGTCCTTTCTTTCTTCTGGAACTTCACATGCATATTTTTCCTGACAGTTGGCCTGTTTCCTGTTCTGGCATGTTCTTCAACACAAGGTGCAGACCGGAGGCAGACTCAATTGAAAGCCCATTTTAGGGTCTCCCTAATCCAAAACACTCACCAGATCCTCTTGAGGATTTATAAGGTTTCACTTTGTCTCACAAGGCTTAAATATTGTGATGACAGATCGCTTCTTCCAGCCTCTCAGTGATTAAATGATGAGAAAAGTCCACCATAATATATCAGCACAGAATGACCTGCAGAGGGAGAGAGAGATACTTCCAGTTACACCACATCACGTGTCTGGGATAAACATCCATCTCCAGTACAGTGAGCACAGTTTGTCTTTCTGAGGAAATACAAAATAAATAAATTTAAATCACAAGAGGCTGAACCTAAAAAAGGGGACGTGTACGTTTTTTTTTCCTTCTACAAAGTCTGTGGTAGATTCATCTCCTGCCAAACTTCATCAGTGTCTTCTATTCAACCGCTAATCCATAAATACATGTCAAAACACATATGGAGTGTAATAGTTGCTTGGCGTTTCTGCATGATTTATAAGTGTTCACAGTGTGCAGAAAACAAAGTGGCTCTGTTGGTTTCTGCGGATTGATTATCAGGACGAAGAGACAGCCATCTCCATGTTAAGCACTTTTTAGCAACATTAATGTGTTCACATCCTCCTGAAAAAAAGGATGAATCTATTTACCTGAAATCAATCATTATCAGTCTGATTCATGAAACTACTCTGGGTTAATGAGAGTTGACAAACTACTGGCATGAGATGAATGGATTGACTTTGATTTTAATTGGAATTTTCCTGCGCATGACGGTCATGTCATGTGTAATAATTTAAATGTATGTGTTGGGTCTCAGCCTCAATCAGTCATGTGTGAAATCTAAGTGTGAGGTTAATGTCAGTTTTATTTCTTCATATGAGAAAGAGCTCACCGTGTATTAGACGTTCTTCATTGTTTCACTGTTTGTTGTGTGTTTTAAAGAATAATTATCTGTAAGTTGAACAGGTCCCGTAGTTGGACAAAGGTACATAGCACATGCTGTGGAAATATTTCTCACCCAGAGCTCAGACTACCCACTGGACTCTTAGTAACTATCTGCTAAAAGCTGCTAGGAATGTGGCCCTGACTCAGGCTGGCTAAGCTGGTACTGAGAAGGGAGACGGTGGGAGGTCAGGGCGTCCGTTGTTTACCAACCAGATCAACTTCAATCTATCCATTTATCTGAGTGTTTCTGCTGAACCACCTTCTGTCTCTCACTCATGTGGCTTTCAATGTTCTTTCTGATCCTCCTGCCATGTGTACTCCCACAAGGTACAGTCTCTAAGGCTCAGGAAACGCACCATTTGTCTCTCATATGCCTCATTTAAAGAATCAGAGGAAGGATTATTTTAATTTCTCTCAACCTCATTTTGGTTGATTATTATTTGCCATGAGGAAACACTTTTGGAGTCACATCATAAGTATGTGGGTCAGTGATGTTGAATGTCTAATAATTTGTGGCTCACAGTTGGGTTTGGCTTAAACTAATATGGAACAGCATCTTCGAATAAAACAGAGACTTGTGACTTTTGAGTGGGTGTGTTTCTCCATCTTTCTGCGGTTTGAGACTGTTCTTCATTGAGAGATTCTGGTTTGGTTCATTTTCTCTGAATGCTCTGAGGGATTTCAGCTCCCTATTACTTTACATAGGCCTGTTGTAGCTGGGACTCTAGAAACGTTATCTTTGGTAATTTTCCAATTAGACAAGGTCTTCACAAGTCTTATCTCAGAGCATGTCTCAACTGAATTCCACAGTCTTCATAGAATTAATTAGGCTTCAGGCAGGGTTATATTCAGCTTCCAACAGGTAATCGACACTGTAGAAGCTAAAGTCTTGGCAGATGATGGGACAGATCCACGTCCCCGGCAGTATTAAGAGGAGGTGACTTGTCACAATCAATTATTTCTGCTCTCTCCTGTCAACAGTATCCCTTAAAGATTAATTTAATGTTGCTCTTTGCAAACTCCTTTCATATATTAATCCTGTAAAAACATGTTCAATGCAAAATGGGGATGATGAATGAGGATGTTTCTGTTGATGGAATCAGGAACTTGTTGGTGGATCTTGGCATGGAGGCGGGGTGACCACTCAACTTAAAGTGTGGGGCTGTGCAATAATGCACATTTCTGTTTTAAATCATGTTTTCAGTTCAGGTGTGTCTGCCTCTAAACTAGCAGTCCACACGTCCTCTAACCTGAGGCGATTCAGCGGTGGTCAAGCTCCAGTCTGAACAAGCATGACATAACCGCTGCAGCAACGCTGAGCTGAGATTAGACTGATGGTGGAGATAACCTGTCAAGCTCTGCAAAAGCCTTACTCATTGAACTGTCCAGAGCTGTTGTAATGTTCAGATGTTACCTGGCGATGTGTGTAAGTTCAAAGCTCGGATTCACCCTCAAGCTCCAAATGATTTAGCCAGACCTCTGCTCTTCACTGCCAGGTTGAAAGGTGGGAATTTGTGCAGGCCAAATAAGAACTAAATACTGTGAACGTTTTTGACCTCATTCTGTGAGAGATCTTATTCAAATTCTATTTAATCCTTTATCTCACACTGAGTACTTGAGTAATACTTGAGCAAAAGTAGCATAATGAGATATCATTTTAAAATATTACTTTGGTAAAAGTGAAAGTCACCCATCAGAATAGACTTATTTCAGACTTTCACTCACATTTTACATCTATTTTCTAAAAGTAACTAGTAACTAAAGTTATCAAATAAATGAAGTGGAGTAAAAGGTACAATATACTGTATAATACTACTATATATGCCTCCAAAATATACTGAAGTGGAATTATAAAGTAGGAGTATATGGAAGTACTCAAATAAAGTACAAATACTTGAGTAATTTTACTTAGTTACATTACATCAGTGGAGGATGATGTAGTTTCTACACCGGCTACATCTGCAAAAAAACCCCATCTGAAGCTGACAGGTGAGCAGGTGAGCAGGTAAGGGCGTCGTGCTCGACATCACTGATGTGGGTAATGAGCACCTCCGAGAAATGTAACAAATTATCGCGAGTAATAAACGTGATTTACGATGCAGTGTGCAGCGAGGCGCTCCTGCAGGACACCGTCCTGTGGGAGGGAGGAGGCGGAGGAGGTGGAGAGCAGAGGGAGGGAGTGAGGGTGAGAGGGAGAAATTGAATGAGAGGGACAGAGGCGAAACTGAGACGAGCCACCACAACAAAACTTCTCCAACTAACAAGCAAGTGGAACTACAGACTGGCTTCTCCCCTTTTCTCCCCGCATGGCTGCTGAGCTTCTCCAAGTTTAACTCGTGCAGTGTAAAGTCCTGGTGTTGGAGGCAGAGGGGGGTCCCCGCTGTAGAGATGGAGCATTTAATAAGGACCAGGAGAACACCGCTGTTTCTTTTTATACTGCTTCACGTGACGACGACACAAGCTGGTAAAGTATCTGTAGTCAGATATTAACTGCTGTAGATGCCAGAAAAAGTGAAATGAATGTCGACAGAAGTTTATCAGAGTTTCATGACTTTTGATCAGGCAGCTTCATTCATCACTTGACCCCTAGCCAACACAAAGTCATTAGCGCAGAATCATAATCTTTACTTGAAGGTTTCCTCTTCGGATCGTGGTGTGTAAGCCTCATGTCTTTGAATCTGGGTGACTGTTTTGGTGATGCTGCCCCTCGGCCCACAGAGTCGCCCGAGGCTGGGATTAAAACTGTGAGCTGGCTCAAATGACTTTTAGGAGTTGTCGGAATGTTTCAGAGCCGTGCCGAGGATTTGCAATTATTTATGAGCCAGTTTTTGTGTGTGCATACATATTAATTATCCTCGCCGTTGCACAAGGAGCACAATTTGCTTGATTCAGCCTCTCCTGCCCCAGCTTGCATTTTAATTGCACATATTTCCAAGGTCTGATTTTGAATGTGTCCTTCCTGCGTCAGGTGTGCTGGAGGACTCGCAGCGACCTCAGGAGATGTATGATGTCATGTTCGAGTGTGCTTGTGACCAGCGTCGGTTTACTGTGAAAAGGTTTAACGTTGGCTTGAGAAAGAGGTGAATGGCTGAACACTGGGCGAACTGAGTAGATTAAAATTCCTGTCATGGATCTGTTTAATGTGCCCTCTGCTCACATAGGTCTTAAGTGAAGGCGCTTAGCACTAACACTCTTACCGCCTCAGTTATGATTATTCTGGCACACATCTATATTTTACATGCTTTATTGCAGGCTACTGGCACAAATTGCAATTTCCACAGTTGTAAGTGAACCAGCAACACTCTATTGTTGGAGAGCAGTGACTGGGCTCATTTTTCAATTATGCACCTGCAAGAAGAGAAGAGAGGAGGGCCTGGTCTCTGTCAAACAGCTGTGTCTCTCTGTCTGTCCCTGTGTGCTGCACATTCAGGCTTGTTCAGCCATTTTAGGACCTTCCACATTCCCAAGAGAGCCTGTAACATCCAGCTTGCGCATACATAGTGTATGTCATTTGGCCCCACTGCTATCTGTCACCCACACAGGCCTCCATGCCCCGCGGCCATGTCCTGACTATCTGCAACTGGCAGCAGACCATTTCCTTGCAGGTGCTACGGTTTAGAGACTCCCTGATGGAGCGACGTGCCTCAGCAGCGGGAGTTAACCCTGTGGTCACCAGAAGTGCTTAAAGATGTCATATTTTCATGCACCCACTTAACGGCTGGCAGGATTTGTTGGAATTCAGTGGCTGAAATGGCTAAAGCGATGGCAGGAGGAAGTGGGCCAGCTGACGCACTCACAGTGGTGTCCACTGCTTTCTATTAAGGGCCTGTGAAGTGAGAGGCAAAGACGACTTAAAAGTGTATGGGACATATGGTGGTGCTGATACGGAAGTCTTAGATTGTGCATGTGGTTGATAATGTGTTTGTGTCTCTGACTGTGTGTGTGTGTGTGTATTACAGTACAAGTCTGCTGGAATGTTTTCCCATATGCTTTCTGTGTGTGTTCGACAGAGATGAGAGAGCACTTTGTAGTCATGTTTGCTGACAGGAAGTGAGACATTCTTGCACACGTCCACAGTTAGTTTCAGTTAGAATCCTCTGTTCTTTTGCCTCAACACATTTTTGTTCGGTTTTCTTTTCTTTTCTTCCGTTACGTTCAAAGTCTGGGAATGGGGATTGTTTGTTTGGATTTTTATATGCCTTATCTCTTCATTTACATCATCCTTCTCCCCTTGCTTATGCCCTGCCTCATCCATGACTGGTTCTATGACAGAGGGGAAATCGTGCGTACAGCCCCCTCACTGCCTCCCGTTTGATCCAGCCTCCTTGCCAATCCTGCACCAGACTCCCAAAGGAGGACGACGAGCCTTGTTCGCCTTTGATCTAGCAACAAATTAGAGGCAAATGAAAACAAATGAAATAGGCAGCTGAATTTAGCAGGATGGAGAATAGGAAAAGAGGAATGTTACGCCTGCTACAGCTCCAGTGTTCCCTTCTGTTATGTGAGTTTTTGTTTCTCTAATAGAAACATTAAACATCAGAGGTGTCAGAGATGCTGATGTCTGTCCCTAGTTGCTGATGCTGCAAGTGTCATATCTAACTGCTTCCCAGACTGTTTGATGAGGCAAACTGCATTGGAATTCCCCCAAGTCTTTAATATGTAGAAATGCTGCTTAAACACTTCATGGCGCCGGACGGCAATCTATAGTATTCAACACACATCTGGCTTCCAGAGACTCAGTAACTCCCTTCCCCTCAGGCTTCTTTGGCTCTGTGTTTCTGATCATTGGATGATTCAAGGAGCTTTCTGTGGGACTAGTTGGAGATGCTTCCTCTGCAGAATCGCAATGAGCAGACATCAGAGGAGCTCACTTCTTTGCAGTGTCCCCTTACATGTCATACGCCTCTTCATCTCAGTTTATGAGCCTCAGAAAAGTTTGATCAGAGTCATCACATGCACATTTTAGCAGAGAGGTCACAGGAGGAAGCTTTCCTACCAAAGCCATCATAGACTCTTGAAACAATATGCTACTCTCAGTGACACTGTGACCTGGCTCATATTTCAACTTCTCTGATCTGCCAAGCGTCCTTTAGCTGGACACTAATCTGCTAACGTAGAGGGGAATGATCTGGGTCTCAAAGTTCCACTGAGGCTCACAACTTGTTGAGAATTTCTGTCCCTCAGAAGTACAAAGGAACAGGAGCATGTATATATACTTGTATCACATGTGGTGTGTGTAGTGTGCAGTGTATTACTGCAGACATGCCAAACCAACATCAAAGAACAAGCGATGACGAAGAGCCACTGTTGTGTTGCCTCACGTTGCCTGTGTCAGTGCCAAAAAGCTGCCACTAATTATTATTTTAATTGTGAATTATACAGACGATTATTTCTCTTTTTATCGACCAGTAACTTTGTCTATAGATGTTAAAAAAATATGTAATAAAAGGTCAGTCAGTGTTTCCCAAAGCCCAAGATGACATCCTCAAATGTCTTTTTATGTGCACAAGCCAAAGATGTTCAGCTTACTGTCATAAAAGGGGTAAAGGGTTAATTTTTTTTCATTGGAAAGCACCCAAACCAATCAATTAATCATTATAATAACTTAGCGATTCATTTAATAGTTGACAACTAGTTGATAAATCACTAAATCGTTGATGAAATGACTCTCCATACCAGCAGGTGGCAGTAGTCTGTTTTCGTCATTAAAAGAAAAACAAAACAAAAACGGAAGGTAATACTCTGCAATAATACGAAGTTGCTTACCATTTTCACAGCGCTCTCACTTTCCACCTGGATGGTTTCGTCAGATGGCCACGTCGTTGTGAACTCTATTCTTATCTTTTCGTGCAATACATTGCATAGGTGAACAACCAATCAGAGTGATCTCTCTCACCAACAGGCTACGCAGCCAATTCAAAATGCACACTCGGCTGAAAAACCCAACTAGTGCCATCTAGTGCCAACGGTATGGGACACGCTGTAAAAATCCATAATCGCTGCCTCAGTGTTGTGACGTCTGAGAGATAAAATGACGGCCTGGGGTTGTAACTTAGGTAATACTCTGTGCCTGAGGTGAGGATTCTGTAGATGCATATGTGCATAAGAGATTGTTGTGTTACATATTTATGAAGACCTCAGAAGCAAAGAGATGAGAAAAGATCTTTCAACATCAGGATATGTTTAACTCTCCTCAGACCTCTTAACGGGAGTTCAGTGATCAGAAATTAGGTCAAGCGAGGTTAAGGGTCAGCATTAGCCACGCAGCGATTATAGTTATGGAATGGATTTAGTGTAGTCAATGAATGTTCTCACAAGTGTAGTCGTACAAATGTGTGTTTCCGTTTGTGTTTGTATGGGTCGTCTGCCCAGTTCAGGGCCTTGAGGGGCAGGTGTTTTCTCTATGGGCCGAGCAGCTTTTTGGCCCGTCGACCCGTCACACTGTGAATAAACACGAGCAGAACAAACTGTGGAGACTGAAGAATGTGATGTTGAAGAATGTGAATTGGGAGGAAATGTGTAACCAGATTCCATTTGAATTTAGCAGCTACAACAACAGAAGTATGAGTCACAGTACCTTAACAACAGCCACTGACCCATATTCAGCAGAGCACCACGAACAAGCAAAATTGTTTAATGATTGTTTTCATATTTAAGACTTTTGGATAATCAAGTATAATGTTAAGTTGAATTGTTTTTAATATTTGAACAATAATTTGTGTAGAATTCCTTCATGTAGCACAAAATGAGCAAGGAAAAGAAATGGCCTACATACTATATGTCACTCAAATGATTGAGAGAAGATTTCTCTGGAGGCAAAAACTGGAGCTTTGTAATCCCACTAATTATAAGGAGGATGTGCGAGGGTTTTAAGGCAGGGCTGGGTAATATATCAATATTATAACGATCTCTTGATTTGAGACTCTATATCATCTTAGATTTTGGATATCTTCATATGATGAAAGGGCATAAGTTTAGCCTTTCCTAATTTAAAGGCTGTATTACAGTAAATTATGCTATTTTCTGAACTCACAAGGCTCTACTTGTTTTAATACTTACCTCTTAGCCACTATATCCACATAACTGCAGATTTTTTATAATATAATATATAGCTAGCAATGCAATATAACATAAAATATTGTGATGTATTATTTTAAGGCCATTGACCTGCCCTATTGTAAGGCTAGGTGAGACAAATTCAGTACCTGCGTTTGTGCAATTGACAGGCATTTTTGATCCAATACATCACATGTTATACATCATATACTGAGGCACGTTAAGTGGGTGGTTTGTCACTGTAGATAGGTAAGAGTCAGTCAGTGGATTCCCCTCAGTGTGTATACTTTATATATTATGAGAATTCACAAGAACAAGAAATAATTGTTCATATTACACCTGAAACTTTTGGAAAAAAAGGACAAATTGCAGGTAGTATTGCTTATCCTGTGCTTCATTTCTCTAATTAGTTTCACTAATGTAGAAGGCTTTGTCCGAACTGTATGTAAAAGTTAATGCCCTCCTAAACCGCCTTCTTATGAGATGGTTTCTGTAGTAGATCCAGAACATTTCATGTTGCTACACAGTCAGGTCTAGTCCTCCCTCTCTTGTCATCCTTTTTTAGTGTTTGTGCAGTTCTCCATAAAAAAAACAAAAACTCTTTAGCAACAGAAATTCTTACATCACTTTCTGTGTTTGCATGTCTTTGACTTGTATCTCCTCATGTCTATGCAGGCTGGAGAGTATAATCATATAAATATTAATAACGTGGTATTGGAAATTGTTCAGTATTAAAGGCCACATGCTTAAAATGGATCAAAGACTTAATTTTAGGTCGCTCCCATCATCACTTCCATTGTCTCTTAATGATATTCATAACCCATAACCCCTCAGATTATGTTAGAAACCATTCCCAGCAGTCGCCTACACAACCGCTGACTTGACTTGCTCCTAAACTCTCAGTGATAACTGAAAGCAGACCAAACCACAAAGCACATTCAGGGCGATAAACATCTCTGCCTCTCAGTTTGCATACTTCCCAACAAATGCCTCGGCCTCCTTGTTACAGTACACGTAATATGAATGTGATACTTCGAACTCAGTGTTCCCTGCTTTCATAGCATCTGTTTACAAGTAAAAGAACAAAGTATTTTACACATAAACTAATAAAGTTACAAGTTGTGTGGTGATGTGGCTGTGTGTGCAGTCAGTGTATCTTGTTTGGCTCTTCATATGTTTAAATTTTCATCTGTTCAGACTGTGCGTTAGCTCTCCTCGCCTCAGTGTCCTCGTCCACAAACAGCAGTGACCCAGACAAAAGGTCACACCCACTGCTAATTAGATTAAGGCTGTTCTTCATGGAGTCGAGGAGAAACTGTGTCTGGATTAATTCAACTATTTCCACTGAAACTGTCATCAATTTTTCATAGTTACTCACTATATGTTTTGCAATTTGTCACATTTAAAATGTTGGAGAAATGTCTCAACAGGGTGGAGAGTGGGATTTCAGTATAAAGATTTAAAAAGGAAGAAGAGATCCATTTAACAAATTTCAGATGGCTCAGCACAGAATAATGTACTGTCATCTGTCTATTATAATCTCCAAACAGTAATTTAAAGTTAAAATGTCAGTGCTTTTGCTCCACTCATCTCAGGGTGTGGTCTGAGACATGGGAAACACTCATTGCCCAGATTCATTTTGGCTTTATTTCTTGTTAAAATTCCCCAGTTCCCAGGCGCAATAGATTCTGACAGAGCAGTATTGTGTGTGTGCGAGTGGTATTTTCAGGCTGAGTGGGGAGTGTAGGTGGTGTGAGTCATAAAGAATGTCTTCAGAGACAATTGCTTTAGAAACACAGAGAACACATTATGTCCATGTATGACTGAAGTGGCGCTGAGTTGCACTGACTGCAGGGCATGGAGAGACTGTGTCATGTGTCACACAGACAGAGTAGATACACAGATGTTGTCTGTTCTGTGACATTTTCAGGGGATAGAGAAACTCAGCTCTTTCTGTCAGGGACGGCACTGTAGCTGGGCAGTCATGGTCGTCTCAGAGAAAAAAACACAAGAACAGAAAAAGAGGGCAAAGAAATGTCCTATATGTTTTAATGTGCATTATTATGTACCTGCACAGTAATTACAAGCTGCACAGTCTGTGTTAGCTATTACAGTGTCCCCGAAGTTGCTGGATGTCTGTTAAATTGCTCGAAGTTTCAGCTCTTTCTCATGTACTCTGACCTTTTGTTGTGATTGGAAAGCTCTCAGTGAGTCATCAGTCCTTAGGGATTTTACAACGCTATTTGTAAAATGTTTGAGCCATATCTTTAAGTGGTGCTGCACAGGCAGCAAGTTCACATCTGAGGGTAGGGTGGACACTGTTAATGTTTGACCCATATTGGTACTGGTACCTTGAATACGGTAACAGTACCCAATGGTACCTTTTTTTCCCACTTAAAAAAAAAACCAAAAACCCAAGTCCAAACTTTTCGGACGCAATCAGTGGCTGATTTTTAGCCAACGCTTACAAAAATAAAGTAAAGGTCAACCAAGACAGTGAAAAAAATATCTCCAACAACAAATTTTTTAACTAGCCAATTAATTACCTGAAGTTGTTGATGCAACACTTGAAATTTTGTCATCCAAGGAGGGTTCATATTCTTTGGTGCTGGCTGCAGGTGTGCTAGTGTTTGATGCAGCTGCATTGTGGAATCAGCTTTCAGGCTTAAAACACGGTACACTCTTCAGCTTTTAGATATATTTGGTGTTTAGGCGGTGTTTCCTTGGGCTAGACTTGTTGCCCTCATGAGCGTTGCATTTTGCATTAGAAATATTTCACTGGGCGTTGCCAAAGTTGCCAAAAGTTGAAAAGTGGAACTTACAATCGAACATGGTTCACCATGATGCCGACTCACTGTGAGTTGATCACGCTGAGTCCCGCTCTCTCTCTCTCTCTTTCTGGCACTGATTGATTTAACGTAAATCTGCACGCAGTAATATAAAGTTCAGTATCCAACCCTACAGCAGGGTTCTTGAATATCTTGATCACCTTTCTGTTCTTCCACTGTTCGTACCTTTCTCCTGAGGCAACACATTCTGACAGTTGAGATAAGGACATGTTCACCACAAAGCCTAATGAGATGCAAGCAAAGCCTGCACAGACAGTCAGTGCTGCAGGATAGGTGATAAAGGCTGCAAAGTTTGGCACAGTTACTGTGACATAAATGAATCCAAAGCAGGGGATAGATAACTTTCTTTTATTGATTGTTGGATTCAGACTTCATTTGGCCAGATGCAATTGGCCTGAAGCTCCAGAGTCAGGGGTGGTGGAGTTGAAATGTGGAAACAGTGGAAACTACAGAAACTTGTTTGTATTTTATGTGGGTCATTGTTGTATTCATCAACCTTTTGATCAGGATTACATCCTTCTGGCCAACACAGGTTTTTCCCATGTCCTGCGAATCAGTTTGCCAAACCTCAACAGTTTATTTTGCACACTTAGGTGTGGGATGCCTATTATTTCCTGGACGTTAAACCGACAGATCGCTGTGAATGCAGACCCTTTTTTGGAGGAATTTCTGTGCCTTGTCTCAGATTTCTCCCTTTGGCATTGTTGCACATTTTGACCGTTCTCTGTTGTCTTGAGAGTTTCAGGGGTCAACAGTCCCCTGTCAACACATAGTTGGAACATGTTTAGAAATGGGCAACAGCTATCTTGAAAACTCATCATGGTTGAGACAGATGCAGTTTTTGTGGGGTGCATTAACATTTTATCTTTGGATTGCTTGAAATAAAGAAGTTCTGCTTAAAAGTTAATTGTGTTAGTTTGTTTTGAGGACATTCTGTCAGGTGCTGTTCCGGATGGGTTGACAGAAACCCAAGAATCCCGTATAATTAGACCCATGCTGCTTTAATTTAGAATATTATTCAGACTGTTCCAAACATCTCTGTCTTATGACCTCTCTTCCTCCCTGTGTGAGTATGTATGAGAGAAACAGACAGATAGACAGAGACAGATAGAGGCAGAGTTTACTGGTTTCAACCTTTGACTAAGACACACACTTTCAACTTTGCTTTCCTAAAGGAAATTGATATTAAACAAGGCCACAACAGAACTACAAAGAGCTCACTTGGGATCAGACAAAAGCAGAGACACTCCCACCAATGCAATTAAATACAAACATTAAGGATTAAGACCCAGACATGATGTAAATTGCAAAGTAAGGATTAAGTGCTCTGACAGAAATAGATTGAGCTTTAAGCTACAAGAGTTAAAGATACTCTTGTCTCATCTTTGTTTTTTTGCTTCTGAAGTGGCAGCATGATTAGGGATTTTATGGATGCAACGAGCCTTTTTGATGACCTTTTAAAGGTAAATATCATGAAGGTGCGTTTGTAGCAACACATTCACTTTCCTGGCCAATTTAACCAGAATTGTCAATCTATCTAATTTTATCAGGTGACCATCAGACCAAAAGACAAAAAGACTTCAATAAAACATTGCACACTGAAAATTCATCTTTCTTAAAAAAAGAAGAAAAACTAGACCGTCTTGCACATACAGACAGCGATAATTGAGAAACAATGTCAGTGTCCTTTTGCTCGATCTAAGTGAGGCTGACTGGGCTCTGACCTTTTAAAGTCAATAGATACCTTATTCCTTGACATTTAGTTTTTGTTCTTGTCATGATTGCACGAGCGGATTTGAAAATGATCCTAAATGACTGTGTGTGGGTGAACATTTATTGGTACCACTTGTACATATTACAGCCTGAGGATTTTTTTGTTAGAGGCCATCAACTTCTGAAATTATTTAATTCACACAGCTTGTTTATGATTGTATAAATTCAGAATTTAAGCCCTGAGGTCTTAAATACCTTTAGATCTGTACCCTAATGTTTTCCATTGTTGGAGCCCAGCTGTAATTCACAGCTTAACCTATTTACAGCCCTGTTGCCATGCTAGGGGACTGAGAGTGTGAGCTCTCAAAGCTGCTTGGAATAAATGGCCTCTGCTTTGCAAATAAATAATGCCATAAAATGCAACGCAGTGTTTTTCTGCGAGCAATGTCTGGGCAACGGTAAACTCTCTCCACATGTTTAATTAACAAGGAGAATAAAAGGCGAGCTCTGTATGAGCGGCAAGTGCTGCAGGAGGCAATTTGGGTTTAGGATCCTCATTTCAGATGCCTGGAATGCTAAGTGCTGAGTTGCTCCAAACAGGCTCTCTCTAGCAGCTGGTGGGAGACTTGCTGCGCACAAAACTCTGATCCTGGCTAATGCTCACGGCAGCGCTTTATCAACAGAACATCCAATAACATGACCAGCAGACTGCAAATAAAGCACAGGCCCGTTGTAATGAGAGAGAGAGAGCTCACACTGTGGGACATCTTATATCTGCAGGGGCAACAGTTGCTGTGCAAATTAGCATAAATTGAATCTGTGTATATTTGTACAACATACAAATCACCATCTTATCAATTGATGAGATCAGTTTTCCTGTTTCATGAGAATACTCTCAACTATCTTAGATAGATATTGAATAAATAGGGTCTATTTATGCCAGTTAAGTGTTCAAATTGTGATAAATGTGAAGCGGACATATTGTTCATATCTCTGGTGCTGGCTGAGCGGTGTGCAGGTGTCAGCTGTCAGGTGTGCTGCAGCAGGATTACGGGTTAGGCTGTGTACCACCCCTATCCTATAATAACACCCACAGAAGCCTGGCCACCTGCCGCCACATCTCAGAGGAGTTCGTCTCTTCCGACTCCGAGGAAGCAGGAAGCCTCCGCAGTTTAAGACCAGCTTCCAGCCGCACTAAACCCTGCTCTTCGGCTCGGTAACAACCAGCACTTAAATGAGCCAGACAACAAAGTGCTGTCACACTGGCAGAGCTGAAGTGTTAGATTGATGTGACTGAAAGCATGCCATCTGCCACAAGCTCCACCCTATCATGAGTAGCTTTTACACTAGAAGCAAGAGGAGTAGAGACTACAGGAGCAGGACGTCAGCTTATTTGAAAGCATGTAAACAATATGTTGTTTAAAGAGAAAGAATTAGTGGCAGTCAGTGAGCATGAAATAAAAAGAAAACACCACATTTCTTCAATCTGCTCAATAACTATGTGCATATGGGCTGTTTTTTCTTTCTTTCTCTCCATTTCAGCTAATCCCATCGATGTTCTGCGAGTTCTGGAGCTGTCAGAGAACATGGAGGGGGTGTCCTTGGAGGCTGGTCTCTGCACCAGCAGGAGGGGCATGGAGGAGACGGATCTGGCCTACAGGATAGAAAAAAAGATCCAGCTCAGTGCTCCCACCAAGCAGCTCTTCCCTGGTAGTGAACTATATTCCTATGAGACCACATACAGCATAGCCTCCAGTCCCATGTACCCACTTGAGGATTTCCAAAAATGGCAAAAGCACTCAAATATGTCACTTCTGAGAGGGATTCTTCTCTGTGTAAAACCCTAAGAAGTTTGACTTTGAACTCCCCTTTCTCCTCCTCATGGGTGTTCATTGCTTTCATGGGCAATATTTTTCATCATTATTGTCTTTACTCAGGTCTCTGTGGCAGCGGGGGGTGGCTGCGTGTTATAAAAATATCTGCTCCCTGCTGTGCTGTGTCTTGTATGACTTAAGAGCACCTCTCTCGTCCCCTCCCCTCCCCTCTCCTCTCCTCTCCTCTCCTCTCCTCTCCTCTCCTCTCCTCTCAGATTCCAAATTTCCCGAGAATTTCTCCGTGATGACCACCGTGCGAGCTAAAAAGGGCTCCCAGTTCTTCCTGCTGTCAGTGTACGATGTTCAGGGGGTGCAGCAGCTGGGACTCGAAGTGGGTCGTTCGCCTGTCTTCCTGTATGAGGACCAGCATGGGCAGCCCACACCGGAAATGTACCCCATCTTCAAGAAGATCAACATGGCTGACGGAAAGTATGTAGTGGCTTTAGGTCCTCTGTTAGAGCAGATTTTAATGAAGTATCTCCCCCTTTGTTGATTTGACAGCACATTGTATCTGATGTGCGTGTTCAGTAAATCCTATTCACCATCACTGTGTAATTTATATTAACTTTAACAAGCCTCAAAATCTGAGGCGGGCCTCACATTTATGCAGTTTGATTCATACTCAGCCCGTGTTCTTGACCTTGAGTGACCCTAAAGGGAATAAGATGCTTGTGAAGAGCTTGCAGCAATGATTTGACTTGATCAAAGGAGTTAAGGAAATCAAACCTTCACAGTCTCAGGCTCAGAGGCACTTGTGTTTTGCTTGACTTGAAAGAAGTGTGAAACCGCTCTTTGCATCACCGATTCAGCTGGGCGACAGGCTTATCTTCAGACACAAAATACCTCCACCACTACATTTTCACAGTACCTCCCTCCCAGGCTTAACTGTCAATTCTCTCTCACTTTCTTCTTGCAGATGGCACAGGATAGCCTTCAGTGTTCAGGACAAGTCTGTGACCCTCTTCTTGGACTGTGAGAAGGTAGAGACCCTGGATCTGCTGCGAGGGGACAACGCTGTCGTCAGCACAGATGGTGTCACTGTGTTTGGGACAAGGCTGCTCGATGAAGACGTATTTGAGGTAGGACAATATGATAGCATATAATCAGTTGTTTTGATTTGGTATTACACTCTCTCACACGCACACACGCATTAAATGTAGCTGAAGTTTCAACAGGTGTGGTCGGGAATTACTAAGAAGAATAACAAATTTCAATGCATATTGGACTGTGACCTTTTTGTGCATTGAGATAGACAAAGGAGGTAAATGAGAGTCAGCATCATGTGAACTTGTGTTATTAGAGATGTAGGTAAAACCACGGGAGACTGTTCTGCTTGGGTAATATGCATTGCCAATGAAATAAATCATCTGACAAGGCGCTGTGGGAGAACGTCCTGATGACCTTGTTTTCATTTATAGGACTTTTTTCTTTCTTGCTTTATTTCTCAGCCTCTCTCAGAACATTTCTAAAGCCTGTTGAGTGAAGTGAGGATTTGGATATTTTCCCTCTTACCTGTTATGATATTTATCCATCCAGATTGTTCCGGTGTGAGTTGCCAAGTTGGAGATGTCTGCCGTCTCTCGAATATGTTTAAACTAAATTTTAAAAACTCAACAGCAACGTCTCTTTCCAGAATTCATGACTTACTCAAGATTATCCTCAGAGCTTGTTGTCAGAAGTCTCATGTAGGAACTATTTTCTCCTGAACTATACCCTCCAACCGTGTCGAGAGGAAGTGTGCATCTACTCATGGACGCTGCAGGATGTAAACATTAATGGTGTCCTTGGAGGCTAGATAAATTGGCTTTTTTAGCTAGCCTCTCATCCATGGGCTCTAAATCTAAATCTCTTCCGTCTGTGCAGTGATAGAGTTGGCGGTGGTAGTTCCTACATGAAACTGCTCCCAACAAGGTCTGTGGATTATCTTGAGTAACCGGGTCATGATTTCTGGGAAGAGACATTGCTGTTGAGCACCACAAGCCCTCTAGTGCCATTATATTGGAGACACGGCAGACGTCTCTAGGGCCAATATCTTTAAAACTTGGCAACTCACACTTAAACAATCTAGATGGATAAATAGCACTACGGGTAAGGGAAAAATCCATATTTTTAATTTTGAGGGGGATTAACCTTTAACATTTCTTGTCAGCATCTGGCGCATTTAATGAATCAGCATATACATACTATTGCATGATATATAGAGCGTGATACAATAGGTGCGTCAATGAAATGGTGGGATAAGCAGAATAAAATTATGTTTCGGGATCCCCCTACCTTTAAAGGTACTAATGAAAAGATTTAAAAGTAAAAACCTGGTTCCAGAGGCTTTGGGGTGACAGAGGTCTGCTGTCAATCACCTGCTGCAGGAACAAAGCAGAGCTGAGGAAGAGAGGTGTTTGGGAGAGAGTGGGGAGGAGGGGACGTGCTGTTCAGACATGCCCAGCTTCATCATTTCCATTGCAAAGCCAAGAAATGACACATTCTCTTCGCTTTTTGGAATATTCACTAACGATGTGTTGGCTATAGATGTATTGATGTGGCCAGCTGTGTATTGGGACATTAGGAAACATGATTGACTCTGAGTGTGTGTCGCTTGGTCACATCTTGTGATTGTTAGGACTCATCCTCTTGCAGGAAAATACATGCTTCTTGTTTTTTAAATCACTAAGTAGCAGGAGACACAGATAAAGTCATTCCAAACTGTGAAAAATCGGACTACTTGATCCGAGCATTCGAATATATCTGCATGTCCACTATATGGTCAATGTGCATCGTTGTGCTGGGAAAAATGTAGGAAAACCAAGATTCAAACTGGTGGCTCCAGTTCCTCTTTTCCTCTGCAATAACCTTTATTGTCATAAGCCATTCTCTGTGCTTCACATGACAATATGCAACCCCTGCTCCATTGTCATTCCCAATGAGGCTCTACTTTAAATCTCTGGCCCACAGCATGAAATAGAGATCAGCATGAGCCCCTTCACCCTGCCATGTCCTCGGGGCTCTGTGTCTCCTCAGCATTGGAGCAAAGAAGGAAAAGGAAAGATAGACAGTGATATAAGGTACAGTCAAGTTTAGAGAAATGACCAACCTCCTTTCCCCTCAGTGTCCTAAGAATACCGCAGTCTGCTAAAGGAAACATATTGTTAAACTTTACAGAGGGAGGATTGTTATCACTCCCTTTTGGCCTAATAGGCAGAAACCACAGCCTTCTTCACGTTCGCCAGGAGAAAAACAGATGTCCTCAGTCCTGACAACACCTACCGCCTTTGGGTTTTGCGTGTGTCGTCAATAACTACCTTCCACACATTAGCTTTACACTGACTTAACCTCAGTTGCCCCTCCCATCAGGCTGTACATTACTCTCTGCTCTCCTCCTACACTTCCCCTCTCAGACGCTGATAGCCATTCGAGTTTAAATTACTTCATATCCCACTTCACTTCAGAAATGTGTCTCCTTGTGGGCTCTATAAATTTCCCTTTTCAGAAGCAATGGAGACCGATTAATCTTTGGCCTGACTCCAAAAACACTCCCATGCCCTTATTAACATCCCGTGTGGAGAGTTATGACGATGATGATACAGTTTTTGTGGTGATGACTAATAAACTTCAGACTATCTCATGATAAGATCCATCTTTTAGTCTATTTCGTGCACTTTTTGTACTCATCGTGGTCACGTGTGTGGATGTTTGCACTTTAGTTTAATCCAGAACTGAGTCTCCACATCTTGTTTCCTAGGAGCTTTGGAAAAATCCACCAAAAATCCTGTTGAGAATTCATATCGAAACATGTGATGGTAAAATATGAGTTTCAATGTGTGCGTGTACAGTATCTATTCACAGCCCTACGTCTAGCTGCACATATTTAAGCATCGGTGTCGGACACCTCGGGTGAGGCTGGTACCAGGGGAAAAGAGATTAAGCTGGCTGACCTCTGGGCCTCTGTTCCCAGGCCCTGGTTCTGGGGGTGGAGGTCAGTGTTCCGGCCCAGTTCTCCCAGCGTGGGAGCTCAGCGTGAGAGCATGGGGACTGTGGTCAGCCACTAATGTCTCTATTGCTTCCAGATTTTCTACAAATGACCACAGACGTTTGGTGCTCAGACTCAACACTCTGCTTGCTTTCGCACTAAAGCAAACATCAAACTGTCCACAAGTCTGGTTGTGCTCCTTCTCAGCTGTTGTGTGCCTCCAACACGCTGACTGCTAAGATAAGACCAACGCAGCGTTTATTTGTTAGGAAATTCAGATCCTTTCTGTGTCAATTAGTTCTGGAAATAAGAAATGTTTTTGGCTCACTGTAACAGGCATGTTGAAACCATGACTTGTCAAGCATATCATTAAAGGGCAGCTTTATTTGAACGCTTAGCAACATCATCAACTTACCACACAAATCGTAGAATCACATTAAATCAGTCATGGTCTGTCTGAGTCATATTTCGCCTTGGGAATGACTTATGTCTGATGGTGGTCATATGTTTTTGCTTTGTTGTGAGCATCTGTTGCACTTTAAGCAAATGAGGAGCATCAAAAATGCTGTTTCATTACGGTGAGCTTGTTTGCTGTAAACTTGCGGTTGCTCCTTCACCCACGCAGAGACTCTGACTCACAAAAGTACACAAGTTATTTTTTATTTAGAGATTGAGAACTGATTAAGGGGCTGTAAATAAGTCTACAATTCCTCAGATACAGTCTAGATAGTTGTGATTTGGTGAAGCAGTATGACTCTTGGCTAGCAGGCACCAGACACCTTAATGCAGGCAAAGAGGTCACACTCTGAAACACTAATGAACCTTTGCCAACAGAGCCATGTGCGACCTCAGGCAGGATGTTAGTGAGCCATCACAATTTTGTGGATTCAGCTGAGGTGTTTTTCTTTTCGGCACGTCCTCACATGTCCTCCTTAGATGTCCTTACCGCGTCCTAAATGGAGAATGGCAGAGCACACATGATTTTGGGCAACACTTTACTCGCTGTGTGTTTCGAGAAGCGAGAGCCCCTGCTAGGCAAGAAAAACAGGAAAACTTCTCCTTGAAAGTGTTGCCTTTGATCTCAAATTGAGATTGGATTAGATTGGATTAACTCCCTGTTGCCTTTCTCTCTCACTCTTTCTCTCTGCCTCTCACCTTAGAGTGCTATAATTTCCTTTGCTTGACACTGGCTTTTGGCCAAAACAGGAAGAAAAAAGGATAAGTGGATAACAGCTCCTTTCATGTTTGGTGTATTAAAGCATAAATGACTGTTTCAGGAGTCTTTTCCTTTTCCCTTTCCTTTTGTGTGTGGTGATCGGGACTTTACATAGACATGCATTGCTGATATGGCATGATGCAAGCTGTGTTAGAAGACATGTGCTGAAGGCGGGTAACAGAGAAGCGATGTTTTGATTTATTTCACCTCTGGCCGCTAAAGCCTAATTAAAGAGATTACAATGGGACTATAATTACCACAACATCAAGCTGTTGATCTGACTTGATTTATCACAAATGGCTGCCCGGCTGTCCCTGGATAATGTTTCACCAGGCAATATGTTTGCAACGGCCCGTCAGTTACACAGATTCGTATCGCTAATGTAATCTAAACCTTGTCAAACACTGTGCGATGGGGCTGCCGGCATTTTATTTATACTAAATTACTTTCGTACTTGTGTCTCAAAGAGAATTAACACTGCAGCTAACGATTATTTGCACCTACATATAAGCTTTTGGATTTATTATTTCAGTCATTATTCAACTCTGACAAATACACATTGTAATTTATTTGGGCCAAAGTTGTTTTTTTAAAGTCAAATGTAACAGACAAAATAATCTATAAACCATCATGTTCAGTATTTTACAGTTTGTACTTTAAAACATCAGCTGACAATCAACTCCAGCACTGCAAAGCATTATGTAATGATATAATGTTGACAGAACAGACAACAAGAGTGACGTCTAGTGTAATGTCATTAAAGCCAGCAGAGGCTCTGGGCTGTGTGCTGCCGGGTCCAGCAGTGCTGTCTCTGTGCATGTTTGTGTGTACACACTGGCTTTTCCTCCAGGGCAGGATGGGAAGTTAAAGGTCCTGACAGGGGGGTGAGAGAGAGCTATTTGACCGCTCATGTACACAATCAGGCCCCTTCTGGAGTTATGGGAACACAAGGAAGCGACAGTCAGAAGCAATTGTAGCAGTAGCGACAGTTTGATGATACTACTCTATTAAACTTGCTTTATATCTAAGTGTTCTGGCAGCTGTGTTGCTCTCAGAGTGTCTGTGGTGGTGTGGTGTATTTTTAAAGGTGCAGTCCGCTGTATAGATATACTTCAGTGAGATGATTTTGCTTTACCTATATGACTGGCTTTATAACATGATATCCGTCTGTCTCTCTGGTTTATTTCAGGGAGAAATTCAGCAACTACTGATTCTGGAGGACCCCCAGGCCGCTGCCAGCTACTGTGTAAACTACATACCAGACTGTGACTCTGCTTTGCCCTACAACAGCCAAGCCCTGGGGCTGCAGGAGGTCAGTACTGCCAACGACAGGAAGCAATTCCAGTGGGAATGTTTGTCATGCAAATGTTTGTAGAGGTCCTCAACAGTTGATATGATGAGGTGTAGCTTTAGGTCACCTCAGTTACCTGCAGAGATGCAGCTTGTATTTTTTACTGTTTTCATTCAGTCTTACTTTCTTTGTTTTCCACGTTTCCTTAAACACTATCAGCTCCTTTTAGCTGCTAAGGTGGGCTTGCAGAACTCCTAGCTTCACATCCGGCCAGTTAAAGGAAGAAAAGTTTGCTTATCAATAGACCTATGTGTCCCTAAGACCTCTATGATTTACAAGCAGACAAAATCCCAGCCAAAAAGAGGTCTGAGTAGTGCAAATGAAGTGAGTGTTTGCAAAAAGAGACTTGAGAGATTAAGACAGAACAGGTCATCAGTCAAAGGAGAAGTGTCTTCTTTCAAACACCGCCAACAGTGGAGCATTGTGAGGGTCAGTTGTTACTTTGGCAAAGGACACGCACACATAGACAGACATAGACACACACACACACACATAGATCCAGGAGCAGATAACTCAAACATGATATAATAGCTTTTCACCTCCTCAAGGCATGCATAAAAATGAATAAATCATGGGTGTGAATTACTGTATATTTCTCTGGAGGTGTGTTGAAGATATAGAGATGAGGGGAAGGAGGCAGGCAGAGGAACAGAGGCAGAGAGATGTGAGTGTGTGTGTGTGGCTGGGCCTCAAGGAATACACAGTTTTAACTAAACAATTAAATGTCTTATCTATGTGTCTGTTTTTTATGTATGCCACAAGCATAGACTTGAATGCATATACACTCGAGTGAGTCTGCACGCAAACGTGATCGCTGATAATGCTCCAGAGATGATTCACTAATGGTCGTGTGAGGTCATTCGGATAGTGATCCAGCTGGACCTTACAGAGCTACAGCTGAGCAATGAGTTTTGAATCCAGAACATGTCAACATCTGTCACCCCACTGACCTACTTCCCATCATTCTCCCTCACACACTGACCCTGTTTACAAGTGGATCTAATTCACGTCTGGTGTCTTTCACAGACTGGACCTTCTTAGCGTCCTTTTCAGGCAGAGCCCATTCGTATCCCTGACATGCAATGGAAATCATTTAGGAGAAGGACACAACCCCTATTTGCTCACTTGCTAGAGCACACTAAGAATTAGCACCTCTGTAGGATCATAGACAGGGTGACCTCTGACCACACAAGCAAATATGTCTTGTGCTTTGACAAAGAGGAAATAGCTCAGCATTTGTTTGCCCCTTCTCATTTGATGTTTGCTTTAGGTTTTTACCAGCTCAGTGGCAATCACAGTATGTATCTACTGACCCTTTAAGGACCTGTATGCATCACTTCACTGTTGCAGGCTATTTCCTTTGTTGTATTTTCATTGTCATCAGTCTGTGTTTTTTCTCCATCCTCCACCTCACGTTCCCTTTTTCATAAAAGAACTCCCAACTTGCGTCTGATGCCTTAGTGCAAAGTGACCAGCCCGATGAACCGAAGGAGCACTCCAAAAAGGACAGGAAAGGCAAAAAGAAGAGGGACAAGGGCTCTAAAGGCAAAGGCAAACGCAAAGGCAAGGGCAAGAAGGGATCCAGAAAGAAAAAACATGAAGAGGCTGCTCTTGAGGACGGTTTCCTCAGAGTGTCCACAACACTGCCTGAGTATCTCTCCCAAGAACCTTTTCAGCCCACAGAGTTGCCAGAAATTAAGAGCACCCTAGAAACTGTCATCCCCACTGAAGTCTCCGGCAAGACACTCGTGGAGATGCGCACACATGAACCTGACTCAACAACTGAGGCCCCCACTGTGATGCCCAGTGCATTGCCTGAATCAAAGGTTACTGAGGAGGTAGACATGTTTACCTGTAGACGCTCTTCACCCCAACCCTTCGCCTGCTGTTTGCAGCTCTAACTGATCACTTCCCTAATACCTCCTAACCATAGCGAGCACCTTTTCCCTCTCCAGCTGCTTACCACCACCAGCACCACCACCACTAATCAGCACCATCCTAATCATCACCTCCTCTACATCCCTACCAGAAAACATGGAGAATACATCTTAAATGAGAATTTTTTGCTGATCTCAATAAATGCATTTCGGCTGCATGTGTATTTTTTTTAGAACATGCAGTATATTTCCAAAAAACATCGTATGAACGGCACGTAAAGTATATGCCTTCCTGTACACAAACCAAGAGAATGAGTATTGTGTTTGCAGTTCATTGAAAGAAGTGAATGTTGTGCTCAGACCATTTAAATCAGACCACAAGTGCTGAATATGAATATGGTATAACAACTGTTTATCAGGGCTGAACAATATGCAAAACAAATCATATCTCATCGTATAATTTAGTGTTGTCAAAAACCGAAAAATCGATAAATATTCCGTCTCGAATATTTAAAACAGTTTCAATACTTTCCCAGTGTTGATTCGCTTGCACCAGCTGCACTTTTTCTCTCTATTCTCCCCGAAAGCGAGTTGACACACAGACACCACTGCAGTACACACACACACACACACACACACACACACACACACTGCTGCAGTACACACACATCTCCCCTACATCTTCTGACTTTAGTAAGATGTAAATTAATTTAGATGCTGTCGTGCTTAACAAACAGTACACCCGCCTGGTTATATTTATCTTTAATTAAAAATCTAAAATTGTTAGTGTTGTTTCCACTGGTATAGACATCTAGTATCACATTTTTTTAAGATATTGCATTGAAATTCCAATAACGTGACAAAACTACTGTGGTTGTTTTGAACGATATTGTGATTGCAATGTGAGTCATAATTTTGTGAGAATGATAGTTTTTGCATTTTTATTCTAACTGAAAAAAATCTAAAAATGATGATGATGTTTTATTTTTGCTGGTGTCTGTATCAAACAAACATGTTCCTTTATGTCTGGAGGATATGATTTGTAGGCCAGGGCATCTCTGTAGCACCGCAATGCTTCATTTATAACGGCATGCTGGGACACATTTTTATCTTTATCAAAAAAATTGCAGCTGCTGTGATTTATTGCACTTGACCATATTGCGATTTCACAGATTTTTTGATTAACTGTTCAGCCCGACTGTACATCATTTTTTAAAGAGTTTTTTAGCTTCCCGCAGACATAAACAAGGGATGTTTCCGTATGTTTCCATCATGTTTACTATTTGCTAATTTTTCAAGTGAACTAATTTTTCCTGCTCACGCTGTTTCTGTAGCTGTTGCAGTCACTGCCATGCTGCCACATGAATCTGATGTAGTCCATTAACTAATTACACTCCAGCATTGTAATTAACATGCACACCTGTCAACCTGTATCCTGGATAATCAACACTTTCCCATTAAATCCACTCGTTTTTGCTAACATTCATACTGTCCAATAGAAAATGTGTCTTTACTTGGAGGCGCTGGGTGCTAATAAGACGTGCTCAGTGTCCCCTGGTTCATCTTTACTATGACTCATTTAAGTGTGTGTTGGCCTGCAGGAGGGCAAGCCAGTGACGAAGCCCATGGTGGAGGAATATGGAGATGACCTTTACGGAGACCTCTATGATGATCTCTCAGTTTCCACGGTAACAGTGGGCCCCAATGTTACTGAATATGAGGTAGGTTTAATGCAAATACAAGGAATGAGAGCTTATTTCAGCATTCACTGCACCTATCGCTAATGGAGCTTTTCATTCCTTAACAGATCCTTGAATATGAAGATTTCAAGAATGACACAGAGTCAGAGTACGAGGAGTACGAAATGTATGAGGACGGCTTTGGCTTTGCAGAGCGGGAAAGAGCAGAGACTTGGAATGAAGAGGTAAATCTCAACTTGAACTCATACATCAAATGAGTGGTCACGTCTTCAATTGTCTGTGTCAAGTGATTTCTAACAACCCACATCTATTCATCTGTTCCTCCTTCTCAGGCTAGTCGCAGAGCAGAGAAGGGCCAGAAGGGAGAGCAGGCAATTATTGAACCGGTGAGCTGCTGGAAGCATTCAGAGAATAGTCTTGGAGCTTTAGTTATGAGAAAAGGAGTTAATATTCTCCTAATGTACATTCTATTTGTGCTTGTTTCCAGGGAACATTGGTTGAAGGACCCCCAGGTCTCCCAGGACCCGAGGTAAGCCTACTCACTGTCTGAAAACAGAAGAAACTGTAATTGTACAGGATGTGGCATAATGTAAGACATCAGGATGTAACTGTGGTGTTATCGGAAAAGGAAACAGGATTTCCCCCCCACCCCAAAATATACCCCTGCACTACGATGCAATGCAAGATGGCACTTTGTAAAGGACAGTTTCATGACATTTTCTACACAACTATTAACACACTATGAAGTGACCTCTGTAGGTACATCATCACATCAAAAGTGAAAAGATTTGACTTCAGAATCACATGAATAAATGAAAAGGGATTGTTGTCAATCACTTTGTTGAAAACTAAGCCACAGTATTGGAGCGTTCATTCTGTTTGTTTGAGTGCTGTTGATGTTTCCTCCACAGGGGCTCACTGGCCCAGCTGGACCAATAGGTCCTCCAGGACCCAGAGGAGATCCTGGTGAAATGGTGAGTGTGGCTTAGGCCTGGACCTGGACCCATTGGTTAGTTTGACCCCATTTGACCCCTTTACCTGTGGGACAGACTGTGAGTTCGACTGGGAACACAATGTCCTTCTTCAGTCCTGAACTGAACATTGTGGACTTCAGGGACGGATGTTGACTCACACATGTTTGACCTGATTTTCCTGTGTGTGTGTGTGTGTGTGTGTGTGTGTGTGTGTGTATGTGTGTGTGTTATGTATTTGTTGATGATTCATCACAATGGAACACATCTGAACACACACGCAAGCTGACAGATGCTCTGTCATTTCCCAGTTGTTGATGGTTGTTATCATTTTGCTTTGCAAAGATGTTAATGATGGCAGCTCATCAGCATTCAGATCCCCACTGAGCTCATCACCTTAAGTCATTGTACCCACTTTTAATATCTATGTACATGGTTCAGGTTCAGCCCATATCACAAACACATACTCTATTTGAAGAGATGCAACAATAAAATGAAGAAATGTAATATATCTACAAATAATCTCTTTATCCATGGCATTAGAAAGAAATGAATATGGATCACCATCAAGATTCTGCTTGTTTTCAAAAAGTAAACTGTTACTGACAAACTGAATCATTGGACTCTATCGTACTGCCTCTTCATGTATTACAGTGTATTGTGTCATGTCTTTACTATCATTATGAACATTCATTTACAGGACTCTTTTAAAAGTCTAGTGTAATTGTAATGGCAAGATTATTGTAACCATGATGAAAATTTGACTACTTTACCCAATTTATATGTCAAATATGTGTTTTAAGACTCGATGTCCTGTACAGCAATAGCTGTCTGGTGTCCCTTGTCAGTATTTCATGTGAAGGTGTCAAAGGCATTGAAAAATAATTGTTTTCTTTTCTTTCTTCTTTCTTTTCTTTTTAACACGCATTAGCTGGTCCACCGGTGATTGAGTCATATAAATTAGCTCATGTCTTTAAGGCTTTTTGTGATACATTTAGTAGACAATGAACGGTTCAGGTAGAAAATCATAAGCCTGCTGTATCCAACCTTGACAACTAATTTTATTGCACATTCAGAATGACTATTTATATATTTAAAATAGAAATGATAATGTTCACCAAAGAGGTAATTAAACACATTTTCACCGCTGCTTCACTTTTCCTCACTCAGAGAGTCAATTATTTGACATTAGGTATTGATTCATAAAAAAAACCATTGGATCAAATTTATTTTAATCACTAGTGGAGGAATGTATCTCGTCAATTTCTGACCAGTTTGAATACTTATTAGATAACTCTATCAGTAATCTGATGAACCCATTCTTTATATCCTCATGTTACATCAATTGACTTGTTAAAAATGGATATTTACAATGTGTAAACAGAAGATAAGTGTGTGTGTGTGTGTGTGTGTGTGTGCAACATGCCCTATGGAAAAGCAAAGGTTGTTTTTACAGTGATTAGATTGGAGGGCTGTTTTTCTCTCCACTTAGGATCTCTCTCTCTCTCTCTCTCTCTCTCTTTCACTCACTCTCGCTCTGTCCCCCCCCTCGCTCTCTTACACACATGCAAACACAGTAACACAATACACACAGGAGCTGATGCTTATCCCTTTCCCCGTGCTCTCTCTTCAGGGTCCCCCAGGACGTCCGGGTCTTGCCGGGGTTGATGGGATTCCAGGTCCTCCAGGAACCCTGTTGATGCTGCCAGTAAGACCTTAAAGACACTTGGAGCAATCCTTTTCCCAGTGTGGAGTAGTGGCATGTCCACAAGGGGGGGCTGTGTGACTGAACTTCATTTACATTTGGGGAATCCTGCAGTGGGGACTAATTCCTCTTTCTCATTGTCTCCAGTTCCAGTATGGAGGAGATTCCCAGAAGGGCCCAGTGGTGTCCCCCCAGGAGGCGCAGGCACAGGCTATCCTGCAGCAGGCCCAGGTACATTCGACAGAAATTGTCATTGTGCCATATTATAAGTATCACTTATAAGTGACTGTTAAGATTTAATGCTGTCTGAAGCCCAACTCATTGTGTCTTAAAAGTCCAAAAGTGCCTTGTGCAGTGTTAATAAATCACCCAGTTGTGTTTTCATTCCAGCTGTCACTGAGGGGACCTCCAGGTCCACTGGGTCTTGCAGGGCGACCAGGCCCACTGGTAAGGCACTCCTCTGACCTTGACCTAATTTGCCTCATCCCTCATGGGCTCCTGCAACCTTTCACTTTAACTTCACATTGTATTTGACCAAGCACAAGCTCCACTCTCTCCTTCCCAGCCGAACCTCATCATTATGCACGCTCAGTACATTCAAATAGCTGTGATTGCGAAATCACTGCATGGTTGCAGAAATGAACAGATCTGTGCGATGATTTGTTCTAAGCTCATTTGTATTTTGTTTGTTTGATGCTAAGTTTGAGTAAAGAGTTGAATTACTCCTGTACACGATGTCATGCTTGAATAATTCTTGTTTTTATTTTGCAGGGTTTTCCTGGTCCCACTGGGCTCAAAGGAAACAGAGGAGACAACGGCCCTACTGTAAGACCAGACAGTACTATCTACAATCATATCGCTCTTTCTTTTTGCCATACTTTTACACCTTTTTCTATTTGTCTTGCTCTCTTTCTTTTCTCATATAGGGACCGCATGGGTTGCCAGGCCCTCAGGGAATTAATGGAAAGCTAGGAAAGAGGGTGAGATATATTGAGTGTTGCATGTCTCCACACTGAGAACCCCTGTACCTGCATCTTGTTTTAAAAGCATACTGTGCCTGATGTACTATAAAGAAAAAACAATTTCAACTGGTTTGTGTGTCTCATAGGGGCGTGCAGGAGTGGACGGAGGTCGTGGAATTCCAGGTGAAACAGGCACTAAGGTAAACTCTTTGACATCTGACTGCACTGCACTGCTGTAGGGATAAACACAAGAGACAACAAAAGATTTTCTGTTCCAACAAAGTATTTACGTCCTTTCTCCATGTTTAGATGCTAGTTGAGGTGAACAGATGTGTGAATGCAACATTTCCAGTTGTTGAACCATATTACTGATGTTAGGTGTTTAGTTCCGATTTATTCAGTTTCTTGTTTCCATGAGCACAATACCATGTTAAGGCGGCAAGGTCTTGTACAATAACAAATCTCCCCTTGCAAGTGCAAGACTTTAGGTATCCAGCAGCCCACAGCTTATTATATGTATAGACAACGAGGCAACTCAATACCTAACAGCTGCAGGAAGAGCTTAGTAAATAAATCAGGCTCCCTTGATGCCGGCTCTGACAGAACAGCAGAGTCTTTATCAGTCAGAGCAGCATTTTAACAGACCTACAGCTAATCTGAAAGCTCCCTCTCCCCAACACATACTCAGAGCAGATGGGAGGCTCTGCCAGGGGAGACGCTCTCAGTACAATTCAGCTAATTTTTACACATTTCTGTATGTGTGTGTGTTTCAGCATTTAATTCACTTGCTTCTCTTTTACTTTTCAGGGTGACAGGGGTTTTGATGGCCTGCCAGGTCTCCCAGGAAACAAGGGACACAGAGTGAGTTACACTTAACGCTAACTTACCGTCACTGTGTTCACTCAGTCGTACAGACACTAACACACCAGCACGTCACACATCATGTGGCAGATGTTTATTGGCAAATTAAGATCATGATGATTGTTGTGATTCTTGTGACGACAGCGTACGCTAAAAAGCATCTGCTTTTTGCTGCTCTGCTATAAACAGAACTGTCCTAAATATCTTGAGGCTTGTGGCTAATGCTTTTATCTTGTAGGGGGACAGAGGAAAACCAGGTCCTTATGGGCCCGTTGGAGAGCCAGGAGAAAAGGTGAGTGCGCTGTACTTTGCAAGATTTACTTACCTTACATGCAACAGAAAACACATCCTGCAGCAGGGCTTTGTTTATCAAAATCTTTCCATCATGCGAGGTTATAAAGGGAAAACTTTCCAGACCAATGAATCAATTCTACAAAGCATTTAATGGTAAAGCACCAGAGATCAAAGCAGGCGTCACTGAATTGAAGTAATAAACTCCTGAATTTATTAATTCCACTATGCTGGCCTGAGTTTATTCAGTGCCAAGGTTTGCAAAAGAAATGAAAGTGACGCAGTGCATTCCTGACATAAAATTGAAAATATGGAAGATAGAAGGTCTGTCAAGATAGTATCAATCCATGCAGGCAGGCGGGTGAAGTTTAGAGAGCGGTCTATTAGTCTTAGCTCGAAGATAGTTGAGCCTTATCTGTCAGGCAGTGAATTTCTTTAATGAGCTATTTTCACAGATTATGTCTGTTGGGATATAAATGTATCCACGCCTGGGGTTGACTTGGAGAGGTGAATGTGATGTATGTGTTGAATCTGTTTCCATCTTTGTTATTTTAGGGATCTGATGGACCTGTGGGGCCAAGAGGGCAACCGGGCGAACCTGTGAGTAACCACATCTGGAAGCATATGATGCTCCCTCACAACACACGGACGTCACACCATACAGTTACATCATCAAAATATTGTTGTTTGTTGGTTTTTCTACATTTAAAATACTTGATGTAGTGTAGAGGATGAATTTATCAGGTCTGTGCTTCAGGCTCTCAGAGAAACGATAACACAAAAATCTTTTTCTGGGTGCAGAATCACAGAAATTAGGATTTCCGAAAACAAACCCTAAAGGGATTTAACTGGATTTATGCCAACATCTCACAGAAGAACTCACAGAAGTACAAAATCTACTGCTCATAGAAAAACACTGCACAATATGTTACATACAGCCAATATGAAAACTAGGACGGTCAAACCATATTAATGCATTACTGCCACAGTGTTCAGCCTAGCATTAAGAGAGAAAAGGTCACCACCATTGTAGGCACACACATTTACAGTGGTAGTATCTAGGGAGTAACCTTGGATCATGGATCCAAAGATCCTAAGAGTTGTCATTCTGTGTAACTCAGCTGTGAACACTGTTTGATTGGTTATGACTCGCACTCCATATTTCTCCCAGTAGGTGAGGTTGGGGCTCAGCATGGTTCTGTCCCTCCAAATGAATCACCTAGTACTGGAAGAAATAGAGTGCCGTAAACCTTGTGAAGAAAATCTGTGGTAAACTACAAAGACGCAGGAAAGGAGAGGAGTTGGCTATGTTGACGCGTTAGATGGAGCGATGGGAGAAGTGACAGACAAACGCAAGACAGATATTTGGTTGGATGGTGAAAGAGATAAGAGAGATGGAGAGAGGAAAGAGAGAGCGTCGGAGAGGGAAGAGATAAAATCCTGGCCTGAATGATTATATTTCCATATCAATCACTTCCCTGGAGATCACAGATGTGGCTTTGGAACAGGTGGCTTGGCCAGCCTACAAAGAGGGAGGCTGACAAAAACAGAACACACAAACACACTCGCGCAAACACAGGCTAGTGCAGTCTCCGTGACTACCACATAGAAAACCAGATGCGCCCACACACACACTCACATATGCGTACACACACACACACACACACATACACACACACGTACACACACACACACACACACACACACACGTACACACAAACACAAACAAAAAAATATATTCTGTCTCTCCTTGTTTTTTCACTGTCTCTCCTTAGTGCTGATTTTTGATTTAGTATTCAGCACTCACTCCATCTCATCATGAATGCAGGTAAGCCGCTGACTATTTGCTGTGTTTTGTCTCCAGGGTCCTCGGGGTCTTGTTGGGCCAAGGGGGCCGCCTGGCCCACCTGGCCAGCCGGTAAGTCAACAACACCTTGATTACAGAATCAGAGCTATTCAGTCCTTTCAACTCTATCAAAGGTCTTCTACTTCATGGAATTATCAATATGCCAACAGGGAAGCTATTGAACAATGTCTCTTTTTTTGATCAGACTTTGACATTTCATCCATTGTTTTCTGACATCTTGCATGTGTGCATTTTTAACAGGGTATTGGTGGAACTGATGGACCACAAGGTGCAAAGGGCAACCTGGTCAGTCCTTTTACTTTCACAAACGTATTATTCAGTAACCATTACTGCCAATATATACCACTGATGACTATAATATATGTAAAAATTGTTCGATGAAAATTAGTGTGTGGGTAACAGTTTTCTGAAAGTAGTGTCAGCAGCCAGAGTGGCTTAGTGTGGCCTTTCAGCGAACCTGTTAACCAGTCATGTGATGATGAGCTCTAACAAAGATCATGTAGCGGCAGAGTGTGTGACTACCAGTGTTTCTTGTTGTTAGGGTCCAGCTGGAGAGATCGGGCCCCCGGGTCAGCAGGGAAATCCAGGAGTACAGGTATGAAAAACTGTCCTGTCAGTGTGAGAGTTAATCCACTTATTACACATCCTATAAATGTATTCGAGGCATGCAGACGAGCTTCAGGTGTACACAGTTGCAGGCAGAGAGTTACATAAGCTCAGTTGCTCTCTCTCAATGATGGTATAAACTTTCTGCTTCTGATTATTTTTAGATTTTTATTTCAAAGGAAGATTAACTTACTCCTCTATAGGATTAGACAATCATCTCGCCTTTTTACAATCCAACTACATGTCATCATGTCACTAAATGTATTCAGAATACAAGGCTGTTGTTTTTGGAGGTACACGGTTTTCACCGGACAACAACAAGATGTAATTTTAAAATAGAATCAGAGATATTGCAGTCATATAAAGAAGATGTAATAATGTTTTCAGTTTCCAGCATGTCAACAATCCACCCCATGCCCCAGCTCATATGCACACACACTGCTCACAAGTCTTACATACACACATAACAATATGCACACATACACACAGACTAGAGCAGAAACCTCAACTCCCAGCCTTCTCCTAGTCTTTTGACACTTAACCTGATTGATGCTTTGTTCTGGTCCAGGGCTTGCCTGGTCCTCAGGGTCCCATTGGAGTGCCAGGAGAGAAGGTAGGTAGCATGTCTCTCACTTAATTTCAGAATTAAAGCTGTGACCTTGCGACCCCTGTCATCGCATTCCCGGGGGAGGCCCGCTGAGCTGGAGAGTACGATCCAACCTCTTCTGGCTCCTATTCAGACCAGACAGAGCTAGACAGGAAATCAATACACAAGAAACACACACAGGCATAACAGACACTACGGACGGCCTTGGCCGGTGCACGTCAAGCTGCTAGACCGATAAAAGAAATAAAAGTGGATTTAGTCATGAATACAATATTTTGTAGCAAAGTGGGAAATGTTCTCTGTGGCATAAGTTCAGGTGTTCGATATTTTTTCATATCTGAAGCTCAACTCCAGTACAGTATTCATGCCTCTCTCTGTCCTATACAGGGTCCCCAGGGGAAACAAGGCATGCTGGGACTGCCAGGCATTGATGGTCCTCCGGTAAGTACACACATACACACACACACACATACATTGATGCATGTGTTAGCATAAACACACATAAACATGCTCATATCCATGCATTCCTTCGCACATCAAGCATCTATGTACATGTATAAACAGTGTGTTGTTGCTGCTACTTCATCAGCCAACTCAGAGCTCAACTGACAAGATAAGACAAGAGTCTGCACTATTCAAGCAAGGCATTTTGGCACAGGTTGTTGTCAAGATTTTTTGTTTTTTTTTACATAATGGATAAAATCGTATCAACTTGAATACTTAAGTACAAACAAAGACGTTTATAGACCAGTGATTCCCAGCCAGGGAGTTCTTTTACCCCAGGACATTTTGCTGTTGCCAGGGGGTACTTGGGGAGATTGTAGAATAGCTCAATTGATTTAAAAAAAAAAAAAGATTTATTAATAATTTTATAAAAAGATAAATCCACGAGTCAGCTATGGTACTTAATGTGTTGTTATTGCACTTAAGAGTGTCTGAATACTAGCTGCGAGCACATAGAACTGGTACTACAGGTTGAAAGTTTTACCTCACACAAACAAGTGGCTCTGTCTCACACACACGCGCAGCGCCAAGGTTTATTGCAAGGCTGTTACTGCAATGATTCCATTCATGACACAGACAGATTTTTGCCTTTGCACGTCACAGAGAGCTTGTGAGTGAGTGAAGCTGGGTTGTGTTAAGAAAGTGATGAAGAAGAGATGCAAACTGCATGGTTTTACAGAGGATCAATACAAACTGTATTGTCTCAAGCTGAATCTTGTTCAATAAATCTTACAACGTCAATATATTGCCCGGGTCTAGCTTGAAGTAATGGATATAACCGGTGGTTCTTCATAATGAATCCCTCACTCAGGTCTGCAATTTAAGTATCTCAGGTTCATATTAATAATAACACACTCAGTTCAAGGACCTATGCTGATAGTCTCTGCTCCAGACTTCAACAGCTGATGTATATTTTACGTAGACTTATGGTCTATGGATCTAAGCAAACATTCATGTACTGTTTTACCATGCAGTCTTAGACAGTATTATAAGATATAGGATAACAGCCTGGTTTGGTATCTCTTCTGTATAGTTGAAATCACAGATTGCTTGTCTGGTATATGAAAATGATGGGGGTTAAAAATACTCTCCAAGCAATCTACGAGCAGTCTATTACCAGACAGACAAATACTGTCTGATCCAACTCTCACGTCCTCCACTTAGAGTTTCAGCTCTTAACCTCTGGTAGCATATTCAGGGTCTCCCAGAGCAGGCTGAACCACTGTAAACATTCATTCTGGCCTGTGTTCATTAAGACCCTCAGCACTAACGGGTAATGAAGAATGTTGGCTACACGAGGTTGTGCAATATGTCACCACTGTCAGAGGGTGTGTGAAAACTCTAACATTGAAGGTTATGTGTTGTTTAGATGTTAATGTGCTTAACTGTACTACTGTATGCTGTTTATGTTTTTATCTTAACTATGGGAAGGAGGCCAGACAAATCTCATGATAACAGTTTATCCATTACTTTTAGTGATCTGATCACTAAAAGTAATGGATACATGGTTGTAACGTCCAGCTTTCGTTACTCCATGTGGTTGTTGATCCGAAAAACAAACATTGACAGTTCAATTGTATGAAAATATTTTAACATCCACCATAATATCTGCTTTTTATTTAGAACATAAATGCTTTTGTTGATGAAGGGGAACTTGAGTTAATCGGACTGTGCTGTGGGGGTACAAAACAGGTTGGGAGTCGCTGACATACTACACATAATGACCGAGTCTCTATCAATTATCCAAAGAGGGCAAGACCCAGACAGCCAAAACTTTCCAAATACAATTCCCCAAATTGCTGTAGCAACAATCAAACTAACTGTTTGTTAATCTAAAGTAGCCAAGAGGATAAAATTCGGCAACCTACACTTACTGTTGTCTGCCAGTAGGGGGACTCAGGAGGTTTTTCCAGAATTGTGCCAAAGCTGCGTGACATTTAGAAAAGAATGAAACATCTTCTTACATTGAGCCTTTTCTCATCTTACAGAATTCATTTTAGATTGCGGTCAGACACATTTGAATGCATTTCACTTAATGCCCCTTCTATTATTCTGCAAAGCTTTGTGACACAAAGATATTTTCATGGTTTTTTACTCGCAGTGCCGCTGGTGCCTCTTTTTTGTCATTGGTTGGTTGCATTCAGAAATTTCCATCAAGAAGTGATAAAATGATGATGTACTCGCAGCAGTGCTAAGTCAATCTGATTCGTGTTTTCCTGTTTCAGGGTCACCCAGGAAGAGAGGGCCCCCCAGGAGAGAAAGGCATCCAAGTGGGTAACTGCATATCTGAGGCTTGTCTGCTGTAGTGTCATAGCAAGATATCAAAAGTGCAATATCATGCTGTATCTTGCAATCTATTGTAACTGTGCACTCACTCACATGTTGCAATAACGCTCATCATTCTAATCACTGTGTCCCGACGATGTCATCATCTTCGTTGTACAAGAGCATTAGCAAATTAGAGTCAGCAGCATGCACTCATCAGAATCTGATGTTATTTTCAGTTTGAAAATACTTATTGACAGTAAAGGATAGGACACAGTGACTGAGTGCTTATACATATCTGGTCTGAGAAATGCATTTTTCTAGCCTCTGCTTTTTTGCTAAAAAAATTTTTATTTTGTCGTTTTGTAGGGTTTACTAGGTCCTCAGGGGCCTGTTGGGTACCCAGGGCCTCGTGGTGTCAAGGTGAGACATAAATGCATCATGATCTCAAGTGTGATGTCCACTGAGATGTTCATTCCCCTGCTCATTTCATTCTGTGTGTATGTCTACCTGTGACGGACAAGCTGTTTGAGTCTATGACTGACAGGTGACAGGTGGAGGGAAAGCACCTCGGTTCTCAAGGGGAATACTAACAACAGATTGAGGAACATTTGACGGGGAGAAATGTCAGAGTCTGATAGAGCAGAGCTGTGTGCGTAGGTGTGGAGCAGACCGTTTTGACTGAGAATAAAAGTAAAGTTGTCATAAAGTGACACTCTGATTGGTGTTTGTTTTTGTCACATTTACACACATCTGATGTTTTATCTGGTAGTTTGGCTCAATATCCCTGAGGGGAAGCTTTACCATGTTGGCAAGTAATATGAAATGCATGTAAGGTCAATAGCTGCTCAAAAACCAGAGCAACGTTAGGTCAAGAGAAAATCAATAGACACTTCGAAATCATTTGTTTTATGATGGGGTATTTCTAGAAATACAGGCAACCAGTGATTTTTCTCTATGATGTCTGGAGTTGTTGAGAGCAGGTTTGTCTGTGACGATTCCCGTCAGATTAAGTGTTTTCACTTTTTCACAGGGAGCCGATGGAGTGCGGGGTCTGAAGGGGAGCAAAGGAGAGAAGGTGAGTGAAACAGACGAGTGAGTCTTTACTCTTACGCTTGTTGTCAAACTGTGTTCGTGACTGGAAGGACACTTGACGAATTACAATGTAATGACTGCCTTTATCATCAAAGAGCTTCCATTGCTAATCACCTCTTCTCAAAAGGGAGAAGATGGCTTCCCTGGTTTCAAAGGTGACATGGGCATCAAGGGGGACAGGGTGAGAGCGGCCACAAAGCCTCAGTATCATTTCCTCTCATTCTCAGTCAGAGTGGAGATAAGATCCTCACCTCCCTTCTTCTCTCATTCATGACTTTAGGGTGATAACGGAGTTCTTGGTCCTCATGGAGAGGATGGACCAGAGGGACTAAAGGGCCAATCAGGACCTCTGGGAGATTCAGGAGGTCCTGGGACACCCGGCGAGAAGGTACGTTTTAAAACAATTACATTTTCATTAGGTGAGGACCCAAAGAAGACAATTTGGAGATCAAATAGGCTGAAAACTCTTATCTAAACCTGCATTACGCTGCTACAGCCGTTATCGTGTTTGGTAGAAAAGTTAAATTTCTTCATTTTTCACTTGTGACAAAACTTTCTTACAAAATGACTGAAAATCTCTGAAATACTGAACATATGGATTTTAATGCCCTCACATTTATTACATCGGGTTACAGCCCATTCCTAAGGCAGCTGAAGCAGTGCACATGTTTAAGCATTTAATCTTTCTGTCATCACTCTGTGCATTAATTTAGTGATACCCTGCTGTATTGGTTCATGCATAGTCAGCAGTATGTCATGAAAATCTTAATTAAAGCTTTTCATACACTTCTTTATATTTCTCCGGTTTCTTTCTTCCTCCCCCTCTTATTCTGCCTTCTTCTCCTCTTCTGTCTCTCTGCAGGGTAAACTCGGCGTGCCTGGATTGCCAGGATACCCAGGAAGACAAGGTCCTAAGGTGATTTAGCATTGATGAGCTATTATGATCAGTTAATGTGTCCTCTGGTTCCTTTATCAGAGCTCTAACCAGCGAGATGTGTGTCTTTGGCTGGACTGTTTCCTGTCTGATTAAAAATAAAGGATGATAGATGGCTTATTAAAAAAAGGCTTTTTTATTAATAGTTCATTAGTGACATCAATTCATTACATGTTGATGAATGGTGTATTTAAGGCTGTGTTGGGCTCATGGATTAGATTTGCTTTAATTTGATACAGTAGTTAATTATAAGTTAATGAGACATTGGGGCTGATGTGTGATGAATGGAAGGCTGAGGCTGATTAACCTCTACGTGTGTCTGCAGGGATCAGTTGGCTTCCCTGGTGTGGCAGGGGTCCCTGGAGAGAAAGGACGAAGGGTGAGGAATTGTGTTCACATCCTGACTGCTTCAGAAGATATAAACTTTTCTACGTATTGTGAAATAACTAAGTGATAAATTATTGTTAACCTCTACTATGCAGGGTCCAGCTGGTCAGGCAGGGCCTGGAGGCCAAAGAGGTCCTAATGTGAGTACAGCTTTAGGTGATAATGCCTGTACACCGTGTCTCTTTCTGAATGTATATTGCTCTAATTAGATGCCATCAGTTTACCGCAACTTGTGGGAGGCACACTGTTACTTCGCTGCAGTGTTTTTTCACCAGACGTTTATTTTCCACCTCCAGATGAGTAATGCATGTGCTAATCAGACTGTTGTTTGTTTTCCAATAGGGAGCCCGGGGGGGAAGAGGAGCAAACGGCCCCACTGGAAAGCCTGGAGAAAAGGTGAGCTTAGACTGACACACACACACACACACACAAACACACACCCTGATGTAAACGAAAACATGCACATGGAGTTACACTTGCATACACACACACCTGGCTGTCTCATAAAGTATGGATGAATGCACAGACCGGGTTGGAACTGGTTGTTGCCTTTCACTTCTAGATGACAGGCCATCTGGTGCAGTGACAAGCTACTGTCTGGCAGCGAATGCTTCAGTTTACACTCTCACCCTCAAAGACCATCTTGGGAAAGCTAAAGATTTGTTGAAGGGAAGAAAAGTCAAAAATGTTTGAGTGGCTTTTGTATACAGAAACTGATTTTTATTTGTCTTCTGCCTCATCCACCTGGTAGGGTTCTGCTGGACAAGATGGTCCTCCAGGATCCACCGGAGAACAGGTAATCTTTTGTCTTGTATAATACTGCCTTCTTAATGCCTGACGATAGATATGATTAAGTAAAGTTGGCCTCACAGATACAGTCTCATATATCACTGTAGGACAAGCACCAGGAAATTCAATCTGGGGTTTGAGACAGCACTTTGACAACCTGTTTTATTATTTTCTAGGGTCCCAATGGACCACAGGGAAGAAACGGTGAGCCAGGACCCAGAGGGCCTAATGTGAGTGGTCAAAGATGCACTGCATAATGTTTGTCCTGTGATTTAGTGTTACTCCTTTTTACCTCATTCCACATTTTATACTCACCTTTGGTCATGTTTGGTTCATTATGATGATGTAAGAAAATGCTCCGTTTTCCAGGGTCCACCCGGAAAAGATGGATTACCAGGTCATCCAGGCCAGAGAGGGGAACCAGTGAGTCACCTTTTAATGTCAAAATGAAGCAACATTTTTAGTATACAGCATTATTCTTTATGAGGTGCACACCCCATCATTAACTTTAAACACCAAAGTCACACAATACCATAAACAAACTAACTGACTGAGACGAAGAGTCTGGTGGCATTGAATGGAGCATTGCAGCTGCTGTTTCTGCTGAAATAAAATGATCTTATTCTTCAACAAAAGGTTTATCTGTGAAGGATCTTGTCAATAATTCTGTGAGACACTTAGATTAACAATCTGAGCCTGTCAGTGGCAAAAACAAGCGCCTGTAATGGACGTATAGTAACAGGCGCCGTTGCCCAAAATAATTATGAAGCAGCCATTGCAGCCTGTGTTGCAGCTGCTGGCTGATGTGATCTACTGGACCAATCCCAATTTTTTTTGTACCTTTTAGTCATTTGCACACCAAAATGTTAAAATTGGGCTTGAAATAGGGCAGATTTGAAAAATACTGTAATTACCCTTTAACAGAGAGTTGAGAGTCAACATAAACTACCAGACGAGAGCTGATTTCAGCATAGAATTACTGAAGTCAGAGTGCAAGCTAAGAGGCACACTGTACTACATCTAGTAAAGCATCTGTGTGCAGTTCTCAGATAATGGGTTCTATGCATCCCACTGACTCTATTTCAAATCTTGACTGAGGATAATCAGACTCACTTGTCTCTTTCGTCAGGGTTTCCAAGGCAAGAACGGACCCCCCGGCCCCCCAGGCGTTGTTGGACCACAGGTAAGAGGATCAGCTAATAGTCTTAGTTGATTCTTAAACAACAGTTGTTTGTTTCAGGTGTTTTGAAATAACTGTTATGTAATGTGTGTTGTGTAATTTGGTAATTTTCAGGGCAAATCTGGCGAGACCGGGCCAACTGGAGACAGAGGTCATCCAGGTTCCCCAGGACCACCGGGTGAGCATGGTTTACCGGGAACTGCCGGAAAAGAGGGTGCCAAGGTGAGTGCTGCTCATCATAATGTCAAGTTCAAAATCACTTACCAGCATCACCTTATCACTGTTATATTAGATAAAGTCCAAGGACTCTTTCAGCAATGTGTGAATATCTTATCTCCTGGGTCTCATCCTATCCTCTAATTTGCTAATAAATAACAGAGGAAACCTCACAGTGTTAAGTGTATTATGGCTCATAAAATATAAATGTTCCTTCTCTGTGTGACTTGCTGGCTACTATGATTTATGACTGCACAAGGACCTGCTGTCTACTGGCTATTTGCCTTACATCTAATCACATATGTGTGAATGTGTGGTTTCCAGGGAGACCCAGGTCCACCAGGAGCCTCAGGGAAAAGTGGCCCTGCTGGGCTTCAAGGCTTCAGAGGAAGCAGAGGGACCCCTGGTGCTATGGTGACGAAAAAATTCCATACATCTCAACTCCTCTCCTTTAATCACTGTCAACATCAGACTCTCTGGAAATGTGTAGCTTGCAGTTAGATCAGAAATGAACTTGAAGTTATAACAGCATGCCATTCATGAAAGAGTTATGCAAATCTAACTAGACCAAAGCAATTGTAAACTACTGAACTCACTATAAATCACTGATGGTACATTTTATAATGAATGTGCTGTCATTTTCTTTCCAGGGTCCTGCAGGTCTGAAGGGAGGAGAGGGACTACCTGGTGTTGGAGGAAGTATCGTAAGTCTGGTTTTGTCAAACTGCTTCCCGTACCACCTCCTGCTCTCTGATCAGCTTTCATGTTCTATAGAATATGCGTGAGGCAGGAGGCTGTTTCCATGGTGATCAGTGATCGTGACCACCACATTAAATCAAAGCGTAAATCATGTGACACACTCACCCCACCTCTTTATCTCCTCTCGTTTCCAGGGTGCTACTGGAGAGAGAGGCGCCTCTGGACCGGCTGGCGCTATTGGCCAGCCAGGACGGCCTGGCGGCGTGGGCCCTGCTGGGCCGATGGGAGAGAAGGGCGAGCCAGTAAGATTTCGTACATTGCTAATTTTGTTTCTGAGGCAACAATGTCCAAGAACACATATTCCATCACTACCCACCGTTGGGTAATAAACAACATGTGCTCTCGCTTTGGAACGTGCGATTATGAGACAGAGAGAGCGAGGGAGGGAGAAAATATGAATGTGATCAAGCCTGCTTTCTTGGGTGCGAGTTCTCTTCCTGGTACGAGACATTAATCAATGTGTCATGCTGCTATATGAGGATGATAAGTATTGTGGCATTTGCTAGATGTGCGTGGTTTTCCCATCTGTTCTCCAGGGAGAGAAGGGGCCTGTGGGGCCGGCAGGGAATGATGGGGAATCAGGACCCGTGGGGCTGCCAGGGGCTGCGGGGTCTTCTGGGCCTCCTGGAGAGGATGGAGACAAGGTAGTTATACTGCCACCTGTAGGGCTATTTATCTATTGAGATTGATTTGGTGTGATTTATCGAGTTTTTAAAATAATGGAATTAGACGGCACTTGGCTTGTGATAATCAAAACTAAAAAAATGTAGGAACTTCTCTTTCTGCTGAAAGCATCTGCTCGTGTAAGAGAGGCTCTTCCTCGTGACAGAGCGGGATGTACATATTAATTGTGTCCTCCTCAGCTGACCTGGCTTAGTTAGCTTAGTGAGCTAACCAGGTCGTAACCAGGTCATAATTTCTGGAAAGAGACACTGCTCTCAAGTTTTTCAAGTGTATATTTTGTGTATATTTTTGTCAAGTGTCATTTAGTTCCATTATATTTGAGACAAACATTTCTTTGGATATCTGCAAAACTCAGCAGCTCATACCAAAACAATCTCGACGGATCAATAGCACTATTAGTGAGACAAAAAATAATTATTTTTTGATTTTGTGGGTAAACTGTCCCTTTAATTTTTTTTGTGCCAAGCCCTTACATGTGTGCATTTGTCTCCATAGGGAGAGACAGGCGGACCAGGCCAGAAGGGCAGCAAAGGAGACAAAGGAGAAGCTGTGAGTATGAATTTTATGTGAAAAGTTGTAACATCACATCATCACCTTGCATCAACAGGAGGTGGAGGTCAAACTGGCTTGTAATTGGTTTGGGGCAGTTCATTGTTACAACAGTTTGCCTGGACAGTGCATCCCCTGGTGAAATGAGCAGATGGTGCTAATCACGTTCTTCCTGCAGTGAATGCGTATTGAACATCCTTTCTGCTTTTCTAGGGACCTCCAGGACCTTATGGAATGCAAGGACCTGTGGGCCAGCCAGGACTGACAGTATGTTACACAAACATAAACACATATGATTGTATAATAAGTTGGTTTAGGTTGTGCAGTGTTCACAGTGCTGGCCTGTCTGTAATTTCAGGGTGCAGATGGTGAGCCAGGTCCTCGCGGGCAGCAGGGCATGAATGGGGCAAAAGGAGATGAAGGACACAGAGGCTTCAAGGGGGCATCTGGTCCGTCTGGACTGCAGGTACAAATTACAATAAATTCCTATCAGCTCATCTCTGATTTCACATGTTAGATCTGTTTCCATATTATGCCTGAGACTGTGTTGATCACTGTGTCTGCATTTTATAGGGAATGCCAGGACCATCAGGGGAGAAAGGAGAGAGCGGGCATGTTGGCTCAATGGTGAGTACTGCTCAGCAATCTCAGCACATACAGCTCTCATCTCAAGCCCACTGCTTTGGCTCAGTGTCAGTCTCAAGTCCGTTCTCAACACCACTTTTCAGACATCTTGCTCTTAGCTTCATGATTATTATGACTTTGACTTGTCTTGGTCTTGTCTGATATCTTGTGGATATCGACTTGACTTTTCCTCACTTTCCAAACACCTTTGAAGATGTTTCTCCACTTCTTTTACTTCCCAATGTCAAAAGCAGTTTAATTGATCCTTGAATTGATCCTGAAGAGCAAACAAATATACTTGCATTTACTAGTCAAAAAAGCAATAAATTATTTACTGTTAAGTGTGTAATGAAGAGCATCTGCAAATGCTATACATTTACATTTCTGTTTATGGTTCTGGAAACTTCAGTTTGACAGAACTTAACTGTGACTTACAGGGGATACTAATGTCTTTGTCTACGTCTGTGTTTTTGCTATCAGTCAAACTCACAGGGGTCAAGCTTGATTAAAGCTTTACTGAATACAAAAGCTATATCCAAGAAGCAGACAGCAACCATCCCTTTTGCTTTGGAAAAATTATTATTATATGATGCACAGATGTTGTCAAGATCAGGAGAGTACAATAAACAGCACCTAAACCAACATTATAATTATAAAGCATTAGAAGTAGGCCACTGAGTACAAGTGCGCTCGCTGTAATTATGTTGCTTGATACCTGTAGATAATGCAACCTGAGCAGAGTAAGCTATGACTGCGACAGTCACTTGCAGTCAGTAAAGAAATTTTTTTAAAGGCAATCCCATTGTATTGTAGAATATATCTCATACTGCATAAGAGAAATATACTCTCTTCTCGAATTATAGGCTGTGGTCTTGAGTGGGGCTCAGTGTGCTCTTTGAGACTATTACACTAGAATTACAACCATGTTAAAATAATAAATGCTCCTGGACTACAGTGTATGAACTAAGTGCTGTGTTTCCATTGTAATAGCCTTGACAATTCTTGACAAAGCAATAAACACCCCACATTAGCTCTGCTCAGTAGCTGTCCTTAGCAGTTAACTTTATGCAAACTACTCAAGCATAATACTATGGCATGAGCAACACTTATGATTTTCAAAGTTGCCAGAAGTAAAAAGCTAATGTTAGGCTATAAACAAACTATACCACAGTCGCATTGCTTTAACATCACCACCACCAAGCATCTTAATACTAAAAAGAAACCATACACACTTACTACAAATTGATCAATCTACTAGTTGGAAATTTAGAGTTTGAATGAAGTTAGTCCTGTAAAGACGGACCAGTGAGTAGATGAATCTCTCTCATTTAGTCACAGTATTAAGTACAAACCTTTTTTCAGGCATCTTACTGAAAACCCATTAAAAAAACTCTTGACTTTGAGACGAGGGAACCAGAAGTTCAAAACTGCTAACTGATTTCCAGGCTTTAGGACTCATTCCTGCTACACTGCACACGTGCATGTGATTGGTGAGCTATTACATACAAAGTCTAGTAGTGGACGTAGCCAGTGTGAGATACAACATATACTGTGTCATTATGCTGGCGATGAAAAAATACAACATTGGGTTAAACCGACTGTGTCTGTCCGGGATCTTACAAAACGATATCCCTCGGTGAAGAGAAAGAAAGCCTTTAAACCTTTCAACCTAGAACAATCTGAAGACATCTTTTTAATGTGTGAATACTTTTCAAGGGGTGAGTGCCAATTACAAAAGAGACCGTGACTTTATGTGCAAGAAAGACGAGCCCAGAGAATGAATAGGTGGTCCTGTAAGTAAAAGGAAGAAAAGGGATAAGAAAATAAAAAAAAGAAAGAGTGACAGAAAGGAGGCAGTGGAGCAATGGAGTGGAGGGAAGAGGCGGGGCACCGATTGTGAGCAGGAAGACGGTGTGACAGCTGCTAATCAGATTAGCCTCAGCCTTGGCTGTCTAATGAGCATCCTCCTTTGTGACAGTCATCTCACAACGCTGTCAACCATGAACACACGCTCAACAAGATTCTCTGTAGCCTCTCTTCTCCACCGCCAGATTAGGGAGGGAATGCATCAGTATGGAACCAAAACAAAAGAGAGAGAGAAAGAGAGGAGAAGAGAGATGCTGAAGACTCAGTGGGGAAGTTTCATTCATGTGTGAGTGTTGCGGATCACAGAATTCTCCCCTCTAATGCTCAAGTATCTCTCCGCCAGAAGGATATGTGTTTCCTCTGGTCCCACACAGTCGCTCTCTGGGCAGATTGTCTGTCTTTCTGTCTCAGTGTCTTTACAACACAAGGCTCCCTCCCAGACTTCAGAGTGATTCAGAGCGCAGCTCAACATCTACTCAACTGAAACTGAAGCCGAGCACAGTTAGGATTAATTGCTTGGCACTCTCTTGAGCTGCACAGAAAAGTCAAATCACATGCCGTCACTGTGGCTGAGAGAATATGGTTCTCGCACATCACAGGCTTGAGGTTTCTTATTAATAAGAGAGAATAAGAGAGAATAAGAGAGGTGGGTGTGGGGGGAATCAGAGCCCTTGTCATATTGAGGGTAATGACCTGTCTGGATGTCTTCATCATGTCACCACGATAATGATCATAGATACTGGGGCCATTGCATAAGCAATCCACCATGGGCCCACTCTCTCTCTTAATTTAGGATGCACTAGCCAACCCAGAGCTCACATTCATTTTTTATTTCTCTGTGTGTGTTTTTATTGATGCAGTATATCCTTATTCTCTGCACTCAGATTCGAATAAAAACATTTTATTTCTCTCTCCACAGGGGCCTCCAGGACAGCATGGACCACGAGGCCCTCAGGGGCCCATTGGGGGAGAGGTAGAGTGCTGGATTTATTAATTTCTATAAATCTGTTTTAGATAATAAGCATAATTACATTACATTATAACAAATATTATAATTGGTCCTTACACAATGAACAAAAGATTATTTATTTATTTCTGTCAGATTAAAGCCTGATTTCTTTGCATTATTAAAATCATTAATGGAAATGTATCATTGAGGCTTTATAATTATTTTTCTTGATTTAATTCTTGTATTTTAAAAGTTTTTACAAATGTTGAAATTGCATCCTGTTCAGATATTTGAGTCTGACATTTTCAATTGATGGCAGCTGCATGCCTCTGGTATAAACAAAACCATGAACGTATATCCACTTTGGAATCAATAAGACTCCTGTTCAATACACAGCATTGCCTACATTTCAAACTGAACAATAGCTCATCCTCACACACCTCAGATACTTTCTATTGTACAGCCTCCTGTCCGTTCATACAGTGTCTTCATTTGAACACTTCCTGCCACAGACCCTCCACTGCTTTTGAAATTTGAATTATTAAACAGTATTAGAATATAATCCCTGGGAGAGAGTTATATTTACTGCTCTATGAATCATTAAGAAGTATTAGACTATCATCCCTAAGAGGCAGTTATATTTACCTCTCGTAATGGCCGTCTCTCTACAGCCTCTCACACCGGTCAATTATTTAGCAGTGAGCTGCAGAAATCTGTGTGAGCCACGCTAGTACTTCATCACAGGAAGCATGGAAACACAGCAGTGCAGAGATGGTGGGATTCATAAATGGACAGATACAGGAATAGTGGAAAAGAGAGAAATGGGGTGGGATGGCATGTGAGAAAGCAGTTGACAGCAGGAGCTCAGTAGTAGTGCGTGGCTGTACTCAGTTCTCATGTTTGTGCACTCTACCGAAAACATGCTTTTACCAGGCTTGTTTCAAGACACAAAGCCCAGTACACTGACATGCATGTGTGCACACTAACACACATGCACGTGCACAAACAAACAAACTGATTGAGGGAAGGAAAATGGAATCCGCCCTACTGTGTGACTCAGACTCTATCCACATAGCAATCCTGACATTCAATATTTTTCCTTGTGTTGTGATAATTCTGTTCCAGATTCAGCTTTCTGTGAGCAGAACTGCTGACAAACAAAACAAAAAAAAACACTGCACCAAGAACTTCATTCTCAAAAATCAAATGAATATTTCAAACTTGCCCTCGTTTTATGATATTTTGGGTCAAGCTTTTCTCTCTGCTCCTGCCACAGGGCCCACCTGGAATGCCTGGTGGAGTTGGTCAGCCTGGACTTGTTGGAGAGAAGGTCAGCATTTCCCTTTAGCGACTGCACAGCTTATGTCTGTGCCTACAGTGAAGAGGTGTTGGTTTGTGTGTGTGGGCTTGTGTGCCATGGTGTGTGTGGTGTGTGTGCTGGAACTTCTAGATCTGAAAGGTGAGGCTGATGCAGAAGTACCTTAAACGTCTTTCCAACGGAGACTCCACTGGTTTCAAAAAGAAGTACAATTGCATATAAGCTTATGAAGAATGACCCTACTTCTCACTCAATGCATTACCTCCACTAAACAGTTTCTTAATGAGTGTTTGTTCTCAACTGCTAATTTAAAATCTCTCTTTTTCCAAATATGTACTTACACTTACTGAATGTTCCTTTTCTACCAGGGCGAGGATGGCGAAGCTGGAAACCCTGGGTCAGCTGGAGAGCCTGGCATTGCTGTGAGTCATCTCTCCTTCCTGTCCCGCTCAGCTTCATCCTCTCTTCACTGTCTCTCTTCACCTTTCATTGATTGACATTTCATATGCTGGTGTCCCAGGGTACTAAAGGCGATGTGGGGGAGAAGGGTGACTCTGGCCCTCCCGGTGCATCTGGACCTCCAGGACCAAGAGGAACACCAGGGGAGGACGGACCCAAAGGCAACCTTGTGAGTCTTGATCAGTGACTTTTTCTTGCTCTAGTTGTCAAGTCAGTCAGTCTGTAAATGTCATGCAATGTATTTGATGTTTTTTTGAATGATTGTTTTTGCCCATAGGGCCCTATTGGATTCCCTGGAGATTCAGGACCCCCTGGAGAAGCTGGTGTCAATGTGAGTATTATTATTGTCTCATCATTATTTTATCATTAGTTTATTGCTTGGTCAAACATGATTTATTTTTTCTTTTAGGGAGTAGATGGTGGATCAGGGCCTAAAGGAGACAATGGAGAACCTGGCAAAGCAGTAAGTGGATTTTTTTTCACATGGTGCACATATTGACAACACTAGTAGTGTAACTGTTGTTTGCTGGGCTAAAGTCTTTATCTCTGTGATGTATTGAGGTTTTGCTTCTTTATTCTTATGACTGGGCTTTCTTCTCAGTGACTTTATGACTGGGAATGTGTTTCTGTTTTTAACCTTAGTCCTTTTTCTGCTCTCCACAGGGACCTCCAGGAGCCTCTGGAGAGCCAGGTCCAACAGGACCTCCCGGACGAAGGGTGAGCTCAGCATTATAACTTTATTTTAATAGCACCTTTATAACAGAGAGCCAAACAGAAGTAACAAAAGAGCCAAACAGCCATGTCAAACAGAAGCAAAAAATGTTCAAATAAAGTTAAAATAAGAAGACAAATGTTTCAAAATGACAATATAAATTAAAACAAATAAAAAGAATAAAAGCAATAAAAAAGACAACATCACATAAGAGCAAATAAATACGGTTATAAAGAATGAGAGCAATGAAAGGTCCTCTGGCAGGTGGTTCTGAAGTTCGGGGGGCCTGATGGCAAAAGCATGGTCACCTTTGGAACTGGCAGCGAACTTTACATTAGCACACATGGGGTTAAGGTTACTATGAATAAGACCAGTGTTTGGAGAACTGAACAATATGATTTCTGACTTTAAGGCGTATCTATATTAAGGTTTAGTTGCGTGCCGTCAGTGTATTTGCTATAGCAATGAAAAGATAGAATGTTGTACAACATATGTTTTGTGTAACTATATGTGTGTTTGTTTACAGTGAAACACTCCTACCAATAACTCAGTAACATTGTCTTTCTCAACCCCAGGGTCACATAGGTGCTGCAGGAAAAGAAGGGAAGCAAGGCACGAAGGGAGCCAAGGTATGGCTAATGACTTGCAATGAGCTCTGCGGTTGTGCATGGTGCCTTCCATCAAAGCTATTCGTATTTAATTTTTACTTGATGTCTTGCCGTCCATGTCTTTTTGTCTGCTGTGTAGGGGGCAACAGGAACCCAGGGTCCAGTGGGGAAGACGGGCCCAGTGGGACCCCAAGGGCATCCAGGAAGGCCCGGTCCAGAAGGTCTTCGGGGCATCCCAGGTCCCTCGGTCAGTACACTGTCTGAATCTGAAGAACATATTAAGGGAACACACTAAAACTCATCAGGACTTTTCAGGTCTTGTTTGTTTTGTATTGTATTGTATTGTTTCAACATATAGTGAGCTGATCTTTGATTCATGTGTTTATTTTCTAGGGTGAGCATGGGTTAAATGGGCCACCAGGACAAACGGGACCACCAGGACCACTTGTAAGATCCTTATATATTTTGTGTTAAATGAGAGGAGGGATATGAGACATTAATAATTATAAGTCAGGATGTCCAACACAATCAAACCATATCATCACACAGTCTACATCATTGGCTAACTAGTACTTCTGACATTGTTTACAGGGCCCACCAGGACTTCCAGGGTTAAAAGGAGACCCTGGAAACAAGGGAGATAAAGTGAGTGTTTAGACCTTGAGAGTGAAAACATTCTCTACAAGTTTTGGGAAACAATTGTGATGAACCATGTCTCTGTCTGCAGGGTCATGGTGGGCTGATCGGTCTAATTGGCCCCCCAGGAGAGCCTGGTGAGAAGGGAGACAGAGGTCTGCCAGGGAACCAGGGTACACAAGGTCCTAAAGGAGATGAGGTACATGTCTTTGCAACATGATGCATCTAAGACACAAAGGAAGATCAGATCACTAACAAGATATGCTTTTTCTTATATCCAGGGTGTGGGTGGCACATCTGGTCCCACTGGCCCGCCAGGACCACCTGGACTCTCAGTAAGTGACACAGCTGTTAGAACAATATGAATGCTTTTCTATCATAAATGCAGGAACAATAATGTTTACGTGATAAGTCCTTTGATTTTGCTCGATGTTTTCTCATTCACAACATACAGATACTTATAGACAGGATGGTTTTCATCTCTACTTTTTCAGTGAACAGTCATACTATGTATATATATATATATATATATATATATATATATATATATATATATATATATATATATATACACAGTTATCATCAACAGATGTGATGTCAGTGTTGTTTTTGGTTTTTATGTAAGTAAGGCAGTGATAAACCCTATACGCCATATGGCTCCATCACTGACTGATGCCCTAAACAGGAAGATATTTATGAAGAGTTTACATTATTCCTGCTGTGGATAAGCAATAAAAACCACCATCTCCTTACAGTGAATGGCTGAAACCTGCTTATGTTTTTTTGTTTAAGTGTCTTTTGGGTGACATATGTCTGGAAAGGAATGAACGTTATACCTTCTGGTTTGCTGCATCTTATTAATGCGGACACTATTGGTATGCATCAAAAATGCATCTTTCAATCTTAAGCCTTCCTTTTGCAAAGACTTTGCTGGTGTAAAACAAACAGGTGAAAAACACATACTGTATATCACCAAGAACAGTCATTCTTCTTTAATTCTGGTGCAAATTGGCAGATTAATCATCACATTATAAGCTTCTATAAGTCATCTCAGGGATTTAGCTGATGATTACATCTTTAAAGAGCTAAGAACCAGGGGCCTCATTTATAAAACATTAGATATTAAGTATGACTTAGGCAAAAAACACATAAAAGTATTTATTTATGGAATCTTACCTCTAAGCAAAGCCTAGACCTAGTGTAAGTGACTTTCCTGCTGGTTACGTAAAGGTATTGCAACTCACTGAGACCTCGTCTTCCAAAAAGTTTGAGATTCTCTTTTGGTCCATTGCTATTCCTGACTAATCCCTCATTTGTGTTGGCATTATAGAAGGAGAGATTGCAAGGCAGGTGCTGTCAATTTAGGTTAATTTGAGGTGTGTTAGTTAGAAATGGGATTCTCAGAACCTGCTTAAGCAACACTTCAAGAACACTGTCAGAAATGATCTTAAGACTAAGTTAACGTTTAAAGACCGATACAGCATACAGTCCTGTAATGACTCATTGTCACTCAGTAGTGAAAGTAATCATTTTCACCATAACCTGCCATGTCGTTAAGCAGGTGCCTGATTTTAAAATGAATAGCCGAATATGTATTTTGCCGTTCTAAGCTTTGAAAGCTTTCACTGCTTAATAAACCCTCCTCTCCACTTTAAGGGTTCAGCCGGTGAGAAAGGATCGAAGGGAGAAATGGTGAGTCCCAACAATCTTTCTTATTTATTCATTGCCATTCGTACACTCACACCTCGGCTTGGTTAGCAGCTGCTGGGAACATATGCCGGGGAAGAGAGAAAAAGAGAAAAAGTGTTTGTTGGCTTAAATGTACCATGCTTCATAATCATAATGCTCCACTGTGTTTACTGCATGTCTTTGGAACTAAAAGCCTGCTGTACAGCCATGCTTGTCTTGTGTGTGATTTTTCCATTGGGCCCTTTTAATAGGATTTGGTTCTGGTGTGTGTGATGTTATGAAAACCACTATAGTGTGTCTTGAGAGCCAAGGCTTTGACCACAGAGTGCTGATGCACACAGCTGGATAATCCTATAAAGCGGCAGCCATAGTGTATCTGCTTGGATAAAGCTGGGATTTAGCCAAGTGGTGCGAGTGAAGCTCCAGGTGAGACATGATTGACACAAACTTTTTGTCCTCTTCTATTCTTCAGGGTGTCGTTGGTCCCAGAGGAGATACAGGCCCTGCTGGCCCTCCAGGACCCCCAGTGAGTACTGCCAATGATCCACATCATGGCCTTCTCAGTGCCAGCCCTCTCTTCCTTCTTCCTTCACCTATCGCTTACCTCTTTGTGTTAACTCCAGGGACTGCCTGCGACAATGATTGAGCCCCTGCCTATCAGGGAGGGCAGGCAGAAGAGACGAAGGCACTCCGATCGGGGGGGAGGAGCTTCCAGAGAGGAGGATCTGGATATGGAGGAGCTCCTCCAGGGAGATCAGCCTCTGGAGGACCCTGAAGGGATGGAGGAAGTCTTTGCTACCCTATCTTCCATGAAAACAGAAGTGGAGATGATGAGGAGGCCCCTGGGAACCTTTGAGAGCCCTGCCCGGACCTGCAAAGAGCTCATGATGGTCCAACCAGACTACAGAGATGGTTAGCAAAGACATTGTTGCTGATTCACCACCTTCCAGGAAAAACTAGTCCAGGAAAAACTGGTCACTTTTTGAAAAAATGCACACATTCTCCGACACACACCCTTTTAACTTAACATGCTGTTTATTATTGTGCTAACTGCATTTTATAGTGTTGTTACCCTGGATGTGTTTATTCTATCAACATCGGGTGCTTGATTGATGTCCTTCCTCTGTGCACTTCGTAGGAGACTACTGGATTGATCCTAACCAGGGTTGTCACAGAGACTCTATTAAGGTGTACTGTAACTTCACAGCTGATGGAGAGACATGTCTCTACCCTGACAAGAGGATTGAGATGGTAAGTCTCCAATCTCTCGCTGTCAGCCTTTACAAAGCCGACCTCGTCATATTACATCAGAGCACAAATCACTCCCTATATCCCTTGAGCCTAAAATTTAACTCAGCACCCTCCCTCTCTCCCTCTGTGTGTCTAGGTGAAATTAGCAGCGTGGAACAAAGAGAAGCCAGGAAGCTGGTACAGCCAATACAGGAAAGGCAAGCAGGTACATGAAAAAAAAAAAATCAAACCTCACCTCCTACCATTTATCTCAGCTGGCTCCAAATGTCAGACTTTTTCAGCTAATTTACTCATCCTAACTGAGAGTGTATGAATGATATTCCTGAACACGACTGAGGTGTGAGCATTTGTACAAGTATGTCCACATGAATGTGAAGACATGCGTGTGTGTGTGTGATCATCCATGTGTGCATGAGGGCATGTGAATTCTTTTTGTTTATTTGTAACTCTACCCATCATATAATTTGGTAGTCATTTATTAGCGATGAGAGATGAGCTGATTTGGTACTGCCAGCAGTTGATTGCAGCAGTCAGGATGAGTCACACAAAGCCACTGGCAGCGCCGTCTCATCGACTAGCATTCAGGGCAGCACGCTCAGAGCGCTGGCCTTTCATGTGCACCTGATCAGAGGTCTCATAACCCTCTCAGATAATCACAGCGCTGCCAGCACAATTGCAATTCACAGACTTTCTCATGCAGAGTCCTATACTCTGCTGTTTTTTCCTATCTTTCTGTTAATTTCCTGACTTTCCACTTTACTTTCACTGGCTGTTCTGATCCTGAAGAGAAGTTGCTGTAACTTTTTCACCCTTGCTTACGTAAAGCCCTTCATCAGAACAAATCAGAGATTTGTAATTTCATGTTTGTCAGACAGATTATAGGCTCAGACGTGTTTTTCTCTGGCTTCATCTCTCTGAGAGAAAACCTGTTTATTTTTCTATTTTCTATTTTTTGTCATTCAGTGAGATTTTGTGTCATTCAAAGGTAATGCTGCTTTAAACCTGTGGCTATAGTAAATACTATATTCCTCTGCCTGTGTAGTACACAAATGTTGTTCCAGTTTTTAAAACAACAACAGGTTAGAAAGAATCCAGTTCCACAGCCTCTTGACTTTCAATAAACATTTACTCTGATTCTCGAATCAGACAAATGCAAAATGAGCCTAAGTCACAGTTGTCACGGAGGAGATTCTTGCTGTCTTACATAACATGGTGTTGATGGTTATCTGTACTGGACATTTGGTTTGCTGTCCCTAGGTAAAGTACAAACTGAGTCAGATGAGTATGACCCACTTCCTCTATGCTTACAAGTTATCTTAATAGTCATGCCGAACTTACACAACATCTGCTTTGAACGATAGGAAACTGTACGTTTGTGTGAAAATGAGGAGCAAATTGTACAGTTCATATGCCTTACATCAGAGTTTACAAGTCAAAATAAATCATGAGTATAATAATAAATTCTCATTTAGAATTGTAACCTTAATGCCTGTGTCTGTGTCATCCAGTTCTCCTACGATGACAGGGATGGGAACCCTGTACATGTAGTTCAACTGACCTTCCTCAAACTACTGAGTGCCACGGCCAAGCAGAGCTTCACCTACACCTGCCAGAACTCAGCAGGCTGGTTTGACAGCACCTCCCGCTCCTACCAGCATGCCCTCCGCTTCAGGGGCAGCAATGACGAGGAGCTGACACAAGCCAAAAGCCCCTTCATCAGTGCAGTGCATGATGGGTGCCAGGTCAGTGCAGAGACAGGCCAGGGAAAAAGGACTAGCTGGACAGATAAGAATTAGCTGTAACGAAACTAATGTGTCTATCCGTTGTGTCACTGTGTGCTTGATTTAATAATAGCCATCAGATCGCTGACTAGAACATGGATTTAGGCCAGAGTGAGTGGGGAGACCTAGTTAGTGGAATTAAGCACGGCAAATTGTAATAATGGCTTTCATTTTTCTCTTTCAGTTACGCAAAGGTCAGGAAAGGACTGTTCTAGAGATTGACTCCCCCTCGGCAGAGCTGCTCCCTATTATAGACGTGGCTCCAGCAGACTTTGGCAAGAGCAACCAGAAGTTTGGATTCCAAGTGGGACGAGTATGCTTCAACGGTTAACATCTTGCCAACAACAAAGAAAAAAAGAAAAAATGACACACAGTAAAAGAAACTGTACTTTTACCACTGCCCCAAGCAATATTTATTATATTCTGTTCCTGTATGTGGTGGGTTTGTGGTACATTATTTAAGACTCTTCATCGGCCATGTTCTATGGCTTTACAACAATGAGAAGAAATGCGAGAAAGAGGATATGCAACAGTGGGAACAAAGCACATTTACCAAAGGGAAATATTCCAATTAGATATATTTAATTTTAAGTGTTTTTGTGTTCTTTTTCTCTCACTGTTTGAGCGGCTGTATCCTCACGAACAATGAGGACGATGACCACTCACAAACCAGACAGATCTGTCTGATCACAGAAAGGAGACGGTCTGTCATTCTGTGGTACGGCTCCGTTAAGTGGGACTCTTAAGACTGTGGATGAACTAGTTGCTACCTAATGTTTTTTTATAGACTGCGACTGAATAATTCAGAGGTGCAGTCATACTCATTTGCATGCTCAAATTTCACTATAATGACAATTGCATAGCAGTTGTGAACTAGCTTAGCACATTAATTCCGCACAAGTACAGTAATTAATTTCCTGTGTGCAGGAATGATAAATTGTCCTTTTTACCCTTCAACTGCAGTTTTCTCGGTGAATTACCTTGATTAGTATTCAGTAGGCGTAGCTAGTTATTGAACTCGACACTGACTTGAACGGATAAGGTTGTTTCCTTTATTGGACTGCTTCTCTCCACGGGTTTGATGATAAGCTTTTTGAGCCCTCCATGTTTCCAAGGACTACATCACTGTATATGTCAGACCAGTATCCTGTCTCATGCAGTATATTCTTGCTATGACATACCTCAGCAACCATGTTGGGGATATTTTGGGGCAACAATTAAGAGCATGTCGTTTAAAATGTTCTAGTCTGTTCTCTAGTCTTAACTGCAGTCCTTTACACCAAGAGACATTTCACACATCTCTTGAAAGTTTTTTTTATAATTGCTGACATAACCTGTTTTCACATTTCTGCCCGACTCAGAGGTTTCTCAGTTTTGTTCATATGTTGAAATGTTGCTGTTCATGTGACATGATATGCTCTTCAGTGGTGCTAAAGATGATTCTGTTATGTTTGTGTCACTGTGTTTGTGTGTCTCTGTGGGCAGGATTATGTGGCTAGAGATGGAGAGGGTTATTGCTCTTTCAGCGGCACAACAGCCTCAAAGGCTGGGGACAAGTCTACTGTGTTTTTTTGCACATCTTCTGGCTGATTGTGCCAATTTCACAGGGCCAGTGAAAGGAGGGGAGGGACAGCTCAGAGCAATGTGGTTGATGGCGTAAAAAGGGAAAATCCACTCTTAAATCGAATTTACATTGTGCTGTTCCACTAATGTGTAGACTGTTGGTAGCTAGTGGAGGTTAGTCTGCATGTTACTGTTTTCAGATCCCCGTCAAAAACAACAACCTTTGACAGGCTGACAGTGTTATTCTATCACTAACCTGGTCGCTAACTGACGTTACCTTTTCTTTTGTGGGGATTTAACCAATTTAATGATAGGACTCACCTCCCCACATGCAAAACAAGTTTCCCTTGACACTACTTTCTAGGGGTATTGTCTTGTGATCGGTTTAAAGAACTACAAGCAAGCCAAGTTTTTTTTTTCTCCCTATTGCAGAATGAGAATCAGTGCAGCCAAATATCTCTCCACTGCCATTCTGTACTGTTCCCCTGACTGTGTAAAGTAAATCCAGTGTCGATGTCTACCAAAACCAGAAATTACATCATGAGGTAGTTAATGATAGCGTCAGGTGACATTTTCAGAACTTGCTGCACTGCAGATGTTTTTAATGATTCTTTTCAAATTACCTTTAAAAAAACAAAAGATAAAACTGTGACTCATAAATTCTCCTCACATCCCGGTAAAATTACCATGCATGCTAATATGGTGCCATGCTATTCCATTATTCACTGTCTGAAGAGCAGCTGCGGGATTTGTTTTAGATGACATTATTACCACAGTCTGCCTCTGTGTGTCAGCTTAAACAGAGGCCTCTTAAATTAACAAATAGAGCTGTGAAATACTACCGAAACAACATATGTATGTAAATTCTATTGAACTGTTGATTTTCCCCTCAGCAAATGACATTTCTTCACGCTCTGTCTACCTCCTCCGACTCAAACAGTAGACTGTGTATCCAGTGTGTGTAATTTTTCCGCTGCTCAACTGTTTTACAGCGTTTAAACATTCCAGTGATTGAACTCCTCTCCTCCAGTCTCATCCTGCGCTGCCCCTCCTGTGTATAGTGTTTGTTGTACTAATTTTATATACTGTACAGTTATTCTGAGGATTTTATGAGCAGTAACCTGTTGCCTGAATGAAAAACAAATGTATTTGTCAAAAATTGATGTGCGAATAAAAACAAACAAGAAATCATTGTTTTTTTTCCCTCTCCAGACTGTAACAGGCAGGTAAGAACAACATCCTCAAGAGCATGCGGATGTCTTCAATGTCCGGTCCGAGTGCAATAGACAAACAAGGCTCTTCATTACCAACTAGTTCTGCAACATTCACCCAACAAGCATGCAATCAGAATCCCCACACAGCTGATGTAATCAACTCTGATCTGCTCCCCAGTTCATTTATTTCAATTAGCCATGTTTCAGTCCTCAAGAGTGAAGGTGGAGAGGAGACGGAGGTGAGGGAGGGATGGATGGTGAGAATAAGAGTAAAGGTTATTGATGAAATGGCTGAGGATGAAAAAAAAATGCACCTGGGGTGATTTGCTCTGTTTGGATTAGGGATGTTAATGATGAATCATTAATCGCCGATTAAAAATGTATTAACAGATAATCAGACAGAGAGAGGCACAAATCAAAAGTATCCGTCAAATACTGAATGAAATGCAAAATACCAGTAAGACAAAATGTATTTAATTAAAATTCAGATAATTTGTGAACTTCTTGTCTTAATTAAGGTTGGACTTTGTTGTGTCAGGTGTTGAATAATGACAGACGGGGGCTTCACAAGTACAGATCCAGTTTGTAAGAAAGTTGATTTTGAATCAAACATGGATCATGCCACTGGTTAAAACAGTTTTCCAATAGAGAAACGTCCAACTTATTTAATATTTTATTTAACCAATAATCAACTACTGTGGCAGCCAAGTATCAGTTAAAGAAATTGCTTAAAATTTGCATCCCTAGTTCGAAGGTAGCAAGAGCTGTGCTGGTGGACATAAATGTGGGACAGACAAAAAGAAAAGGTCCCAACGACCTCTTTACTTAAACAACCTTTGAGTTTAAAACTATTCCATCGAATCTCTTTCACACTCTCTGTCCCTCTGTCTGCTTACTTATCTCTGCTACTGCCGTGAACACACACACACAATAATTGCCTTTTGCTCCTTTTGCACAGACTCATGCATGCACACACACACATACACACCCACACGCACACACACACACTTACACACACAGAGACACACTCTACAGTCGATTCTCTGGCGCACATTAAAGTACAAGACGCTCATCCCCTTTGGGGCCCATTGTTCAAGGTTAGCGTCAATGGCAGAATAAAGGTTACCATGTTATTTTTTTTCTTCTTCCTGCTCTCTTCCACTCAATTGAATTTTAACCACACTAAGCTCCTGACCAGGAAAGGTCATCTGTTGCCACTACCTCAGAATAATGATCAAGCAGGAGAGCAGTGTGACTATCAATATGGTATTTCTACAGTACCGTACCCTTTTCCCTTGCTCACATTCCACCTTAGTGCCCACCAGTCCTGTGACACTGTGTTTCCAAAGTCCTGTATTTCTTCCTCTGAGAGCTGAATATTTATTAGATAGCAGTGCTGCAGTTCTATACAATTATTATCTCTATTGAGAGCTGAAAATCTTCATGAAAGGCTCAAATACAAGAATAAACCCTCAGAATTGAGTTGTCAAACATGACAATCATTTGGAAACCATTGTTACACAGTCTCTCCGCTGCACAGAAATAAACCAGCTTGAGCAAAGCCTTGAGAAGAGCCCTTCATCCAGCTGATCCCGGAGCTCAACTTTGCGAAAGCTTGTGGAAATCCCACCGAAATGCAGAGAAATTTTCTTTTGTATGCTCACAAATACAAACATACAACATACAAATAACCGTGCAGGAAAGTGTGGATGGATCTGAAAAGAAAACAATCTAAAGTTATATGTTGTTTTAATTCTTTTACTAAGTCATTCTTTGAGAGCTGAACAATGTTATAGATGCTACAAAAACTACTATTTTAACACTACATGGAAGTTGGGGAGATGACGGTAAAAAGCAGGAAGCTTGTCATGTGAATATCTTTTTACATAATTGTTCCCAAAAACCTTGGCCTGTTTGCTCTTTCCAAACAATATGCCTTCTCTTCTCTCATTTTATGATTCATTCCTTCCTTAAAAACAAATTACAATATCAACAGATGGATGTGACTTTTGAACTTCATGTCAATGAATCTGAATAAATATAAACACATAGCAACTTACAAAAGTTGATTTTTGTATCTAAATTCATTCAATTCGATTGCTGAACTCTTTGTTATTGATTGAGGGCACCATCTCTGGAAGACGCCACGCCTGTAGAGCTTTGTCTCTTAATGCAATCTGGACAGGACTGTTTGAACATTTTTGTCGTATCTTTCCTGCTTGATGTGGTGGGAGGCACACCAAACCTGATGCACTCTGATCTGTCAAATATTATCTGTGTTAGATACAGAATAACTGAAAGCTTTGCCGTACAGTTGTGAACATGCTCGGTGTACTCTTGAGCTGAGCTCCAAACTAATTGCTGTTCACTCCTGGCCCATCAAGGTTCTGAGCAGAGCTGCGGGCCTAAAGTTGGCATTGATGAGCTACTTTTAGGCCCAGGAGTACATTACTGTAACCCACAGGCAGGAAGAGTGTCTGCATAATGGAAACAAGATTCTCTCTCTCTCTCTCTCTCGCTCTTCTCACACGTCTCATTATTCTGGAGATGATAATGTTAGAGATGTTCCTCGTTGTTGTTTGTTGGACTGCGTCGTCTCCTTCCTGTACCCTCTCTCTCTCTCGCTATACTTTCCCTTGCCCTCAGCTCCTCTCCTGTGACATTGATTCTAACGAAGCTGAACGCGACACAAAGTCACAGTGCGAAAAGAACAAATTAAGCAGACGTTCAGATTAGAGAGAGGAGGGAGAGTCAGTGGGAATATCTACATTTCCGGGTGTACAGGGACGTTCCCTTAGTCTCAGCATGTCCACCCAAATCCGGATGTTGTGTCACAGTAGATAACAGCAGACATTATTTTCCACGCCACTGATGTGTGTATGCGTGTGCAAGCTGCTCTCAGTTTAGCATCTTGTACTATACAAGTGGCAGGAAATAACTTGGATCATCTCTGGCTTGTGCTGAACATGCTCCTTGAAGCATAAGCCTTGTGTATGTGCCTGTGTGGGTATGTGAAATCAGGAGCAGTTGCGGCTGAGCAGGGGTGCTCTTATTAGTGTGCATGCAAGCGCCTCTCCTGCCAGGTCCCATCCACAGCTCCTTTATCTCAGGAAGGGTGGGGGGAATCATTTCCGCCGATGCCTTTTCCATCAAAGGCGCTTATCGACAAAGCTAACATTAGTAAAGCAGTTTGAAAAATGGCTTGGAGGCGAGGGAGGGCAATAGAAATCCCTGGGCGAGTGGACAAAGAGCGGGGTGACGTTCTGAAGCCCAAGGCCCTGTTTGTCTGAGAGTGTCAGATAATTATCTGGCAGACAGAGAACCCAGATTCAAACGCACAGCTTGAGAACACCCCCGCCGCCTCCAACACACACACACATCCTACATCTAATTTGCCGTCTGCTGCAGCTCTCAGCTCCCGTCGCCACAGCCACAACCAATACTACTGCCATGCCATCCTCACTTAACTTAGTCCTCAGTAAAAGGACGACTGAGTTGTCTGCAAGATCCCTCAGACAGCAGAAGTAATCAGTGGTGTCTTATTTACCACAGTGGAGGAGGAACAGGGAGAGAAACAGGGGGGTGAGGGGGAGAGAGAGAGGGATAGTCCTTCACTAGGCAGGCCTGTGTTGTATGAATCACTCAAGCCAATTTAAACATGCACAGCTGTTCATAAATCCAAGGAAGACAGTGTTAATGAATACATTTAGCCCTGATCAGGAAACATGAGGAACATCCACATGGGTCTGTATCTGGCTTTTCTGTAAGTGGAGAGACAGGTTTTCTGATTTGTTAGTTAGTGAGAGTAAATGCGAGAGAGAGCGTGAGAGAGAGAGTGGTAACTGCATGACCCCATCGCTCAATAGAGATGATTTCTTCCTATAAATCAGACGAAGCAGTGAGGGAAAGAGTGCGAGAGAGACAGAGACTGAGTGATTCAGCTGTGGGAGTACACCGGCTCAGACCTCAGTTGAAAAGCCGGGGAAACTAATCGTTTCCATTCACCTCCACTAGTCTGGCTGCTCTCGTTTGTGGTCCTGAATGCAAAGAAATCCTCATCTCCATCAACCCCTCCCCTCCCACCCCTTCCCTTCACTCTCCCTCCCCTTTCCCTCCTTTCCGTGTCTCTTCCTCTCTGAGTGATCAATGCACGCTGTCCTGTATCAGTTCCTGTTGCAGCACTGACACGGTTGTTACTTCATCACAGAGAATCAGACGTGGCAGCATTTCATGGGCACCTGGACACTTTTCATAAATCTTGCATGGCAGAGGTGAGCTGCAGAGAAAGCAGAGCTCGTTGTGTGATAGACCAAGAAAGAATTGGTACTCAAAAGCCTCATTTAGTCTAAAGGGAGATATAGATGAAATACATTGTTTGAGGTGTGCGGGTGCTGAAACTCATATAGTGGTTAGAGGCGGCAATATGTTTTCTGTCACCTGTACTTAATCGAAAATGTCGTGTAATCTCTGTAAAATGGATAAAGCCAAGCAATCAATACACGCTGAGTGGATAAAGTGCATCCCTTTCCCTCAGCTTGTCAGTGCAACTGGCAACGTTTGAATTATGCTTTCATATGTTTCACTGTAATGAGTACAATTGGGCCTGACTCTGCTGCACTTCAATAATTCAGAACCAACCTGAGACACGAAGCAATATTCTGAATCTGCAATCGGGAATTATTCCTGCAGTCACTCGTTTTTCCATGCCTGTCTTTCTCAGTTACTCTGATTCGCTCTTTCAGACTAAAGTTTTTTCTCGTTTTTCATGCTGTGTACTCAACAATCAAAAATCGCACGATCGCATGACTCATGCCCTCTCTTTATCTCAGTCACACACTCACAGTATGGTCAGACAAAAGTGTATTGGTGGCTTTGAATCAGTTCAGGGTGAATTTATGGGCCAGGAAGAGATAAGAGAGAGTTGGGAATGCTGTATTGCCAATGATCATCAAAGATTGGCTATTTCTATATCGTTACTAGAGTTATTCTGTCCGTCACTGGTTCAGAGTCCAACTTATCTTGGTTGGATATGTAAAACAATTATAAGGGGTCTCACAGCCTGAAGAAATAAGCTGCTCTGTAGTATGTACGACACTGAATTAGTGTCTGAAGTTTTGAAGTTTTGAAGTTTTATTTGATTGTTATTATGGTAAGAAGTGACTGACTGATTATTTGATTATCAGATAGAAAACAAGACAGAAAAGGATAACACGTTAAAGTGAAAGCACAAAATGGTCTCAAGATGTTAGAAATCTTCAGCAGCCTGGTCAGTAAGTTTGACGCTGTAGTTTACCCCTCTAGCGTCACTTCTTGAATTGCCTTTCTAGTGCAGTAGTGTAAAGAGCAGGACAAGTCTAGAGGAGTAGGTAGAGCATCATAGCTTGAAGCTAAAGGCTGTATTTGCTGAGTTGTGTCAAAAAATGTATACATTACCTCATCGCCATGCATCCTGCAAACAGCTGTGTTTGTAAATGAATAAATAGAATGAAGAATACATTGCATCTTTCTTTCACGCTCTTTCCAAACAAATGCACGTTAGCCAAGATCTTTACAACAGGAGGCGATGGTGCTCATAACGCTTTTGTCCGCAGGGACCACCACAATCAACAAAAAAAAGGAAAAGAGAAAGTTTCTTGTAGCTGTGTAAAGTTTAACAAAGATAGTAACTAATTGCCAAGGTCTTATCAAAAATTCAACATCCACCACTTATACACAAGGTTCTCTTGTCATGTATTATACCATGTATCTGTTCTTTGTGACTGATACGCCCTGACCCGTTTCTCTGAGATATAGTAGACAAGTATGAAGGCAGAGAAAGCAGGCCAGTGTTAACATAAAACCACTATAGCTGAGGAAAGCCTTCGTGCTGCTGTTTCATTTCCTTTGACTATTCCACATACAGTGCGGCACAAACAGAGGTCTTTAGTTAAACCCCCAGTTCTCTGTCAATTTCCTCTAGGACACATCAAACAGCCATTTCTAGTCAAGTCCCATATGCACGGCTGTTTCAGCATCAGATGAAAGTGGAGCGATGTACTGATTGAATGCTTTGCTGTCTGAATCAACCAGAACCTGCTCTGTTTAAACCACAATGCTTCAATTGGAATTCTATTGAAGACGCAGGCTCCTCTGTTGCTCTGTGCGCTTTTCTTTTTTTAAACGTCTTTACACACGTGTACGAGTTTTACGGTCATGTTGTAGAACGAATGTATGCTAATGTTTGAGAGAGAACTGAGTGTTGATGCCTGTGCTGCTGCAGTGCTAATGAGAGACTAGGGGGTTTCAGGGTTTCAGGTGCTGGTGCTTTGAGAGAGGAGGTGAGTGACAGGGCTCATGAATAGTGATGGCCGACAGCTGCTCATTAACCAAGAGACTGTCTGTCAGCAAGCAGACTGGAACAGCAGCCCTTCCCCTATGTGTACACACTTGCACATAAACACACGCAAAATACATGCGCGCAAGACCATGCAGATGTGCCCACAACCAGCGCCCACATACACACATGCAGTTCATATCTCCTTCATCTGGGTCCCCTGTGCTTTCTGTGGAGCGGAGGCCAATCCTGTCTTTTTCCCCTGACAGCCTGAGCGGTGTGTGCTTATTACCTGTGTGCTCACACCACTCCCGCTGGGGCAAGGCCCTCACTGAATATGGAAACACCTGCCAGATGTAAATTCTGAATGAGGCCGAGAGAGCAAAAGGTACAACAGATTAAGGCTCAGGTAGTGGATCTGTATTCAGTCAGAAGAAATCATTTTCACTTTTTATGTGGTGTTAAACTTGTAATGAAGGAACGTCTGCTGCCTTTATTGTTTGCCTCACTTTCGTTTTGACAGCCCTTAAAGTTCTAATACAAGGTGACCTAGATACTGTACGTACGAGTGTGTGTTTCATTACTTCCATAAATGTGTCACATTGCACTTCAAAATAATGCTACACCAGTTTGAAATTGCATACAGAGAGTAACAGAGTCTGCCAGCCAGTAGTGGCTGCATTGTGTTATGAGAATATCACACTGTGAGGCTGGTGTTCTGTAAAATCAGGTTAGGAATATATTTGGTCTGGCCACACTGTAGGCAGGACTGGAGGCTCATAATCCAAGAGGACAATGTAAGCGAAATGTGACAGTGAAATGTAATGACAGCAATTTTTGAAAGACAATATTCTCTGTGCTGATTTAAAACAGATTTTCTATTTGAAAATCAAAGGGTGCAAACAGAGAAAACACACACACACACACACACACACACACACACACACACACACACACACACACACACACACTTTTCTATCAGAGAGGTATAAGTTCTTTTCCCTACCAGACTCAGGTTTAGATTAGGTGGTGGTAAAAAAAAAAGAAGAAAGAACGAGAGAAAGGAAGAAAGGAAGAACTCACAACTTGTCGCTTTGTCTCTGTTGGTTGCACAGACCTAGAATGTGAAGGGTGTCACAGCCATTTCAGTTACAAACTACCGATGGATTTGACAGAATTTTGGCTGCTGAATGACAAATAGCAAATAGCAGAACAACATCTACATTAGGGACTGTCTGGAATCCAAGTCCCTGCTCATGAATTTTCTCAACATTTGGAATGCCTACAATCAAAGATGGCAAAGCATCCTTAAAAGCAGCACATTATACAGAAATCCAACTCCCACACAATCCTAAGCAATGACACCCTAGTTATTCATCAAACGTAGCATAAGCTTAAATCTGCAGCCCTCTCTTATTATCACCCTCAGCAGCTGCACAGGGTCTACGCTGAAGATGACAGAGCTGTTGATTGTGTAGAAGGCTGTTGTTCACTTAACTCCGTTGCACAACTTTGTGTGATGCAGGGCTTATATTTGAAGCTTGACTGAGCTGATGCGTGAGGCGTGAAAATACAAAGAAAGTGTGAAATGTGTTGATTTCCATGTGCCGGTTCTGTTTTGAACGTACTTCATTGGCATTGTTGACCATGACAATTGTACCTTGTATCAGTATCAGGGTGGATGGAGCATCTTAAAATTACAGCCACAGTTTATCTGTGCCCCTCACACAGATCTACGGCACCACAATGACTGCAGTTGGTAATCGATGAATATTGAAACTACCAGATAAAAAAAAAGACAGTGACATAAAAAGAGAGGAGACACACCACTTCAAGTATTTTAAATAGAAGTCCCTAACAGCCAATCATCTGCTTCACAGCCGAACTGCCAAACATATCAGCCAATCCTGTTGTTGCACGAGCGCACAGTTGAGACTCACAACAGTTTCAGCCAATTTGGTGCGGCTGCAGATGGACTCAGGCATGTAGGAGGAGAATAGCACACTAATACATAGGATTATGAAACCATGAAAAGTGAGGGTTATTCAGACATTAAACCAATATTTGTTGTGAGTTTAAAGTGCTCTGATGGGATGAGCTGATAACATCACTTGATGACTCAAAAGAAGTTGGAGTTGTGAAACCATGCACATTCAGAGCAGAAGTATCACCTGTTGGAAAAAATGTTTGAAACCTTGTTTTGGTGGAAATGGTTTTTATCAGATTTGACCAGTGTTTCCATACATGCAGTTTTTATGAACTGGTGACCATTGAATTTATAGCTCTCTTACAATTCATTTTGAGTCCTAAAAAGACCCTGCTGTCTACTTTACAGTAATATGCTTAACTTTGCATGAATCATTAACACTAAATCAAAAGACTCTCTGCTCCTGCTGCTAATTGAACTTAAAAACCGGTCACATTCTGGTGCAACCCAATCTATGTTTCTGCACACCATGGATTTGTTGAAAGTTTGCATTTTTTATAATCCAACTTTCTTTGGGTTTTCTTTTGGTTGAATATAAGGATCTATGTGACCACACCATGCTTATGGTCTGGTTAGGTTTAGTCACAAAAAACTATTGGTTAGGGTCAGGAAATTATCATGTTTTGGTTTACCTGATTCTCTCACCACAAACATGAAGGTCAGCATAATGAATGTAATGTGAACTTAATATGACACATATAGTAGAGATGTTGATTTGAATGGATCTGTGGTTTGCAGAAAGGTGAAATGCCGACATTTTGCTTTGGTGACTGGGTTGCACATTTAAAACCAAAACAGATTAGTCAAAGGTTCAAAGTAAACACAAGACAATTAAATAAATCAGATAGCGAGTGAAAAAGGCCCATTGTTCGGAAATCAAAAGGCACCGACTGTTGGCATCACATTTCACAGGTGCACAGCGAGAGCGAACTTCAATAAGATAGCCATTTTGCTCTCTTTCATTTGGATGTCTATGTGTCACAGTGATTTGGCAACAGGACACACTCTGGACTCAAAAGGACTTCATGGGCAGTTTATTTAGAACAACGATCAAAAGACAGCAGGGAGTCAAGTAAATCAGAAAAACCAGAAGGGCTGAGACAGGGAGGCAGGAAATGGTAGGTAAGCAGCAGGTCATAGACCTGTTGGCAACTGGTACAGGTTTCAGACTGGTCACTGGCTCAGGTGCAGAGAAAACACAGATTATCTGGGAAAGGAACGGGAGCGGAGAAACGATTAAAAGTGTGGATGTTAGGGGTGGGACCCTGACATTCAGTCCCTGACCATATTTTTTTTTTTTAGCAATTTTGGTGTCTGCAAAGTTTCAGATGATATATTTCTGCATTTCACACAATTTAAAGAATAAGAAATGATTTAGCAGCAGGTCATGGTCCTGTCAGTGCTGTTTCATTTTAAGTGTCTTCTTTTCTTTTTCTGAGTCTTTTACTCTGTGCTCCAACCGTCTGCTTTCCCTCCACACCTGCACTGCATCTCCTTCGTTAGCTCGGCCCTGTTTTTAGTGTTTCTGCTCAGCTCCTTCCTTGTTCCTAGTGTTGATCCACTCATTACTGTCACCTGTGTTTCTCCGCCGACTCACTGCACCTGCACCTCACCCCCTCATTAGTTTAGTTTGTATTTAAGTCCAGTCTTTGGTTCAGCGTTTGTCAAGTCATCTGTGAGTTACCCTGATCCTCTTGTTCCATTGTGTCTGCCTGTCCCTGGCTTGGCTGTTATCCTAAAACACCTGAAAACATCCTAAAACTTCCCAGCGTGACAGCTTTCATATCACTTAAACAAACAAAAACTCCTCACTCACATACTGTCATAAAGTCCTATGTATTACAAATGTCACTGAGCTTTGTTGTCCAGTCATACCTATCCTTCACACAGTAGCTTTCGCTGATACAACATATAACCAAACAAAGAAACAAACATTACAAAGATAAAAAGTCATTTCATACCTTTGATTTGTTCTTAATCTGTCATCACAACCAGAAAGTGACAGAAGCCCCATTTCTAAATGCTCACACATACCGTACTTCAAGTGTTTACTCTTCCTTAGCCTGATTGGCAGAATGACCCATCAATAAATCAAACTTGACCAATAGGTTTTCATATATTGGGAATTCATTCTTTGAAGTACTGTTTTAAAAGACTATAGTTCATCAATGACACCCTCATGAAAAAGTTAGGGGGTGGATTCATGTTTTTGTAGGTGTTTTTGCTACGGTCAATCTAACTGAGCCAGACAGATTTTTTGCCACCATGTGATTTAAATTTTGCATTCTGATGGTGGATGTATGCAGAATTTAATTGTCCCTAAACCTTAATTTAAAATCCCCCTCCAGTCAAAAATATTTTATTCTGCTTGTTTCTACAGATGAATGTTTGAGCTTCACTGTGCAGAGTTTGACACTAGCAGGATATTTTCACATTCATCACTGAAATTGTAAATTTTCTCTGTGCTCATTGACAATGGGGTAATTTTTAGAGGACGCCCCCTGTGCGTATGATTTATGACATTACAAATGGTTTGGAAGCCAATCCTGGTCCAATATTCAGCAAACACAAGTGTGACGTGAAACTCAAAGCCTCCAGTACAACAGTCCAGCTTACATCCTCACAAGATTATGAGATTTTCAATTAGATATGAAGATTAATTATGTTTGAATTTCATTATAGTTTTTCCTGAAAGGATGTTTGTAAGTTTACTCCCCAAGCTATTTGGTGACAAATTAGTACTCCAAACTCCGAGTTACTCCACTTGCTCGTCTAATCCGCAGACATCCCATGACCATGCTTATTATACACAGCACGGCACGCTTGTCTCCACCTCCTAACAGCGGGAGATGAAGCTAAAATATTCATATGCAAATTAGCATACGGTATCGTCTGATGACTTCTTTAGACTTTTTTGAGCAGCCAGTAACTACCTTCTGTGGGAGAGAAATGGTTTTTACGTGAAGACTGCTCCCTCTGCTAAACGTCTATTTGGGTGGAGAGCATCCATTTGAAATTACCTCTCTCGCTGCCTTTAAAGCCAACTCCCATTTCTTGTGAGATTCAAAGCAGAGCAACAATGAGCCAGTGTGCTATAGATGGCAATGCATGCAGCAGCACCTCTAGTTAAAAGCCTCTGATGGAATGCTCCTTTTGTTTGTAATCGATTGAGAGAGAAAAGCATCCACCGTGTAATTGTAGCCTCATTTGATCTCAAATAAACCATGCTGTCCTACACGAGGGAGAGAGCAGGGCGGGCGTAAGCTGGAAACACCTTCATTACACAAAAACACACACTCGAGCACACTCACTTCCTTGGCCGAACTCTTGCATGCACTCACACACACACGCACACACTCATTTGCACACTCTTTTTAAATTATATCGCCCTCCCTCTGCTGGTCTGGCTTTTTCTCCAATCTCACTCGGTGTCTTGTCTTCAATCATACTCAACAAACAACTATACACACAGGGTACACACACACACACGCACACACACAAACACGCACACACTCTCACTCTCTCTGCCTATCGTGGAATGAGTCTGGGATTGATTCTAGTCACACTAGAGTGGGGCGAAATGAGCAGTCACTCTGAATAGGCACAGGCGTCAAATAATACAGATATGAACGTCAGAGGAATAATTGAAGAAAGTGTTTTATATGTAAAAGACAGCGGAGGATGGAGTGGAATTGAATCTCAGAGAAAATGAGGAGCGGGTTATGTCCCAGGGGACCAACTCACAATGCCTCAGCCTTGTTTGAAGAAAATAGAGGATAATTAGAGTGGTCAGTGGCTTCCACAGGGCCCAACACCGCTCAGCCTCACTCTTCCTTTATCTGTCCTTCATTCACTCTCTCTCTCTGCGTTTGTTAGCCTCTTTTTTTAGCATCTCTCTCTCAATTGTCAGTCTGTATACATAACTCTTTGTCCCTGTTTTCTCTCTGTCTCTTGCTCTTTCTTTGTTCTCTCTTTCATCACATCCACAGCTCTTCTATTTGAACTCTCCATGCCTCGTTTTTTTTTTTTTATCAGTCTCTCTCAGTCCCTTATTCCCTGCCTCCCTCCATCCCTCTATCCCTCCCACAGCAGGCGCAGAGCTACATCAGTGGAGTTGATCAGATATTCCAGGCACATATGGACAGCACTGACGGGCATAAATCATGAGTATTTTGAAGTGCCCATGCAGGGTTCTTCAGATTGCTTGTAGTGAGCTCTGCAGAACCAGCACATGAAGTCCTTCTCTTCTACCTCCAGTTTCATGCCAAACCTCTCTCTCTTACTTTTCCTTGCAAAGTGTCGACCTCTGCCTCCACAGGCTTTCTCACTCTCTCTACCTGTGCCTTTCATCCTGAGCCAACCCAATATGTGTTAATACTAATACATCCTCCAAACCTTGCATGTCTTAGCAGTGCACACTCACAGCCTGAGAGGTGAATGCTTCTCAAAGAAACTGCCACCCTACCACTCCACGGAGAAGTTGTGAGCCTCCCTGTGGTCTGATCCTTTCACCCTATCCCTTGTTTTTGCACATTGCACACTGGCCAGCTTGTCGGCATGACAACAACATGTCTCTATGGCAACAGACTGGCCAGCAGCTCGATCCCTGGGCGTTTGGACATGTAATGTTGCTTAAAGCTTTTTATGTGTCCCTTCTTAGCAAGACAGCAGTTGACAATTCATATTTTCTTCTGTGCCAGACGGGGTTAAAACCTGTCCTTCCCACTCACTGACACAATGCACCATCAACACCAGATGGGTGTCAGCACATCCTGGTGTCACCCATTGGTTACTGGCCCACAGTTTTGAAGCCTTGAGTTTGGCATTCTGGCCAAACCAGATCTTATTTTTTGATTTCCCTTGTTTCATCATCTATTTGACTCTACATTGACCCATAATTTACAAAAAAAACCATCATGTTGTATTGAAGAATACAAAAAAAACTAGTGGTTGAGACCATGATTCATTGGGAAATTGTTAACTGAGGTGATAATACAATGAGAGTGAGGTCATAAGCTTACATACTATCTGACTTCTTTATGAAACCAGTGTTGCCCCTGCCGGCCAAAAGAAAGATGTAGGTTGACCCAGAAATGAAAATGCAGTCATTATCTACACACCCCATGTTGATGGCAAGTCTGTTTGTATACACCCTTTTTGAAGCCGCAGTCTTTACTGTAGCTGCTACGCTAAAAGTGTTAGTGCACCCCATCTGAAGTAGGTGAACATGCTCGACCGCAAGTTGAGGGTGTACATTTTGTTTTTTCAAATCAATTTGGGATCTCAGAGATTCCTGAGACCTAGCTTTCACCAGACCAGCTTTATGGAGCTATGCTATGCTTGTTCTGTTTACCTTTTAAAAAAAGTCCCCATATACTTTAGTGGTTTAGGAGAATGCAGCAACGTTGTTATGCTGTGAAGCTCACTTGTTTTTACACCAAATTCTGTGACCCAGCTGTGACCTATATACCATAGTTCTATGGAAGGACCACCTACCACATCCAAAGCCTAAAGCTCTGTCCACTGTTTACATATACTGTCCATGATCGGCATTAAATAGGCCTCAAGTTAAACGGTGTAAGACATCACATCGAGTAACATTCTGAAAACAAAATAAGACGTAAAAGCATCCCAATAACTGCCAACCTTTCATTGCTCTGTTTTCCAATTCCAATCAACTGTGAGTGTCCTCATAAACTGAGATTACCTCTTACTAATATATAGCAAGTCAATACTGTACAGAGATGAAAATCATTACTAAATCAATTGACGTGCTCCATAATCACAGAGGAGATTCCTGAAGCTTCCCATAAGCATTTGTCTCCCTGTGTGTGGCCACAAACCGACAGGCAGCACAAATAAATCTCCACGCTCCGCCATGTCCTTGCGCTCTCTCTGCCTCCGCCTCTCTCCAGATGACTTGTCCTCTGTCTCCCTCTCCCACTCCAAGTCCCTGGATATTGATTGGGACCCTACTGGAGTGAGCACGGATAAGATAAATAAGGAGTCAGTGGCCATGAACAGCTCTCTCACTCACCCTAACATGAAGGGAAGGATAATCATCTGCCAGTTGTTTGAAAGTGGTCATGTATTTTTCTGGCCACTTTCATACAAATGACCTCTCCTATTACCTTATCCACAAGGTTCCCAAGTCTCGACCCCAAACACACCTCCAAACACACTGTGGGATTTAGATGATTTTAGCTGAAAATTGTTGCAGCAGAACTGAATGGCTTGTAGTTCTTAAAATGAACCATCTGTGAAACATTTCATCCTCAATACTGAAATAAAATTAGCTACAGCTGCAAACATTACAGGCACTTAATGGAAGCTTGGTTCATAGTGCCCCTTCAACTGTGCAGCAGAAAACAGCACCATTTAAGCAGGTGCCTTCCTGTTTTCACTCTGCTCGGGATGATTATCTAAGCTGTGCACAGGGCATCAAGTTCTTCTCCACGGACCATAACACACCACGTCACACTAGACCTCTATCAATCAAACCAGATTTCCCTGAAATGCAATAAGGAACAGGACTGATTGATTGTCACACACCACTATGTACAGCAAAATGCTGCTATCTGCACACAAATACACAGCACACAGGCATGCGTAAAGTCATCTGTAAACACAAACACACACAGTGGGGTAAATAACTGCCAGTATCTCTTGCAGCGTCGGAGCAGTGGCGCGAGGCTTCCCCTCAGATTTTGAAAGCCCTATCTGTATCAGGAACAGCAAACCGAAAAAGCAATTTGCTTTGTCACACAGAGACATGCTTGACTACACTGAATAATTGCACTGCAGCTCTGGAAAGAGTTGTTTTCCTTTTATCTAATGAAGGCCTTCAGGGGAGGGAGCATGTGTGTGTGTTCTGTGTGTGTGCACATGCATATAGGTGTGATATGGAATATACGCGCCTCCTATATGTCAATATATACTGTATAAGTGTGCACCTGCAAGATAAGAGGATGAGGCATAAAGAATGTTTTCATTGCGCTGGCTCTATCTGATCCAGTCCTCCCAGTGTCCCTCTGCTGCTCGCCTTTGCTCCTCTGCGATATATTGATTCATCAAATCTGCATGTTGCCTCTCAGCTGTGTCCAGTTTCAGGTTGGAGGCAGTCCCCTGATTCAATAATGCAGAAGCAGACTGTAGAATAAAAGCCCCTGTGCCTGGCCCCAGCCACTAACTCCTGAGAAAGTGCTGAGTCCACACTCTGCTGCCTCTATGGGGCTTGGCAGAGCTGTGTGGAGGCTTTGAGGGACAACTTGAGCCACATACCTCCACATATCTAACAGCTAAGAGGACTGGAAGAGGCCACGGTGCGGATTTGGAGAGTGAGGGGAAAGGCAAGCAATTTAAAGAGAAAAATGGTCTCTCCTTCCCCTTCTTTATATTATTGGTCACAGCATGTTTTACATGTGGAAATTTTAATCCACATGTGAAACTAGAATGGCACTCAGTTAAGAGCATACCTCCACCAAGCCCCAACAGTCCCCTTTAATCCAATATCCTATTTCTCACCATAGCGGCTGAATGAAAGACTACCCTCGAAAAGATGTTTAAATCTACTTGATCCAGATTCTTAGTAGGATCTGCATCAAATTGTACTCACTCATAGATGCCAGCCACCTAAATACGACTGATTTGTTTGATCAAGCTCCATGCATGATTGTTGATTGTTGTTGACAAAAATATCGAAAATCTTGCAATGTTACAGAAGAGTGAGAAATACAATAGCTGCTTCTGTCCCAGATCCACACCAAAAGTTAATGAGGTCTATTCTGCGACCCATCCTCCATCCAAGTTGGAATGGAAATCTGTTCAGTTTTTTTGTGTAATCCTGCTGACAAACCAACCAACCATCCTCTGTGGTGAGTTAAAAGAAAAGGCAATCACATGAACGTATGGATTCACATGTGTGTGAAATGTAAATTTTCATTCACATGTGAATAAGCCACTTGTCTAGTTCACATGTCGCATTATTTTATTTTGGCACGTTAATTTTTTTTTTTTTAAATGTCGGTTTCACATGTGGACAGTTTCATTTACATGTGAACAAGCCAAACACCCGTACAGTAAATATGTCAAGTTTGAAGTTTTAGTTCATCTGTAAAAATTGCCATTCACATGTGAATTGATTTTAACATGTGAAAAGGCAAATTTCACATGTGACATTTTCATAAGGGCAGTGTCCAAAGGCAAAAATGAGAAGCCAGTGTTTGATCATCAGGGGCACAGGAGAACAACATAGAGATGAGAAGCGTGTGAAGGCAGACAAAGAGAAATCAAATGCGAGGATACACAACAGAACCTCTCTGATGAGCGCTTGTGTGTTCAGGAAAAGGTTTGCGAGTTGCCGTAATGACTCTAAAGCATTTGTTCCAAAGTGGAACTGTAATTAAGCCATCAGCCACAGTTTGGAGTCTTTAACTTCATAATGAGGCTGAATGTGCGCAGTTCGTGCTCTGTGGATAAGCTGCTGTAATCACTTCTATCTGCTTAATTATGTAAAACCATTCTTTTTTATCCTACCAGTGTCTCTTTATCTCTTCCTCTCTCCCTTCCCGGTCTCTGTCATGGTCTCATCTTTTGAATATTACTGGTACAATAAAAGCACAGGGATCCAGAAGAAATGAGCACATGTGGTGCGAGATATCAACCTGAGAACGCTACGTTGGGATTTGTCAGTCCAAATGGCTGCTGGGAGATAAAGTACAGCAGGGACTGAGTGTTAACAAAGGGCACTATATAAGGGAAGAGGTGTGTTAGCTGCAGCTACTTCAGAAGAAGCCACAGAAGAAAAACCAGAAGCTCTCGGCTCTCTATGGAGCTTTTTATTACCTTTCTTGATGCCCTCCTTAGTATTGGTTGGAGGGACATCAGATGGAGGTACTGTAAAAGGCTTCTCCCGGTCTCTGTCAAGTTCATTTTAGACCTTAGACTCAGCTTCACTGACACTTTTCCTGAATTACAATAAGAGTTATTATCATTAGCAGCAAACTCCAGTGTGATGGAACTGAAGATGCTTGCTGAGTGCTGCAGGTTATTTGCCATGGAAGTAAACACCATCTATCTCCCTGTCCCTAATGGAGACAACCTGGTCACACTCCTTTTTAGATAGACCTCCATCAAAGCTCTCCTTCTACTTCAGGGATCCTTACACAACTACGTGCTGAAAACACACGAGCACATGCACTTGAGAGGGTTGCAGTGGTGAAATCTTGCGATGCTTGGGATTTTTACACTATAAAAGGGCTGCAGTGTGTGCGGAGGGAAAAAAGCCCTAAATGCATGAAAAACCATGAAGCTGCCACTGTTTCAATGGAGCAGAAAAAACACAAGAGAAAAATGTCAACAACAAATAGCTGCTGGTTTCTATTGCCGCAGGCGACATGGACTCTGGTTCCCTCATGTTTCTTTCCTCCAGCATTATGCATCATCTTTTCATCCAATTAAACACAAATACAGGCTAGAGAGTAGAAACTCATGGAGCATCTCAGTGCTGCTCCTTCTGGGAGAGCCACACATAAGGAGGGAAACAGAGGGGAAGAAAAAGGGGAGAAAAGGGTGGTTTAAGATAAAGCAATGAGCAGATGTGAGTGTGTGTGTATGTGTGTGCTTGGTGGCTCCACTTAAAAGATGGACGTCTTGGGAGACCATCTCTATGTCTCTGCCAGTCTGTGTCTCCCCTCATTTCTTCATGTTTCTTTGAGTCAGTGGAGGGCAACGTGTCGCTGTTGTTTTGTTTTGATTCAGTGACACGAGCAGACCGCGGTGCAGCTCTTCTAGATGATGATTGATGATGTTTGCTGAAATATGGCGAGGCGCATGCATGAAGCATGGCAGGGCCTCCTCACGGGAACTCGGACTGAACCTGAGTTGTCCTTGCCCTGGTCGCCTTGGTTACCTGCAGGTAGTAAAGCGCAGCAGCCCAAGAGAGGGTGTGAAAAGCCATGTTTAAATCCATCTTCAGGCAGCCATTGAGGACTTCACACCTTTCTATCCGGGCACTCGGGCGAGCATTTCTATGGCAACCGAGCACTCTTTACCTTCTGACCCAGTGGCTGGTTGAGCTTCACCCCCGCTAACGTGTTCTGTATTATTCAGGATGTCCAAATGATAAAACATGCTGTAAGGCTTTCCCTCGTCTGTAGGAGAGGAGAGAGGAGATTTAGTGGGCTGTCTTTGTCTTATCTGTCCGATCTGACAGGAAAAGCTTTTGGAAATGAACATTTTAAAAGCAAAGCTTTTGATAAATCCTTCCATGAATGGAGGTTCATGCTGATCATGTTTAGCAAGCTTTTGACTGAAATCCTGGAATTCTGTGTTTTTAAACTTAGCGACTAGATTTACAATGCCTTTCCATTAGTAAAAAAAAAAAGACAAAATCACCAGATGGATGATGGATCATTTGGCTGAACAAAGACACTGTACTTTTGGTTCCGCTGAATGAGGTGTTTGATGCTGTTTGCAGAAGCTCTGATTAGCCACTCATTAGGACACATGACTGTCAAATGTGAGATGCATGCTGTTGTAGTGTTTGCAAAAGATTTTCCCGTTAGCTTCTGTGTTTGCAAGAGTGTGAGGGTTAAAACTTTTCCATCTGTCTGTATTGACATGTTGATGTTGTATTGAAGGATCTTTGTTTGTGATAGACTGCCAGTGTGTGTATTAATCAGCGAGTATTAAGTTTAAGCCAAAGACTGAGAGCTCCATGAGCTTAACGTTATCCTGTGTGCCCATTGGACTACCGAATGTCAATTCAACATTCTGGATACTTTCAGGAAGCATATGGTCTCTCAGTCCTATTGCATAATAACTCAGCGGCATGCACCAGCAGCAGCAGTAACATTACGAAGATCAATAACAACCACAAGCTCGGTTATAGTACAAACTCCAATGTGTGCTAGATGGATAGAGCAACTCATGTTCTCTGACTTCACAAAATCCAATTAGACTATCTGTGTGATGATCTACAATCCAGTCACTCACTGGGCCTACCTTCCTGTCTGATATTCACCATAACCATGAGCAAAATGCTAAGCTCCTCTTCCCCCGGCTCTGCTCCACCACAGTCCATTCTCACAATGTGTTTAAAAGTCTTTTTGCGCTCCAATTATCTGAAGAGAATCGATTCATGGAAATTGAAAACCTATATAATGATAGACTTGGCACTAGTGGCTCAATACAAATAGACCCATCTAAACAGCTGTGTTATAATACTGAGGAACCATACTTTTCGACAAGCGCAGTGCCTGCAGGCAGTCGGAGACAAACACTTACACACAAACACACACGAACACAGTGCACAGAGATGCTGGTGGTTGTTAAATTTAGTCCTCAGGCCACTTCAGAATGGTAGATATGCTGCATCGCCTCAAATATTTTAGCTCCACACTCACACAGAGAAACGCAGAGGGAGAAATCACAGATTTAGTCATAAAGCATGAAATACAATCAAACAAGCATAAGTCAATGACTAACACACACACTGAGGCTAAACATGAGATGATGAGGAGTGAAAGAGGGAGTGACAGGATGAGTTCAGAGAGGCAGAAAAATAAAGGCGAAGACCGGAAAAATGTAAAAATTGGTGATTTTAGTGCCACATCTGCCTAACGCAGTGCAGTTGCATGTGAGGTGGCAGGAAGAGAGCGAGCGGGGGGGAAAAGGCCTGCCTGGGAGGACACACAGGAGGCCCCAAGGTCTATTTTTGCCTTTCTCTTGGCCTTCTTGGAATAACTCAGGGATGAAAAGAAGAAAAATGCTGAATATTTTACAAATTAGTTATGCTTTGTTTGCATTTACCTCAGAAACATTCCCCCAGTTCCCTCGATGCCCTTGGTCTCCTGACTGTAACAGGGATGGAGATGGAGGAGGGCAAGCAGGAGAGGGGAGGAGTCTGTTAGTACAGTGTATGACCATTAAACACACTGGCACTCTGACCCATCCAATGACTCAACATCACTTTTACTCACCCTGGCAGCCCTGGGCTTCTCTATTATTCTTAGCCTTGTGCTCTACTGTATGTATCTGAGCAGAGGATCCAGTGTAGTACAGTAAAATACAATAACTGCAGTGAAAACAACAGCACAGGAAAACAGAAATAATTCTTCTTCCTTTCTTATTGTGTTTCTTGCACACCACTCTGCCCTTGCTTCCCCTCAGCAACCCATTTCACCTCCTTGTGGTTTTGTCCTGCTGGGAAAATAGAGGGGTGTGCACCATGCCACTGAGGGCAGCAGCAGGGGTGGAGCAAGTCAACCCTCTGCTGAACCATGCAAGAGCAGGGGCTGGACGACACAAGCCATCACACCGACTGAATGTGTTAGCAGCTAATCCCACTGTTGTAGGTGTTAAAAGCCGTGACAAACTGGAGCCACAGGGTTTTGTTTTTGAAGGTAACATTTTATTGAATCACACCAGTCAAATAAAAACAATGTAGGTAACATTTAATGGAAAAAAAGAATGGTGAAAACGATTTAAAAAAAACCTTGTGCAGAAGCAACCAGTGGTGGAAAGAGAGAGAGAGTGAGAGAATGAATGGGTCGGGTCATTTGTTTACATGCCATTCGCTGCTTCTACCCCACGACATCTTAGAGGGGAAAAAATGTACTTTTTACTTCACACATTTATCTTATTATCTTGTTTGTTTGTTTGTTTGGTTGGTTGGTTGGTTGGTTGGTTGGTTGGTTAGTCAGCAGGATTAC